>NC_136977.1:23353102-23515602 GCF_032717465.1 Coenobita brevimanus
GAGAGAGAGAGAGAGAGAATCCAAACACATTTTATACTCATCATGGAAGTAAAAACTATCTGAAATCTCGAAAATGACTACACTTTGGCTCCCTCAGTTTTCGTCCCTTCACTGGTGTTCGTAGCCTCTGGTATTTCATTCAGCCAGTACCAGACGATTAAGTTCAGCTGAGAGAAATCCTATCAGTCTACGGCTTCAAAAACTGCCAGTCTATCGAGTCACTCTTTCTTTGCTAGTGGCAAACCTAGAAATTGTTTTAGTTGTCTTTAGGCTAACTTCAGACAATTTTGAGCAGTTGAGAGAAACCGTATTAGCCAAGGGGTTAAGCATGGTACCAGGACCCTGTCTTATCTTTTATTTATATATTTTAGTAGATTCTGTCCATTTAAGGAGTTGTCTCGCGTCGTAAAACTGTTAACGTTGTCAGTAATTTTCATTCTTCTTGCTACATCTAAAAGATATAATTCATTCCCTGAGTCACCTGTCGTAGCGAAGGCCTTGCAAACACTCCTCGTTAATCCCGTCTGTTGGAGGATTACGTATATTCTAGCTAATTCCAGACGATTATTTTTAACTCTTGGATGATCTCTTGTTTTGAAGGATCTGAACAGTCTCTCTTAACCCTTCCAGTACAATGACGCTTTCTACTTGGCTCATTCTCGCTCCTTTCAGACGATTTTATTCAATACGAAGAATTTTTAGTACTGAAGTGGTAAATTAAAAACTGCCAGACCCATTTTGCCCCCCTTAGGAAAGTAGGGATGAGAGGCTAGGCTACTGTAATCCACTTATGGAGAGGAGGACGATCTACACCCCTAGCAGCGTTTTACGTGATAGAATAACCGGCCACCGCTGGGAATCCCCTGTAGCGCGTAGGTCACAGCGCGTTCCGACCAGAGAACTCTACCACCAAGCCACAGGGCGTCCTCACCAACTCAAAAGGGTCTAACTGCGAGTGTAAGTAGTGATTCTCAAGGGTTAGTTGTAGGGGCTGAAAGGGGTAGTGGAGGAAAGAGGGGTTGGGTTGGGCACAGAAGGTAGTGTCCCCTTGTTCCATGAATGAACTGACGATAGTCTAGACTTAAAACTTTCTAGCTACTTGCTGGATACTAGATACTTTCTTGACAATTTGTATTAAGCAATTAGTGGATTGTGTAATTTTAGGTGGTTTGATGTGGATGCTAAATCGGAGGTGAGGGGAGGGGAAAAGAAACTACCAACATTTCTTAAGCTATATACTTCGTAAATACTATCTGACAGCAGTATATACTCTCTTCATATTAACTACCAGACTACACCAGTCAGGTGAGTTGAGTGTGGAGGCTCAAGCGTTAAAAAAAAATAATAATAATAATGCAGATAATTTGTGGATACCATCTGCTTGCTAATATACTCCCTGAAGAGTTTCTAGATAGCAATTGGAGAATTGCACAGGGTCAGGTGCTTAGTTGTGGAGGCTGGAGGAGGATAGGGGGTCGGGGTGAAGGCGGGGGGGGGGGGAGGGTGTGGAAGTGGGACGGGTGATGGTAAAAGAATTGCCAAAATATTTTATAGACTGGAGGTTAAATACAGCATGTCCCCCAAAGGCTTTCAGGGTTCCACGTAATTACAAACTGGTGACACATCATATAAACTGATATGGGAAAAAACCAAGCCTACCCTTTTATACAGCTCGTGTGGGCTTGTTAATAGAGATAATCACACAATATCACACGGGGAAACTGTTGGCTGGTGACGGGGACCCACTAAAAATACACCTCTTGGCTGTATCAGCGGTGTCTTTTTTTGAGCCAGCTTTATGGGGTTTAGGGGAAAGTTCACGACTTTCCTGCAGCTCTTGTTTTGAGGGTCCCCTTGGCCATGGCCCGGCTGGGTGCAGGGTTGTGGTCACTTTTTCTGTCAGGGAGACGTTTGTGTGTGGAGGCTGTTTGGAGGTGCGGAATTGTGGAGGACATGTGCAGGTTGTGAGAATGTGTGGGTGTTGTTTTTCGGGGTGTAGAAACCGTGGTATATGGATGAGTTGTGTGGATATGTAGATATTGTGTGTAGGTGTTTTCATATGGCCGGGATTTCGGTCGGAATGAGCGGGGTTATGTGAAGAGGTTTTGGTGTGGCAGAGAATACTTGGAATGCGACCCTGGGGGATACTGTGTTAGATGACAGAGATATAAAGCGAAATTAACAGATGGCTATGGAGGTAGGAAGTGTGTGTGTGTGTGTGTGTGTGTGTGTGTGTGTGTGTGTGTGTGTGTGTGTGTGTGTGTGTGTGCGCGCGCGCGCGCAAATGGATGAATGGAAGTATAAAGTACCATATCTTAGTACGCACACATAACAAATATCCAGATTAATACATACACAAACAGACAAGTCAATAAATTAACTAAACTGCCCACACAAAGAGAAAAAGGCACACACATAAACCCAGATACATAAATAGAGAGTTTAGCCTTTATCGACATTTCCTATTCTTCTAGAGACTAAAGTGTACCTCGATCTTTACCCTCTCAGCTAGGTGTCGCTTTTTGTTTTATTTTTTATTTATTATTTACCAGCACTTCGCCCTCTGTTATATACTCGAACATTATTTTGCCATGAGAAAAACGAGGTACAAAAATTAAACAGTTCTGCACTACTTCCCTCAACACTGGCCACGAGCCTTTCCCTTCCTTCTTCCTTGTCAGCACAGGAACCAAAAACCACAAAAGAAGTGGACCACGAAACGAAAGGATATTGATACGTAAGACCATAAATTTCGTTTCTTCTTCTTCTCTCTCTCTCTCTCTCTCTCTCTCTCTCTCTCAGAACGTGACCCTGCCTGATTTTCTCCCTCTTCCATTACCTACGAACCACCCACAAAGCAGTAGCGAAACGAGAGGATATTAATACAAAACTCGGCATACTTCGTCTCTTTCCAATTCCCCCTCCCAGTTCATGACTCCTAATCCCTCTTTTCTCTAATATACGAAACACGAAAGCACACACCAACGAAACAAAGTAAATTAATAGGAAAACACATATTTCGCATTTTTCCACCCTTCCCATCTTTCCTTCTCCCCATCCCATGACCTTGTTTGACCTCTGATTACCATGAATCCCAACCCTAGCAAACGAAACATCCACGAACGCTCTAACTCACGAAACCAGTGGAGATTAATAAGAAAACCCATACACTGATTTTCTTTCCACTATCCCCTCGCTCTTTCTCCCCTCGATTGGCCTCTTCTCCCCATGAATCTTACCTTAACATACCGGTACGAATTATCCACGCAGACAGTGACCCACGAAACAGCCAGTCACTTATTCGAAGCACCATAAATTGCCTTTTTCTTTTTCTTCTCTTTTTCTCTGCTGTCATCTTCTCTCTAGCTCATGACCTGGCTTGACCCCCCCCTCTCTCTCTCTCTCTCTCTCTCCTGTCATCTCCCTTCCAGTTCATGACCTAACCTGACCTCTCTGTCTGTCTGTCTGTCTGTCTGTCTGTCTCTGTCTGTCTGTCTGTCTGTCTCTCTCTCTCTCTCTCTCTCTCTCTCTCTCTCTCTCTCTCCTGTCATCTCCCTTCCAGTTCATGACCTAGCCTGACCTCTCTCTCTCTCTCTCTCTCTCTCTCTCTCTCTCTCTCTCTCTCTCTTTCCACCGCATGCAAACCACCCAGAAACCAGTGTCCCGGGAAACAGCCAGATATAATAAGGTCAATACATTACTTTTCTCTCCAGTCTCCCCATCTTCCCTTCTCTTCAATTCGTGATTTCGTCTAACCCCTTTTTTTACCATATGAAAAATCCACGAAACAAGCAGACACCGACACGAAGGTCCATACACCAAATTTTTGTACACACACACACACACACACACACACACACACAATTCTCTCTCTCTCTCTCCCCAGTTCATGACCTCCCTCGACCTCTATTTCCCCTACCGTAAGACCCATCCACAAAAGCAATGACCCACGAAATAGGCACAAACGTAAAACATCCATACACTACAATTTTACTTCCACCCTCCCTTTCTTGGCCCGTATGTTTGCTATCCGATAAGGTCTGCTAACACCTCCCTCTTAGTGATTTATTTTGCAGATTACACATTATTTTCTTTCACGTTCAGCGCTTTACTAGAAATTCGGTTGGTGGTATCCTATGTATTGTGGGAACGGCCCTGTCTGCTGGTGTGGGTGTGTCAGTGGAAGTAGAAAATGAGTGATTCAGGGTAGACACTGGTAAAACAGCCGTCCCCATAACTAACGATAAATCACTAGACGGAATGGAAAGGACCACTCCATATTATTGTCATACGCGCAGACTATAAAAAAAAAAAACGAGAATATATTAACGCATGAGATATTGAAATTATACTCTGTTCACATTCATATCAGAACCGGATGGTAGTCACGAAGTGGCGCTACATTTTTGTCTCTTTCTGCCACTGAGCTACGAGGAATAAGCCACAAAAAAACGAAAATTTGAGTCAAGTTAAAGTGAATGGAATATAGCTGTTAAGGAAGAGCCGATCTAAAGCCTTCCCACCTGACCAGCACACGACACCTTCTCTTTCTCCTGCCCAGTTCGTGACCTCAGCTGACCTCTCTTTCCTTTAACAAGGACACCAATCCCGAAGGCGCTGAGCCACGAAACGACTTGCCATTTTACACCAACTTCACCCTCTCACTACAGTAGGTTGACGTCTCTCTCTCTCTCTCTCTCTCTCTCTCTCTCTCTCTCTCTCTCTCAAATCAGGTTACCGTCAGATCATTTTATTCAGCTTAGGGGCAATTATTATATGAAAATTATTTAAAGAAGCCTATTTCATATCTTTCATTAAGAAAGACGTCCCTTAAATTATACAAAATTATTTGAAAATGGCAAAAATTAATGCAAATAAAGACGTTAGTGATTGGAAAAACATTATTCTTTACTATGACCTTTTTTCTTGCTTTATTATCCCTATCACTACACAATTTTATTCAGAATGAGAGAGGCTTTTCGAAGGGGTGGGTCAGATATAACTTTTATTAACCACTTTATTATTAGAGCTTTTTTATGGTGTCAAAAATAAAATAAAGAAAGAAAGAATAACTGATCCTCGGGCTAAAGGTAATATGCCCATACACTATGTTTTCTTTCCACTCCTTAACCACCCCTTCCACTTTCCCCTCCCCCTCCCCCTCCCCCCTTCCCTTTCCCTCTTTCCCTCTTTCCCTCTTCCTTCCCTTCCCCCTCCCCCACACCCTTCCGCTACCCCTGACCTCTCTTTTTCGAGAATCATATCCTGCAAGCGGCGCCGCGGGCAGGTCATGACTAGCTCAGGAGGTAGGGGTGGTGGTGAGGTTGGGGTGGCGAATGGAAAGAGGGGGAAAGGGACGAGGGTGGGGGAGCGTAGGGGTGTGAGATGAGGGGTAGGGGAGAGGTAGGAGGTAAAGGACATGGAGTGGGAGTTGGTGAGGGTGGGGAGGTGACAGATAGGGGTATGGGTAGGAAAATGAGGGGTAGCGTTGTTAGAGGGAATGGTGGGGGTAGGTCAGGTGTCTTATGTTCCCCCTCCCCCCCAGCTGGCACCAGGTAGGTAGGGCTATCGTGTCGGGTCAGAGAGGGGTCAGGTAGGGGGTCATGTCGTGGCTTACTCTTCTCGCCTCATGTCCACCACGAAGGGAAGTAAGACTGGCATAGATTAAGTTAGATTTAGTTAAGTTAGATTAGATATCCTTAGGTCATGTTAGGCAAGGCCAAGTTAGTTTTGGACTGGGCAAGGCAGATGAGGGACGGGTCAAGTGGGTGGCTGTTGGTTAGACTAAGTCAGGTTCAGTTAGGTCAGATTCGGCTAAGTTAGTTTCGGTCTGGTATAGGCATGTGAGGAGGCGGTCAGGTGGACGTTAGTTTAAGTTAGGTTAGATAAGGTTTGGTCAGATTACGTTAGTTCAGGTTTGGTTAGATTGTTGTCAGGTCAGGTCAGGTCAAGTTTGGTTAGATTGTTAGGTCAGGTCAGGTCAGGTTTCGTTAGATTGTTAAATCAGGTCAGGTCATGTTTCGTTAGATTGTTTATGTCAGGTCGAGTTTGGTTAGAGTGTTAAGTCAGGTCAGGTCAGGTCAGGTTTGATTGTCAGGTCAGGTAACGTTTAGTCAGATTAAGTTAAGTCAGGTCAGGTCAGGGCAGGATAAGTTATGTTAAGTCAGAGTTAATTAATTTTGCTTAGGTCAAGTTTCAGTTCGACTCGCTTAGTTTCAGTCTAGGCAAGGAAGGTGCGGGAGGGGTCAGGTGGGGTCAAGTCGTGGCCTACCCCTCTGAGCTCACGTGCGGCTGTTGTCCACCACGACGGGCGGTGAGGAACGGGGTTAGGGCAATGGAAATGATCAGGAAGAAAGGACTATGGCAGCGAGAATTGGACTGAGGTAAAGAAAATGGTCTGCAGTAGCTAGGAAATGGTCTCCAGGGGTTGGGATATGGGAGTTGGTAAGGAAAAATGGTCTGAAGTGGTAGGGGAATGGGAGTTAGTAAGGAAAAATGGTGTACAGTGGTTGGGATATGGGAGTTGGTAAGGAAAAATGGTCTGAAGTGGTTGGGATATGGGAGTTGGTAAGGAAAAATGGTCTGAAGTGGTAGGGGAATGGGAGATAATGAGGAAAAAATGGTCTGAAGTGGTTGGCAAAAAGAGTTAAAGCAAAGAAAACCGGGAAAAGGGGCTGGAGATATTGGATTTTTTTTTTTTTTTTGATGGTTATGCTAGAAGATGGACGATGGAAAAGAAAACTGAAATAAATATATGAAAAGGGAAGATGGGATAAGCACAAGGAAAAAAATTGGTTGGTATGACGAGAAAAACCGTGGTATGGAAAAAAGATATTAATAAGGAGGACGCTAAAAACACTCCATGGCAAAGGAAAACGGGATGCCATGACTGAGGGAAATGGACTATGGCAAGGGAAATGGTGCCATAGGCGATGAGAATGGAACTGGAGTAGGGGGAGAAGGATAATGAGATAGGAAGACAGATGGATGGATATGTAGGTAGATAGATAGATAGTTTATGGAGAGAGAGAGAGAGAGAGAGAGAGAGAGAGAGAGAGAGAGAGAGAATCACAGGACCTTGTTTTATGCAACAATTACGATGATGATAAAGACGACAGTGATAAAGATGATGATGATGACAATTAACCTATTACGCAATTTTACTTTATTGTTCCTGTTGCTTTTAAATTTAAGGCCCATTCTTAAAAATTTTATCGTTTTCAGTTACCAAATTTATCATCATTTACGATCCTCTCTCTCTCTCTCTCTCTCTCTCTCTCGCGTCATTATCCATTTGCTAGTTTTCTTATCATAGCCTTTCTCCTCTCCATACATATTTTTTTTCGTTTCTCACGCATCACTCACTTTTTTCCAATTCATTGCCAACCCTTTTGACCTCATGATTTTTCCTTTATTCACGGTCTTATATTTTATTCTTTCCCCTCATTTTCACTTCACTCTTCGTTATTTAGCATTTCTCTTCTCCTTCATTATCTCTCTCTCTCTCTCTCTCTCTCTCTCTCTGTTATTGAATTAGTCTGTGCTTGTCTTAATGCCTTCGTTTCTCATTTTTCTTAACTCGTGCTTCTTGTTGGGGTGAAATCAACACATCAATACAGAGATCAAATTTTGGAGGGTTTCAACTTCCTATTCCCGCCTCTTCTTTTTACGGCACGCGCTGAATGCGTGGGTAGTACTCTTTCTCTGCTGCCCTCATGCGAGTAGTACTAAGTTTCGAAATTAGCCTCTTCACTACGAGAGATCCATATTGAAATGAATAAATGTGTGAGGTGGTAGCAGGAATCTGATTATAAATAGTTACGAGTAAATGGCGGTTCTTTTAACAACTGTTCTGAAGTAGACACAGTGAATTTAAAATGAGGCAATTGTAGTATCAGGATTAAAACTTTGAGTAGAAACGTGTAAGTAAAGTAACTGACAAATAGATAGATAGATAGACAGATGGACAGATAGTTAAAGCGCTGATATACTGTACTTCCTTCCATGGGTTTTATCTCCACTTCTGTCCACTGGTTTTATCATCATCTCCACTTCTGTCCACTTATTTTATTATTATCTCCACTTCTGTCCACTGGTTTTATCATCATCTTCACTTTTGTCCACTTTTTTTATTATTATCTCCACTTCTGTCCACTGGTTTTATTATTATTTCCACTTCTGTCCAATGATATTACTATTGTCTCCTCTGTCCACTGGTTTTATTATTATCACCACTTCTGTCCACTGGTTTTATTATTATCACCACTTCTGTCCACTGGTTTTATTATTATCACCACTTCTGTCCACTGGTTTTATTATCATCTCCACTCCCCCCTGCTTCGTGTTTCTCTGGTCGAGACTGCTGAGTATTGGACAAAGTCGAGCTATAAAATTCTCCCCATACCAAGTCAACAGCAGTAATATTAATAACAATAACAGACATAGCTGACACCAAGGGCATATCCTCCCCCTCCTCACGCCCCATCCCCCCCGCCCCCCTTGCACTGTGTGAGGCTTTTGGTCCACACCGATTTATAAAGCCATTCCAAATAACCAACCAACCATAATAATACAGTATGTTAACAATAATGGAAATAACTGGTACAAAAGGGTTATATGCATCCCTTCCCTTCCTATGCCTCCTCCCCTCTCCCCTTTCCCCTACCCCCTCCCCTATCTGGTCGCCCACTTTAACCCCGTCCCCTCTCTACTTGCTCGCTTGATCCCTCTTTCTATGCTCCCACCTTTCATATTTGTTTCTTGGCTCTTCCTTTCTCCTTGTGCCCTCATTTTTCTTTTCCTCTGTTTCACCTAATTTTGCTTCAGGGGATATGAGCCCTTCCTAAGCCCTCAGCCCCTTTCCCAGCCCCCCTTCCGCTCTCTGTCCCTCCCCCAGCCCCTCTTCTTGTCTCTACCCCTTCACCTGGCCTGTGTCGCTGGTCAGGCTGCCACATAGTGGACCACAGCCAGCTGTAAATTCCGCCCCATAACCAATCCACTTTTCCACGCCTCGAGTTGCCTTCAGAAATGACCTGAACTCACGCAGGGGCTGGACCTGAACCCCACGCAGAGAGGAAGATTTGCAACCACGTGAAAAGGAAGTGGAGAAAAATGCCCCCACAGAACGATGTATTGAATCTAGGTAGACATATGAATTAAAGTCACGAGAAGGAGATAAGATGTAACTCTGAGGTAAAGGAGAAGTACACCTATAAATACAAGATCAGAACTAATATGGAGATGGAAATTAAACGCAAACGAATGAAAGGGAAAAGTACCCCACGAAACGATGTATTGAACCCACACAATTGAATGGATTGGAGTCACGAAAGGGAGGCATGATCTAACTCTGAGGCTAAAGATAACCCAGTACACAAAAGACCTCATCTTACCCACGCAAGAGGAATGGAGAAACACGCGCACGACACAGTGAAATAATCATACAAGGCGCATAAATCACGAGAGGGAAGCTGACAAGACCTGAACCTACCCACGCAAAATGGGGATGCGAGAGGAAGGGGGACTAATTGATCAAGGGGTTAAATCGTACTGTTGGGTGAAGAGACAAGGAGGAAACAAAAATAGTCTACGAGTCTGACCGGCCGTAGAATCGAACTCGAGGCCTTCCATTTGCGAGCTGGATATGCTACCACTGCGCCGCCACTGCCCCTCCTCTCCGAAGGAATGAGAAACAGGAAGTTGGTGGAAGGGGGAGGGGAAGGGGGTAGCAGGGGTGGGAGGGAGGAGAGGTGTGTATGAAGGGGAAGGCTAGGGAAAGAGAAAAGGAGAGAAGAGATGGGGCTGAAGGAGAGGGAAACAGGAAGGAGGGAATGCTGGACGCGGAGGAAGGGAGAAGGAGAGTAGAGAGGAGGGACGGGGAGAGAGAAAAGAGGGAGGGAGAAGTGTGGGCACGGGAGGGAGAGAGAGAGGGTGAGGGGGAAAAAAAGAGGTACAAGGAAGGAAAAGGGTGGGTTTAATGGAGGGATAAGAGGAAGGGAGGGTGTTGTTGGCGGAGGAAAAGGGAAGAAGGAGAGGAAAGGGAAGAAGGAAGGTAGGAGGAGAGAGGGATAAAGGGAAGGATGAAGGAGGGGAAAGAGGAAGGGATGGAAGAAGAGGGAGAGCTGTGGGTGTGGGAAGGGGATGAGAAGGAGGAAGTTCGATGGGAGGGGAAAAGGGAGGATGGGAAAGGAAAACAAGGAGGAAAGTTGAAAGATGGAAGGGAGAGAGAGGGATGTATGTGCAGTGCCAGAGCTAAGGTGAGGTGAGCTAATGAGAGTTAATCCTTTGAAAAAACAATGACGCCTTTTCTTCATTTCCACCAGACTACCATCACACAATTATATTCAGCTAAGGAAAAACTCTAATCGTACTGGGGTTCATTAAGGATATATCTGACACTTCCAGTCCCAAAAATGTCTTCAAAAAATCGTCAGGAGGCTACAAGAATAAAATGCAAAACACGTCCTCGGGCCAAGCTGGTTTGGGACTACATTGCCAAACCACCTTGATTTTTATCTATCTAGGTTTTATCCCCGTATCTACCAGTTTTCCCAGTTGAGTAGAAATGCTTTGTGCTCGCTTAGTTTCTCAGAGCCAGGAGGGGAAGAGAAGGCAGTTGTTAAAGATTGCAAAGATTTTTAATTCCTTGATTTTTTAAAGATCCTTTCAGGTGAAGGTTATCGTTCTGTCCGTTTTAACATAATACAAAGTGCACTTGAGGGAGGATCAACAGGGGGTGGGGGCAGAAGGGGAGAAGGCGGAGGGAGGGAGACAGGAGGAGAGACAGAAGGGGAAAGGATGGAGGGAGATAGAAGGGGAAAGGAAAGAGGGAGACAGAAGGGGAATAAGACGCAGTACCCCTCTAAACCTCAGCATCTGTGTCTACAGCATCGCAGTGAGGAGGTTTTGTTTACCTAAGCATTAAGAAAGAGTAACGACCAGTGAAGAATTAACCTTCTGAGATTTTCGCTTTTGGCAAAATTCAAAACATACATTATCTAGGAATCATAATTAAGTTCGCTAATCACAAGAGATAAAAAATTACCAACATTCTTCAAACCGTTCATTATATCGCTTTTACAGTAATTCTTTCCCGTTTGCTCCTTGACGTGGATTGTAAACTTGAGTCAGGTATACATTTCTTTAATTATTAAATGCCGTATCAGACCAAGATTATTATATAACTAAAAATAAGATATCCTTATTAGTATCTAATTTTTGCGGTTAATCATAGTACTGCTTTTGATGACTCTTAATGTTCATCATTAATTCTTAGTCTGGTGATTTTTTGTTCATTTAGACCAGGGGTTCTTAACCTTGGGTCCATGGACCCCCAGGGGGTTCATGGATGGGATACAGGGGGTCCGTGAAGGTCAGAATAATTGAGAACAATTTACCGAGATTGCGTGATGCCGTTTGGCATCATTAACTTAAAAAAAAAAAAAAAATCGAAGTCTTGATGAATTCTGGTGTTCGTTGACACAAGCCTACCCTCGTCTGGCAAAGCGAGCTATGGGTGCTCTGATTCCGGTTGCAACTACATACCTTTATGAGTCAGGGATTTCAGCGCTTGCTTCTATCAAAATGAAAAGTCGAAATCAACTGGATGTCAACGATGACATGCGTGTTGCCTTGTCAAAGACCACTCCACAATTTCATCTTATTCAAGCCAAACAGCAACAACAACTCTCTCACTGAAATGAACTTTTGAGCAGAATTAAAGTTTTGTTTTGTTTACTTTGCTCAAGTTGGATGTATTTCATTTTTTCGAGTGGTCATTAGTTTTTGCATGAGAAAGAGTGAGAAACATAATTCTTTGTAAAGACTGTTTTATACTTTGTGATACATGGCGTGAGGTAGTTTTCAATAAAATAATGTATATTCATTGCATGCAAAATGCTGCGTTTGTGCTTATGTGCATTTTTGTAGGGAAGGGGTTCATAGCGTTCACCAGATTCTCGAAGGGGTCCGTGACTCAAAAAAGGTTAAGAACCACTGATTTAGACGGAATGTGTCGGGGAGGGGGGGAGGGGAAAGGGGGAGAGGTCATGAGTCTGATGAGCGCCCCTGCCCCGTACGGCAGTGGCTCTCAGCATTTTTAGGTCATTTCATATATACTTATATCCTCTGTTCAGCGTTACCCACATCTTTTCCATATTAAACATTTGTCACCAAACTGTCTGTAAACACAGTTTCATTCCTATGAAATAAATATTCAAAAAATTTTCTCACTTAACATTTCACGTCTACTTTCTATTATTTCTAATAAGAATTATTAATGTAATAAACTTTTAATTGTGTCTTTATAGAATGTTAATACTATATATATATATATATATATATATATATATATATATATATATATATATATATATATATCTATTGCCAGAGGCCTCAATCCCGTTCGGGGTGGCCAGAAACAAATCGCCTCCACGTTGCCCTGTCCCCCACCATTTCACTGCCCTGCTCCCAACTCACACACCCCTCTCTCATGTACCTTTCCACCCCATCCCTCAATCTCATCCTCGGCCTACCCCTCCCACTCCCCCCCTCCACCTCACTCACATACACTCTCTTCGTCAGTCTTTCACCTTCCATCTTCTCCACATGGCCAAACCCCCTCAGTGTGTGTGTGTGTGTATATATATATATATATATATATATATATATATATATATATATATATATATATATATATATATATATATATATATATATATATGAGGAAGACGGAACCAAAGGCTAGGAACCTGCAAAAAAGTTCCATCCAAGAAAAAAAACAAAAACAATACAAAAGAGAGCTAAATTCAATTCAAGATCCGTTCATTTCGAGATGCCTGAACACACTGCGTCTGAAATACTGGAGATCATAGGAAGTAGGGAATACAGACACCGGGAGACAGTTCCAGACTTGACCTGTTGCATAAATGAAGGACTGGGAGTAACGGTTAACTCTTGCATTAGAGAGTTGGACAGAAAAGGAATGAGTGTTTATTGCTATACGGACGCTACGCACCCGTCGCAGAGGTGGAAAGATGCAAGGAGACAGTTCAGAGGAGCAATGACCATAGAAGTAGCGACAGAAATGAGATAAAGAGGCAAAAGTGCGGCAAAGTGTCGGAGTTTGAAGGGAGCCAGTAAGAGGAGTAGAGTTAATGAGACGAAATGCCTTTGACTCCACCCTATTAAAAAGAGCTGTATGTGGGGAGCCTCCCCACACTGAGTGTTGTACCCCATAAATGGGCGAATAAATCCCCTGTATAAAGTCAACAGTTGTGCAGGGATAAAGAAAGTACGGAGTCGGCTTAGCACACCTAATCTCTTGGAAGCAGATTTCATGAGAGATGTGATATGATCTTTCCAAGATAAATCCCGAGTGAATGAAACCCCAAGCATGTTCAAGGATGATGCTGGAGTGAGCTGGATATTATTAAACTGGGTATTCCTGTGGAAGATTTTGTCGGGTTGATAGGTGTAAAACCTGAGTCTTTGATGCATTAAAAACAACAAGATTATTTTTATCCCAGTCAGAAATACGAGCCAGGTCAGACATTAGCAGTGCCATAGCCTCATCCCTTGTTTATTGAAGTAACTGATGGGATGGACGTTGCGGGAACCGAATGGAAAGGTGAAGGGTGGAATCATCAGCATATGAGTGGATAGGGTTAGATGTACACCTTAGAAGATCACTGATGAATAAAAGGAAGAGAGTTGGTGATAGGACAGAGCCATGAGGAACACCACTCTTAATAGATCTAGGAGAAGAACGATGGCCGTCTACAACAGCGTCTATAGAACGACCAAAAAGGAAGTTGTAGGTGAAGGCACAGATAGAAGGATAGAAACCGTAGGAGGGCAGTTTGGAAATTAAAGACTTATGCCAGTCTCGATCGAAAGCCTTTAAGATGTTAAGTGCAATGGCAAAGCTTTTGCCAGAGTCCCGAAAGGAAGATGACCAGGAGTCTGAAAGGTAGGTGAGAAGATAGCCAGCGGAGTGTCCCTGACGGAACTCATCCTGACGATCAGAAAGAAGGCTGCGATAGGAAAGATGCTTTATAATTTTTCTGTTAAGGATGGACTCAAAATCTTTTGAGACACAGGATCTTAAAGCAATGAGACGATATTTAGAGGGTTGGGAATGGTCACCCTTCTTTGACACTGGCTGAATGAGGGCAAACTTCCAGCATGAAGGAAAGGTACAAGTTGAAACACAAAGGCGAAAGAGTTTACCTAGGCAGGGTGTAAGCACAGAAACACAGTTCTTGAGGGCAACAGGAGGGACTCCATCAGGCCCATATGCCTTGTTAGTATTAAGGGCTGTGATGACAGAATATACATCAGCTGAAGAAACTTTAAAGTCAGCCATGATTAAGACAGAGAGGGAAAGTGATGTAGGAACAGCACCGGAATCGTCTAAGGTGTAACTGGAGGAGAAAGTCTGACCGAAGAGATCAGCTTTATCATTAGAAGGAATAGCTAGAGAGCTATCAGAGTAGAAAAGAGGGAAGGATGATGAGGTAAAGTTGTTAGAAAGGTTTTTGGCAAAGTGCCAAAAGGAGCCGGAAGAATTCGAGTTGGAGAGTTGGGAGCATTTAGTATGAATGAAATTATTTTTAGCAGTGAGAAGAAAAGACTTAGCACGATTTCAGGCAGAAACATAAACAAGATGTGATTCAGGGAAGGGTTGGCTCTGGTACCTTTTATAGGCCCTCTCCTTGTTGCGGACAGCATTAGAACAAGTGCGATTAAACCATGGTTTTCTTGCGTTAGTCAAAGGATAT
Organism: Coenobita brevimanus; assembly: GCF_032717465.1. Lineage (NCBI taxonomy): Eukaryota > Metazoa > Arthropoda > Malacostraca > Decapoda > Coenobitidae > Coenobita > Coenobita brevimanus. The sequence continues at coordinate 23,367,883 of NC_136977.1, forward strand.
GAGAAAGGAATGGATGCTTCCATGTCCGAGAGAATAACCTCCGTAATGTGCAAGGCACACTCAGTTGTTTCCCGGCCATGGAAGCAATAATCATTCCAAGGAAAATCAAAGAAGTACTACCAGAGGGCCTCCCAATATGCAGCTCCGAAGTGCCACAGTCGCTGTTTCTTTGGAGGGTCCACAGGCAGCACTGGAGCGACAGGACAGGTTAAGGTAATAAGGTTGTGATCGGAGGAGCCCAACAGAGAGAAAAGATTAACAGTGTGAGCAGAAGGATTAGTTGTAAGGAAGAGGTCGAGTATGCTGAAGCTCTCTCCAAGGCGGTCAGGGATATGGGTAGGGTGCTGTACAGCTGCTCTAGGTCATTAAGGATAGAAAAGATGTGGGCTTGTTCACCAGGTGGATCAGTGAAAGGAGAGGAGAGCCAAAGGTGGTGGTGAACACTGAAATCTCCTAGAATGGAGATTTCAGAGAAAGGAGAAATGGATAGAATGTGTTCCATCGTAGAAGTAAGATACTCGAAGAATTTTTGATAGTCAGTAGAATTAGGGGTTAAGTAAACAGTGCATATAAAATTAGTCAGAGAATGACAGGAAAGCCGAAGCCAGAGAGTAGAGAATTCAGAAGAATCAAGTTCAGGAACACGAGAGCAAGATAAGTCGTTGCCTATATATACGCAACAGCCACCTTTGGCTTTGAAATGAGTATAGAGAAAGTAGGAGGATACAGACAAGGGTTTGCTGTCAGTTGCCTCAGACAGCTGAGTCTCGGTTAAAAAGAGAAGGTGAGGTTTAGAAGAAGAGAGGTGATGTTCAGCAGAAAGAAAGTTAGAGGAAAGACCGCGAATGTTGCAGAAATGAAGAAGAGAGTCAGACAGTGGTTCCGGGCAAGAGTCGTCACCGAGAGAGGGGGGGATGGTGGGGGCATTCGTGTTCCCCCCGCCTGGGGACTCCGAGGCAAGGTCTAAGTTCGTCATTTTTCTTTTTTAGTTTTGAAAAGGAAGTTTAGTGTGTACTGTGGATGTAGTTTGGTGTTGACGGTTAGAGAAACTTGTATTAGAGAGCATGCTGGTATACTCCCTGTGTTACCGAAACACTGAAAAAGTTCAGCAAAGGGGGATGGTCGGGAACTAACTCCGAGGGCTTATGAAACGGGAGCTCCATCTCTCCCTGTCATCAGCTTTCCACCCACCTTGGGAATACTGCCCTGCTCGACTGGTGCTACAGTCTACTCCCTGCATCTCTCTCTTTCTCTGTCTCTGTCTGTCTGTCTGTCTGTCTGTCTCTGTCTCTGTCTGTCTGTCTGTCTGTCTGTCTCTCTCTCTCTCTCTCTCTCTCTCTCTCTCTCTCTACCGTATACTGTGTATGAAGACATTTATGCTCAGTCTTTCATTATCCACTGCAGAACAGCCAAACTACCCACTTGTGAGTACAACAATTACCTGTAGGTTATGAACCACTGCCTTATGGTTTTAGATGGATCCGTCGCTGAGTTCGTCCACGGCAGCGAAAAGTTTATTTCGAAGCATCCCATACCAGGGGCGCCCAATAACTGGTTCCTCCCCCTTTCCCCATACTCTTCCCCTCCCCCCACCCTACATCTTCCCCATCCCCTCCCAACCTCCCCCCTCCCCCCATGCCAAAACAATTATGCGTGTGTGACTCTGGAATGCAGGTTCGGTGAGGGTAATGGGAGAGCGTGAGTAGCGCACCAACACCTGCCCGGACATGATAGGAATTAACATAATCTCGTCCGCGGGTGGGGTGGAGAGGAAAAAATAAATATGTATAATATTGGTGGATAATGGCGGGTTATTACGAGGGTGGGGGTGGGAGGAGGTGGATGGGATGGGGGTGGAGGGAGGTGGAGGGGTGTGGATGGAAGAAAGTGGAGGAGGGGGAGGGTAGAATAGGGTGAGTGAGAAGAGGGGGTTAGAATGAGGTGTTTGGGGAATGGGAGTTAGAATGAAGTGTTTGGGGAAGGGGGGTTAGAATGAGATGTACAGGACAATGGGGAAGGGGAGTGAAATGGCAGGGTTGAACAGGTTATGTGAGTGGAGGAGGTTAGAAGGAGGTGAATAGGGTAGGGAGGGAGGGGGTGGCCTGTGGTAGTAAGGAGGGCAAGGCGGGGTCATGCACAAAAAAAAAAAAAAAAATAGGATGTGGGGGTGATGGGCAATGTGTGAGGGGTGGGATGGGTAAGGAAGAGAAAGGTGTGGGGTGTGAGGGGTGTGGGGTGTGAGGGGTGTGAGGGGTGTGGGGTGTGAGGGGTGTATTGTGTGAGGGATGTGGGGTGAAGGGGAAGTGGGTAGGGTGTTGGAGACTGGGGTAGAATAGAATAAGAGGTTTAAGGAAATTGAATTTATCCCCTTCAGGTACGAAGAACGAAGTAGAGTGACTATCTTGAATGCCTCTCACAAGATTCCCCTCCCAAATACACTGACTCATAATTCCCGGGTAATCTCTCACGCTACGAGCTTCCTTAAAAATAAAGAAGTAAATAAAACAAAAACACGGAAGAAGAGCACCTGGTTGAAACCCATCTTATGTTACTGCTTAAACCTCCTTGAACCCGGTGACGTAGTTTTAGCAGTTTCTTCTTGTTAATTGCAGACGATAACAGTTATCTTAGGAAAAGTCTCTTGTACTGAAAGGGTTAATGAATGCAACAGTTCATCTTTACATTTCAAAGTATCTCCTAAATGGATTAAATTTTTCACACACACACACACACACACACACACACACACACACACACACACACACACAAATATATATCCTAAGGTTGTAGAGTTAATGCAGGCTATATCTAAACCCTTCCATTTCGAACACATTATCAAATATGAAATAAATATTAAAAGTTTAAAAAGACGTTCTCAGAATCCATAGGTGAACGAAGGCTTTATCCAGCCCCTCCAGTTCGAAAAAAAAAAAAAAAAACTAAAGCAGCACAAAATCGTCTGGAGACAGCAAGAATATATAATCTCTTCCCTGCGTTTTTTCTCTCACCTATTTTGAAAGTTTTAATGTCTCAGTCCCATCCTCTACATATTTCTCAAAAGTTTTTCCTTCAGACAAAAAGCAGAAAAAGGGAGGAAAAACTGAAAAAGAAAAAAGAAAAAGGGACAAAATTAAAAGAAAAAAGAAAACGAAAATGGGAAAAGGAAAAGAAAAAGAAAATGGGAAAAGGAAATTTAAAAAAAAGAAAATCGGAAAAGAAATTTATAAGTGTACATTTGCTCTTCGTAAATTATTTGAAGATGAACATACTTTTAAAAATCAGAGAAAGATAACGGGAAGCCTATCCGAGTTTGGCGGGATAATCGCCACTGTTTTCCCTCGCCATCTTTCATATAATTATTGTCAATGTTATTTTTTTTAAAGACCGAAAAAAGGAGAGGAAGGAATTTTAAGCATTTTCGCACTATATTATGAGGCTTATTTCACCTAAACTCGTAAAATGAATGTATATTATTGTCTTTTTTTCTTTTTTCTTTTTTCCCTTTTTACAGACAAAGAAATGGATAGGATGTAATTTCTAGTACTTTTCGCACTTTACTGTGGGGGTAATTTCTTCCAAACTAGGAAAGAGAGAGGGTGCGAGTTGAGAATTTTCGTGTCATTATTATCACAGTTGTTTCTTTTAAAATGAGAGAGAGAGAGAGAGAGAGAGAGAGAGAGAGAGAGAGAGAGAGAGAGAGAGAGAGAGAGAGAGAGAGAGATCAAAATGTTTTTATGATTCTTATATCTTCCAAAAACAAAAAACCGAAAAAAAAACACTAAATATATCACCCCCCCATCATAGCAATTAGCAGATCACTTGACTGCAATATATATATATATATATATATATATATATATATATATATATATATATATATATATTATGTATATCCATCCATCATCCAACCCTACATTGCCCCATGAGGAGCGTAGGAGCCCGGGGCTAGGCAGTTGGTCCCGACATTTAAGATGAGAGTGACATATATATTAATAATAGTAATAAAAAAATTGTAATAATATTATCTCAGGTCAGCTCTGTTTGCCTTGAACCCTGGTCAAGAAAAATTGGTAAAGGAAGATTAAGATTCTGTGTATATTGTTAGAAGATTTTTCTTCTAAAAATTATAAAAGTTAATCAGCAAAGTAGATGTAAGGTTAACTGATGACGAAAATTATTAGAAATTTTTCAGAATTATTCGTGCATATTTGAAAGGGAAGTTTAACATTACGATCAACAAAGAAAACTAAGAATTATGACTAGCAAAGGAAACCAAGAGCAGCTAAGACCTGAAAAGAGACCAGCAGAGAAACTCATTAGAGTTAATAATGGCAGGGAAATGGCGGGGGACAAGGGGACATGGAGGCGATTTGTTTGTGGCCACCCCTTACGGGATTAAGGCGTCTGGCAATAAATAGATGATAGAATATATAATGGAGGTTAATGCTTTCCCCCAGTAAGCCTGCCAAAGTAAACTAACAAAGAATATCAACGTGGGAAACACTACCAGAAAATCGAAAGCAAAGAAGATCAACACAGATGATCATCAACAGCAAAACAAATCAACAAAGGAAAACATCAAAATATATGTAGGAGAAAATGTGTAAAAGTCTTCGTGCATTTTGGACAAAGAAAACTAGCAAAGAAAACCACCAAAGAAATCTAGGTAAGGAACTCGACAGCAAAGAATATCCACATGTCTAAACAACAAAGAAGATGAGAAAAGAAGCTTTAAATTTTTCTCCATATATTTCTACAGAGAAGATCAAAAAACGTAAAGTGCAAAGGAAAAAAAAGACTAAAAAATGAAATAAACCGTAAATAAGATAAGGAAAAAACACATTCACGACATTTTTTTGTACATTTGTCATAGAAAACTAGGAAGGAAAAACAAGAATCAAGAGATTAAGTACTGAGAAAAAAAGCAAAGCAGATCAAGCAAGGGAGACTAAAGATTTATCATTTATTTTAACCAGAGATCAGCAAAACACCAAAGGAGAAAGAAAATCAAAAAGGAAAACTAGCTACGGAAATCAGAAGCAAAAGATCAGTAAACGAAGATCAGAGGAAATATGTTAAGACTCAAGAACTGTCGTATATTTTAAGCAAAGATCAGCAAGAATCTAATACAGCAGACCAATAAAGGAAATACGCAGCAGGGAAGACGGGCAATGCAGGGCAGCAAATTAAACCAGCGCGGAACAAGAAAATCGAAGGGGGAAGGGGGCAAGTAGAGGGCAGGAGGATCGATGTGCATGTGGGAGACAGGGGGGCAAGGAAGGGGCAAGTAGAGGGCAGAAGGGGGGCAGGGGGGCAAGCGGAGGGCAAGGAGGTGGTGTACTGATAAGATCTAAGCAGCCCTCTTTTTGTCACCTCCCCTCCAGTCTATAAACACTCTCATTAGCCAGTTTTTTACGGAGCTAAGCCACAAACCCGTCCCGCGGTAGACTTTTCCGGAGTCTAGCTTGCGGTCACAGCTTACGGGCGCACACTTACGGGAAACAGACAAACGCAAACATGGAGACAACTAATGGACACTAAAAAGCAACTTACAAAATCTTAGAAGCAACTTTCGGACACAAATTTATGAGCAGCTTACAGGCGCAACCTTAAACGCAACTTACGAACGCAAAATCTGAAGCAACATACGGACGCAAAATTAGGAGCAACATTTAGCCACAGACTTACAAACAACTTGGAGGAGGGAATGCAACCAAACAGCGTCGTCGTAGGAAGGGATTTAATTTTTAGTATAAGAGTAAAAATTAAACACAAAAGGAGTCATCTTACGAGACAAAGGCTAATTTTTTGCAGTATCCCCTGAATTCTTACGTCTCAGAGCAGAGCATCACCTCTAAATGTAATAAAAATTGCCTGCAGGAAGCATGAATACATAAAATCACACACACACACACACACACACACACACACACACAAACATACACACACACCACACACAGACACACACACACACACACACACACACACACACACACACACACACACATACACACACACACACACACACACACATACACACACACACACACACACACACACACACACACACACACACACACACACACACACACACACACAAAGTGAACAAAAATAATCCCTTACAGCTTTATAGAATTCACTGATCCACTTCATCCTTTCATTACAGTGGCGTCTCTTAAAATTTCAAGAAGAATTCGTGAAGCGAGGGGAGCTTAATTAAAAGGATAAAATATAATAGAAGTCCTCGGCCTTTACTGAGTTTATCGTTATCAAGGGACTCTTTTGAAGTAAATAAACATCTTCTAGTAAGAGGAGGGATAACCCACAAAAAAGGGCATCACAAACATCACAAAATCATATAAAAAAATCACAAATCACAAAAAATAAAAAAATCACAAAAATCACGAAAAAATAAACACACACACACACACACACACACACACACACACACACACACACACACACTCACGGCCTCGTAGTGAAAGGCTCTATTCTCCCCCTCAGCGTGCCAGGATTCCCTAAAAGGTTTCGCTTAATATGCAAATCCCGTCTAGGTTAAAAAGCCTCCTTCAGATTGGCGGCACGGGAAAACAAAACGAACATCGCAAACTAACTCACAAGGACAGGGTTGCAGGCTGCCAGTACCTGAATTGCAAGGCAGATAGGAAGTTGACTGCAATTTTGATAGAGCTCTGGAAGGCTGATACTTCTTGGCCGCGAGTACTCGAAATTGAAAAGTAATAAATAGTACGTAGATTGCATGACTGATGGTACTCTTTTAAAACAGTCCATATTTTCATTATGGGAGGTCGACGTTGTAAGTTGTTAAATAGCTGCTTCAAATTGACGAGAGAGAGAGAGAGAGAGAGAGAGAGAGAGAGAGAGAGAGAGAGAGAGATGGACACTGCAGTCTAACTCACACGACGAAGGTTCCAGGCCTCGCGTACTCATCCTGCAAGGAGTACCTGGGTTGCGAGACTAATTTTTCTTAACTTGCAAGAATCTCAGTACTTACATTGCAAAATTGGTAGTACTTATACTGCTAGGGTGATACTTAAGTTGCAAGGGTCACAGTACTTATATTGCAAAGTTGATAGTACTTATATTGTAAAAATGATGGTACTGATATTGCAAAACTGATAGTAATTATATAGCAAGATTAATAGTACCTGAGTTGCAAGGTTGGTAACATCCGGTATCCAGGTTGCACAGTCCCTGTTACCCGAGAAGCAACCCGATGGTGCTCATGTTGTAAGGCCTCCAGTCCCTAAGTTGCAAAGTCCTTAATGATGCAGGAGTGGGACGCCTTCACATGGTGGCACCGACATGACTGAGCAGCTTTTCTGCCCGGTTATACAAACATCCCTCAACTCCCTCCCCATCCCAGAAAGGAGGATGGTGGACTGCCGGAAAAATGTAAACTTCAGCCTGCAGTCCACCTAGTCCATGTAAAAGACGAACCTCGGACTACAAAAACTATTACCAGTACTGAAAACTCTGATACCATGAACATGACCAACAGTAACCAGGGTGTAATGGCTGGCTGGCTGGATGGATGGATGGGTGGATGGATGGATGGATGGATGGGTGGATGGATGGATGGATGGATGGGTGGACAGATGGTACGATGTATGAAGCTAGTACGGAGCTGAATACGAAAATATCTCCTCCGCAGCTTGGTGTGAAAGAAAATGCAGGAGACACAAAAGGCAAAACAGTGGAAAAGAGGATGGATTCCCAGATAAAGCCAAATTTTTTTTTTTTCTCCACCTAAAGCCAGACGATTTTATTTTCACTAAAGCTAGACTATATTATTTAGCTTCACAGATTCCCTCCACAAATGAACACAGGAAACAGCCTGGGAGGGGAGATGGCTGCAGGATATATACAAGTAACTTATTGGTGGTGGTGGAGGTGGTGGTGGGGACTGAAAAACTCACTCATCACCCAGCCTCTCCATCTCAGTACTGTGGGATCTTTGGCTCAGGGCTGGGGGAGGGAAGGAAGGGGGAGAGAGGAAGGAAGGGAGTAATGAAGAGGGAGAAAACGAGGGGTAAATAGGGGAAAGGGGGTGAGGTTAAAAGAGAAAAGGGGGAAGGGAGGAAAGAGGGAAAAGGAAAATGGAAGAATAGGGGAAGAGGTGAAGAAGAGAAGGCGGGAAGAATGAAGAAGAGAAGGAAGAGGGTGGAGGGAAGAAATGAGAGAGGGAGAGAGGATTAATGGAAGAAAGGAGGGAGAGAGGATTGAAGGAAAGAGGGAAAGAGTGGAGAGGAAGACTGTGTGTGTGTGTGTGTGTGTGTGTGTGTGTGTGTGTGTGTGTGTGTGTGTGTGTGTGTGTGTGTGTGGTCGAATGGGGACTTGGTGGGGGGATATATATAAAGAACTAATTAGCGAGTACCGAATGGCTCAGACATAACAATGAAAATTTAGTCATGTGTTAATGGAATATAAAAGATACCCGCGGAGAATTTAACCACACACACACACACACACACACACACACACACACACACACACACACACACACACACACATCAGAACAAAATCTTCTGAAAGTAGCAAGACAATGGACAGGCAAATAATACTGTACATCATATTACTTCCAGCAGCGTCCTAGTACACGAGTACAGTCCAAGTGAGTTGCATAAAGAGAGACGAACATGCTGGCTGGTAATCAACACTGCTTCAACCCTTCATCATGACTAGCGAGGCACAGAATAACTCCTTATGAACTGGTCAGGCAGTGATGATTAGTTTATGTCTATTTGTAAAAGTCTGTGTGCTGATATCTGTTTGCGTCTGTTTACATATATCTACTTACACCTGTCTTACATCTATCTGTTTACGTCTGCCAGTTCACGTCTATTAGTTTGCTGTTATCCAACCCTTTATTATGATTAGTGGAACACGGAGCAGCTCCTGATGATATGGTCGGGCTGTGATGATTACCTTACGTCCATCCGCCAGAACTACTACCCACATGCACGGCAGAAAGAGATGAGAGGAGTGAATTTGACCCCTGCGGTTCCACAATGCGTTCTTGCTACCTCCAGATGATTTTATTCAGCAAGGTAAGGACTTCTGAAACCGTAAGAAATCAAGAAAGCCTTCATTATCCCCCCCCCACCTTCCACATGAGAGGTCTTTCTTCTAGCAGGCATCAGTTATAAAGCCACTATCACACACAAGAGGTTAACTATTGCCGAAAGATGATGGCTATTTTGTAGTTCTCTTACTAAACTCCTTTTATTCTAACTTGGACCAAATTTTCGTCCTTTTGTAGCATATTTCACGTAGCTTATGGTTCAAAAGGACAACAGGACGGCTCTACAACCTTTACACAGCACTTCATCGTGACTATCACCGTATTCTAGTGATAATCTCCTGCTACAGCTCAGCATTCAAGACGGCGAGATGGCAATTTTATGTCAAGTTAGAATAAAAAGGGTATGGCACGGGACCATGTTGTTCTCTCTCTCTCTCTCTCTCTCTCTCTCTCCTAGCGAAGAGGTTAATAAAGACCGTCTGTTACCTCCCCCACTACGGGACGTCAATCCCTGAATGACAATAAGAAGACAAATAATAAGGAGTCACCGAATAAATGGGGTTACCGAAAAACTATAAAGAAAAGGCGAGAGTTAAAGGGCACGGCCTTAAAGCACGTACACGATGCGCAGTAAATACAAAGACTGCGCACGTTCCTTTAACCCCTTCAGCCTGAGAACCTTCTTTTTACCCTCCACCTGGCAAAGTCAGAGGAGGGTGTTGTTATCACTGGTATCAATAGGTGTCTGTCCCTAGAGTTGGGCGGCAGGGGGGCTGGCTGGGCGTAGAGATTTCGTTTCCTGGCCAAAACTCAGGAAGTATTCGCTATAGTGATGAAATTTCACGTAGTTATGTGTCTTATAGTGTGCTGGTACCTTCTGTTGGGTGGAATGCCGTGTCTTAAGCAGTTTTCTTTTAATAATGAAAAAAAATATATATATATTACCAAGGATTTCAATGAGACCTGCGCAAGGAATCTGGAGGGACTAGGTTATGTGTCCTTATGGTGTTCTCATTATGCCCACCTTTAAAAGAAAAGATTGGGGAGGGGGGGTGAGGGCCGTTATGCGCTTGGTTAGGTGTGCAGGGAGGTGGTGAGTATGTGCTTGGTCAGATGGACGGTTACAACACCGTAGCGTTGCCTATGTTATTTTTATTCTTGCTACCACTTGGCTATTTCATTCTGCTTAGCTTTTGTTTTTAATGTAAAAGCTGGATATAGTTTTCATCAACCTATACAGTGCAATTAAAAGGAAAGTGTGTGAGGTCTGTTCTAAGTTTGGCATAATTTTCTGGGGACACCAAAAAGGGGGGAAAAAAAAAAGTTGCCGGATTCACTGGAAAAATGGCGCAGTCTTAAAGTACTTGCATAATGCTCAGTAATTATAAATCCTGCGCATAAATATGGAGGCCAGACTCCTTTAAACTCGGCCATTTTATTGTTGGTGGAGTAAAGCCCCTTCCCCCAAAAAGGTCAGCCGGCCAGACACGGGTGATATTACGAGGCGAGCAAATCCGGGTGTCGGAGAAGAAAAAGGCTGGCGGTAAGGCTGACCGACTGAGTGGAAAAAGGCTGAAACAGAGGGTGGACAAAATGAAGGAAGTAAAAGGGGAAGAAAGAGGGAAAGAAAAGGGTGAAGAAGGGTAAAGAATGGGGGGGAAGTAATGGGATGAAGAAGAGGGGGAAGAAAAGGGCTACAAAAAAGGGTGGAGAAAAAGGCTGAAGTAAAATGAGAGAAAAGGCTGAAGAAAAGGGGAAAGAAAAAGGCTGCGGAAGAGGGTGGAGAAAAAGACTGAAGGAAAAGGAGAAGAAAAGAGTTGAAGAAAAGGGGGAAGAAAAAGGCTGAAGAAAAGGGAGATGAAAAAGGATGAAGAAAAGTTGGAGAAAAAAGATGATGAAAAGGTTCGAGAAAATGGGTGAAGCAAAGGGTGGAGAAAAAGGCTGAAGAAAAGGATGGAAAAAAAGGGTGAAACAAAGGGTGGAGAATAAGGATGAAGAAAAGCGTGGAGAAAAAGTCTGAAGCAAAGAGTGGAGAACAAGGATGAAGAAAAAGGTGGAAATGAGAGGTGGGGGGACAGAGAAGAGAAAAAGGCTGTTGGTAAGACTAAGGCTGATAAAGTAGGAGGGAAAACAGGCTGAGGAGGGTAAGCCTGAAGGCTGAGGCAGAACAAGGAAAAGCAGGCTGAGGATAAGGCTAAAGGCAAGGTAAGATGACAAAAGAAAATGGCGGAGGAGAAAGAGGCTGTGGAAGAAGAGAAAAAGACTGAAGAAGAAGGGGTAGAAAGAGGGTGAGGTTAAGGCTGAAGTCTGAGGAAGGGGGTGGGTGTGAAACAGACTGAGGGTAAGACTAAAAGCTGAAAAAGAAGGGGTAAAAGCAGGCTGAAGGATGAAGGTGAGGGAAAGGGAGGATAATGGCTGAGGAAGGTGAAGGCTGAAGAAGATAAAAATGAGGTGAATAGCATCCAGCCTACTGGATAACTGGAGTGGGATAGTATGGAAAGAGGGACTGGAACTGTACGGTTACACTACCACCCTGGAATAGATAGGATGCGACGTCAGAGATGTAGATAGACAGATAAACAGACAGGCAGGCTCACGCTAGTTGGCGTGGTTGGTATGGCTCTGGAATGTGAGTCAAAATAGTAAGTTCAGGTCTGCCCTGCGCCGCGCTGCAGGTGTGTGCTGTCCCCTGTCAAGTTTAGCCCAAGGCGCACCATACCGGACGACCCACAAGAGTTCAGATCTCTGAGAGATAAAGATTAGACGGTCTGTCACCTTGTGCCAACGTCTCACTCCTACTTAACGAAGCCTAGCAGGGTGCAGGCGTACCTCAGGAACAGTCAGGGTCAGCCTGTTGACGTCCTTAAGTTATGGGAGATTGTACTATTGAGACCCGAGTAGCTTTTTTCCGCTGTATCTATTGAATTAATATATCCCTGGTCACTATAAGTGTTTTTATCATTATTAATATTAAGAGAGAACAAAAGAGACAAAAAGATACCAATAGAGACAGATATAGACCCAGATGCCCAACATCAGGCCTCCCTCAAGCCATGGCCAGGTCGGGGTCATGGCGGGGTGCAAGACCGAACGGCAAAAACCAGCAGCAGCCCAAGAAGCTCCACAGCCGCCCACATCACTGCCACAACTTCGTAAATTCAATGAAAATGCAAATCGTAGCCGGCTGAGAACTCCCACGCTGTGTCTCATAAACGGAACGGAGTGGAGACAGCCAGACGACCCAGGGTAAACAAAACTATAGTGGACCGTGAGGGCAGGTGCGATTTGTAAACAAGCCAGGTGCAAGGATTCACAAAAAACGTACGATACTTTTCCCTTTCGTATTTAGGACTTATTTTTGCGTTGAAAAGTGATATTCGCACAATATTTTTCTATAATTTTCTCCGTCGTAACTTAAGACGCTTTTGCGGTGGAAAGCTAATACGATAATACGATATATATATATATATATATATATATATATATATATATATATATATATATATATATATATATATATATATATATATATATATTGATACGGAACAGAGAAAGATAATGTACACTTTAAGTGAGAATACTAAAAATCACTACTGTCCCATAAAGTTCCAGGTTCAAAACAAAAGAGTTAGGTAAAATTACAAGTTAAAGTTTAATGCTCAAACTAACAACAAAACATTCAGGACTCATAAGGATAATGTAATGGTAAAAAACAGATTAAATATATGGTTAACTGCAATAGCCTCTATTAACACGAAATTAGCATGAGTAAATTTATCTAAGTCAGCCCTGATAAAATGAAAATACCAGATAATACTCAGTGAATGCAAGATATATTATTACAGATACAAAATATTATTAATAATGGCTGACAGTAAAACTTCACATTAAGCACAAAAACCTCACTAGGCCTACGAATTAACACTTTATGCTATACAGTACAAGAAAAAATGTAATAACACTTATACTCAAATTACACAGCTGCTAGATGGTTGGAGACTTATTGAGCACTCACAATAATAACAACTGTACAGGGGAGGACAGAGATGTGAACAAAATGAGGAGTAGATCTAAGTGGCAATAATGCAGACTGAGCTCATTATATAGGGGCCAGCAGAGCTTGATACAACTTGTAAGAAGGACGCGCAAATGAAGCCAGAGGGGAGAAAGAGTTGACACTCCTGCTCTGAACAACAGAAAGAACGACTTACTTTACTATAAGGGTAGAAGGGGGGAGTGAGGTAGAACACGCTCGTGATCAAACATGCAGCATACTGTATGTTAGAATTACACAAAGGATGATGAAATCATAGGCTATGTAACACCTCCCCACAAAGAAAAAGAAATTTACAAAGGAAATTTCTTATTACTCTAAAACAATCTTTCTAAAGTCTAGATAAGCAATCTGCAATAACATTTTCTTTCCCCTTGACATGTTGTATGTCTAATGAATACTCCCGAAGAAGTAGACTCCATCTTGTCAATCTCTGATTTCTATCTTTAAACTTACTAAGGAATTTCAGTGGGTTATGATCGGTATAAATGACTATGGGGTCAAAACCAGAACACAAATAAAATGAAAAATGTTGTAAACCCAAAATCAAGGCCAAAAGCTCCCTCTCAACAGTTGAGTAGTTCTTTTGAGGTGGAGTGAACTTCTTACTGTAATAAGATACAGGGAGTTCAATACCCTGATCATCCTCTTGCAGCAAAACAGCCCCAGCTCCTGTATCACTTGCGTCAACAGCCATCTTAAAAGGCTTAGCAAAATTTGTAGCGAGCACTGGCTGACTTAATAGGATAGCTTTAAGTTTGTTGAAAGAGGATTCACAGTTATCGGTCCAGACAAATTTAACTCCCTTTTTCAGTAGGTCTATAAGTGGTGATACAAGAATTGAAAAGTTATGAACAAATCTCCTGTAATAACCTACCATTCCCAAAAATCTTTGTAGCTCTTTCCTACTTTTAGGTCTGGGAAGATCACTTATAACCTGAAACTTAGCTCCTGGTGGTGCAACATGTCCATCACCAATTACGTACCCAAGGTACTGAACTTTAGCTTGACCAAACTCACACTTTGATAAATTAGCTACAAGCTTAGCCTGAACCAAACGCTCAAGAAATTTACTGACATGGCATAGGTGATCTTTCCAGTTGTCACTGAAGATTAAGACATCATCAATATAAACAACACACCCTGCCAAACCCTCTGTTACAACATTCATGAGCTTTTGAAATGTGGCTGGTGCATTTTTCATACCATAGGGCATTACAGAACATGCAAAAGTCTTTCCTAATGTTACAAAACATGAGATCTCCCTAGCACGTTCAGTCATAGGTACTTGCCAGTATCCCTTTAACAAATCAAACTTACTTATGTACCTAGCCTTTCCGATCTTGTCTATGCAATCTTCCACACGAGGGAGAGGGTAAGTGTCTGTTTTGGTTATCTGATTAACACGTCTGTAGTCGATGCAAAGCCGCTGTGACCCACCTGGCTTAGGGACTAGAGTGACAGGAGAACTCCACTTCCTCTGACAGGGCTCAATCATCTTGTGGTCCAACAGGTAGCCAAGCTCCTTCTGGATGAGAGGAACTTTTACTGGGTTCACACGGTAAGGAGGCAATTTAGTTGGCTTTGCGTCTCCAACATCGACATCATGCATCAACACAGCGGTTCTTCCTGGAGTAGCATGGAACACTTGCGGGTACTCCTGCAGTAATGCCGAAAACTCCAGCCTTTCCTCGGGAGGTAGATGAGAAAGCTTAGTCTGGAGATCATTCATGATATCAGGATTCTTCCCCAAACTATCACTCAGGCTCATGCTGCATGGGAGAACTTCACTTGCAGACTCGGGTGGAACAGCTACAGTGCAGACTGGATTATTTTCGTCCCGCCTGTGATATAACTTTAGCATGTTGATGTGACAAAGTTGCTTGTTCTTTCTACGATCTGGTGTGGCGATGACATAGTTGACATCACTGAGTTTCTTCTCCACGAAATAAGGACCACTAAACTTGGCTAGAAGAGGTTGCCCATGCACTGGTAGCAGAATCAAAACCTGATCTCCTGGCTGAAAGTGGCGTAACCTGGACTTCTTATCATAACAAGTTTTCATCGCATCCTGAGCAGCTCCTAAATTCTCTTTCGCCAGCTGTAAAGCAGTGGACACCCGTTCCCTGAACTTCATCACATACTGCAGCAGGTTGACGTCATCTTCCTCTGACAGCCAGCATTGCTTGAGTAGCTTAAGGGGTCCTCTTACTTCATGGCCAAACAGTAGTTCAAAAGGTAAGAAGCAAAGTGATTCATTTGGAGATTCTCTTGTGGCAAATACAACGAATGGAAGACCTTTATCCCAGTCTTTCTGATGTTCCAAACAGTATTTCTTGAGCATCGATTTGAGTGTTTGATGATATCTCTCCAACGCTCCTTGGGTCTGGGGATGGTAAGCTGAAGACGTGATCTGGGTGATGCCCAACTCTTTCAGAGACTGCTTGAAAACATTTGACATGAAATTACTTCCCCGGTCGGACTGTACCTCCTTGGGCAGACCAAACTTTGTGAAGAACCCTAGCATTTCCTTAACCACGTTCTTTGCTGAGATATTTCTAAGTGGAATGGCTTCAGGATAACGAGTAGCCATATCAATCAGGGTCAACACATAAGAAAAACCTGAAGAAGTCTTAGGAAGAGAGCCCACAATATCCAACAACACACGGGTGAAAGGCGCCTCAAAAGGAGGAATGGGAACTAGAGGTGCAACCTTTTCGGTCTGATTACACTTCCCCACAACTTGACAGGTGTGACAAGACTTACAATACCAGGAAACATCCCTGAAGATACCTGGCCAGTAGAAGTGTTTCAAAATGCGTGCCACAGTCTTCCTTACTCCAAGGTGTCCTGCCAAACTGGAATCATGAGCCACTCGAATGATATCCTGCCTACAAACATGAGGGATGACATGATGTACAACCTCCCACTCACAGTCGGCTGATGCTGTTGGGGGACTCCACTTCCTCATAAGTACTCCTGACTTTATATAATAATAAGTAGAAGCACCAACTGACTCTTCCTTACTGCAAGCAGAGTTAACTAGACCTTTCAACTCAGGGTCAGCAACCTGCAACTCAACCAACTCTTGACGAGACAAATTATCAACACCTCGGGGTACTGCCTCATCTGGTGAATGGTCCAAACTAGCAAGAAAAGTGTCAGCTAGGATAACATCATCATCATCATTATCCTCTAAGTCACCAGTAACTTTAGACTTAGCCCTAGTGACAGCACATGCAGGGAACACATCAGGGACATCACAATCCTGGGTCGCAGCCACTGCCTCACTAGACAACTGAGGAGCTGGACACACTTGACTTCCACCAATATCATTTCCAAGTAAGAAAGTTACACCTGACATTGGGAGTGTCTCAACCAACCCAACCATAACGGAACCATTAACAAAACCAGACTCTAAATTCACTCTGCACAGAGGGACAGAGAAGTAATTATTCCCTACACCTTGTAAGATTACAGTTTCATCAGAGGAATTAACATTAGAGCCTAGAACACTGGTCAGCATAAGGGATTGGCAAGCACCTGTATCACGATATATTTTAACTGATTTCCTGTCATTACTGTCCAGAGGACTGACAAAACCATCAGACAGGAAATTAGCACATGAACTCTTGAGAGTGTCACCCACGTTACTGCTAAAAGAGAAGCTTGATCATGAGAATTTAATTTACTCCTCAAAGCAGGTTCAGTTAACTCAGTTAAGGAATTCTGGGAACTCTCAAGGGTGGACACTAGACCAATTGACTGAATATTTAAAGACTCCTTTTTGTTCACATCACGCTGTCTCCTGAAACATTTCTCCGTAGTATGACCAAGCTTACTACAATAAGTACATTTACTTTTCTGAAATCTAGAGGTGAAGCTGGTATTTACTTCTTGAGAAACATCATCTTTATTCTCTTTCCTGTTACCTGTACTCTGAGTAGAAGCAACGTACTTACTCTCAGCTTTCCTTTTTTCTTTATAATATCTCTTGTGAGTGAGAACATATTCATCAGCTAAAACTGCAGCATCAGACAAATTATCTATTCTTTTCTCATCAAGATATAGGCTTACATCTTTACTAATACACCTTTTGAAGTCCTCCAGCAAAATCATCTGCTTAAGTTTACCAAAATCAGAATCCACATTCTAAGAATTTAACCACTGCTCTAACAGATCTTCTTTGATTTTTGCATACTCAACATGGGATTGCTTATCTTGCTTATAAGTTGTCCTAAATTTTACTCTATAGGCTTCAGGAACAAGCTCATAAGGCTTAAGAATCAAGCTCTTAACGATATCATAATTATCAGATTGATCCTGAGGCAAAGATGCATAAGTTACTTGAGCTTTACCGGTGAGAACAGTTTGAAGGAGTACTGGCCAATACTCTTTGGGCCAATTAAAACCTGTAGCTACCCTCTCACACAACTGAAAATACTTTGTTAAATCAGATTCATTAAAAGGAGGGACAAGTTTAAAATTTTTAGCCACATCAAAATCATCAGAGCTAGATGATCCAGTTCCACCTTGTTTCATGGGATACTCATGGTCTGCCTGAATCCTAGCAATTTCAACTTGTACCTCAGCCTCCTTAGATTTTGCCTGAAATTCAGCCTCCTTAGCACAAGCCTTCTGCAGGGCTAGCTGTAACTTAGCTAATTCAATCTGCGTTTGCTCATTTCGAGGAGTTACATTAAACAAGCTTTCATTAATCATGTCAACAATTTGATCTTTAGAATGATGAGAGCGAACAGCAATTCCCAACTGTTGAGCAACAAGCTTAAGTTCATTCTTTGTTCTGTTTTCTACATCACACACACTGTTTGCACATTTGACAAAAATTCTTTGGCTTCATCAAGTGTAGTAATATAGTAGACATCATGAATAAATCACAGTCACAAAATATCAAGCAATATCCTTATGATAATATCCTGAATATCCTGATAAGAGGTCGCCAAATTTATGTTACGGAACAGAGAAAGATTATGTACACTTTAAGTGAGAATACTAAAAATCACTACTGTCCCGTAAAGTTCCAGGTTCAAAACAAAAGAGTTAGGTAAAATTACAAGTTAAAGTTTAATGCTCAAACTAACAACAAAAAATTCAGGACTCATAAGGATTATGTAATGGCAAAAAACAGATTAAATATATGGTTAACTGCAATAGCCTCTATTAACACGAAATTAGCATGAGTAAATTTATCTAAGTCAGCCCTGATAAAATGAAAATACCAGATAATACTCAGTGAATGCAAGATATATTATTACAGATACAAAATACTACTAAAAATGGCTGACAGTAAAACATCACATTAAGCACAAAAACTTCACTAGGCCTACGAATTAACACATTATGCTATACAGTACAAGAAAAAATGTAATAACACTTATACTCAAATTACACAGCTGCTAGATGGTTGGAGACTTCCTGAGCACTCACAATAATAACAACTGTACAGGGGAGGACAGAGATGTGAACAAAATGAGGAGTAGATCTAAGTGGCAATAATGCAGAGACTGAGCTCATTATATAGGGGCCAGCAGAGCTTGATACAACTTGTAAGAAGGACGCGGAAATGAAGCCAGAGGGGAGAAAGAGTTGACACTCCTGCTCTGAACAACAGAAAGAACGACTTACTCTACTATAAGGGTAGAAGGGGGGAGTGAGGTAGAACACGCTCGTGATCAAACATGCAGCATACTGTACGTTAGAATTACACAAAGGATGATAAAATCATAGGCTATGTAACACCTCCCCACAAAGAAAAAGAAATTTACAAAGGAAATTTCTTATTACTCTAAAACAATCTTTCTAAAGTCTAGATAAGCAATCTGCAATAACATTTTCTTTCCCCTTGACAAGTTGTATATCTAATGAATACTCCCGAAGAAGTAGACTCCATCTTGTCAATCTCTGATTTTTATCTTTAAACTAACTAAGGAATTTCAGTGGGTTATGATCGGTATAAATGACTATGGGGTCAAAACCAGAACACAAATAAAATGAAAAATGTTGTAAACCCAAAATCAAGGCCAAAAGCTCCCTCTCAACAGTTGAGTAGTTCTTTTGAGGTGGAGTGAACTTCTTACTGTAATAAGATACAGGGTGTTCAATACCCTGATCATCCTCTTGCAGCAAAACAGCCCCAACTCCTGTATCACTTGCGTCAACAGCCATCTTAAAAGGCTTAGCAAAATTTGGAGTAGCGAGCACTGGCTGACTTAATAGGATAGCTTTAAGTTTGTTGAAAGAGGATTCACAGTTATCGGTCCAGACAAATTTAACTCCCTTTCTCAGTAGGTCTATAAGTGGTGATACAAGAATTGAAAAGTTAAGAACAAATCTCCTGTAATAACCTACCATTCCCAAAAATCTTTGTAGCTCTTTCCTACTTTTAGGTCTGGGAAGATCACTTATAACCTGAACCTTAGCTCCTGGTGGTGCAACATTTCCATCACCAATTACGTACCCAAGGTACTGAACTTTAGCTTGACCAAACTCACACTTTAATAAATTAGCTACAAGATTAGCCTGAACCAAACGCTCAAGAACTTTACTGACATGGCATAGGTGATCTTTCCAGTTGTCACTGAAGATTAAGACATCATCAATATAAATAACACACCCTGCCAAACCCTCTGTTACAACATTCATGAGCTTCTGAAATGTGGCTGGTGCATTCTTCATACCATATGGCATTACAGAACATGCAAAAGTCTTTCCTAATGTTACAAAACATGAGATCTCCCTAGCACGTTCAGTCATAGGTACTTGCCAGTATCCCTTTAACAAATCAAACTTACTTATGTACCTAGCCTTTCCGAGCTTGTCTATGCAATCTTCCACACGAGGGAGAGGGTAAGTGTCTGTTTTGGTTATCTGATTAACGCGTCTGTAGTCGATGCAAAGCCGCTGTGACCCACTTGGCTTAGGGACTAGAGTGACAGGAGAATTCCACTTGCTCTGACAGGACTCAATCATCTTGTGGTCCAACAGGTAGCCAAGCTCCTTCTGGATGACAGGAACTTTTACTGGGTTCACATGGTAAGGAGGCAATTTAATTGGCTTTGCGTCTCCAACATCGACATCATGCATCAACACAGCGGTTCTTCCTGGAGTGGCACGGAACACGTGCGGGTACTCCTGCAGTAATGCCGAAAACTCCTGCCTCTCCTCGGGAGGTAGATGAAAAAGCTTAGTCTGGAGATCATTTATGATATCAGGATTCTTCCCCAAACTATCACTCAGGGTCATGCTGCATGGGAGAACTTCACTTGCAGACTCGGGTGGAACAGCTACAGTGCAGACTGGATTATTTTCGTCCCGCCTGTGATATAACTTTAGCATGTTGATGTGACAAAGTTGCTTGTTCTTTCTACGATCTGGTGTGGCGATGACATAGTTGACATCACTGAGTTTCTTCTCCACGAAATAAGGACCACTAAATTTGGCTAGAAGAGGTTGCCCATGCACTGGTAGCAGAATCAAAACCTGATCTCCTGGCTGAAAGTGGCGTAACCTGGACTTCTTATCATAACAAGTTTTCATCTTCTCTTGAGCAGCTCCTAAATTCTCTTTCGCCAGCTGTAAAGCAGTGGACAGCCGTTCCCTGAACTTCATCACATACTCCAGCAGGTTGACGTCATCTTCCTCCGACAGCCAGCATTGCTTGAGTAGCTTAAGGGGTCCTCTTACTTCATGGCAAAACAGTAGTTCAAAAGGTGAGAAGCAAAGCGATTCATTTGGAGATTCTCTTGCGGCAAATACAATGAATGGAAGACCTTTATCCCAGTCTTTCTGATGTTCCAAACAGTATTTCTTGAGCATCGATTTGAGTGTTTGATGATATCTCTCCAACGCTCCTTGGGTCTGGGGATGGTAAGCTGAAGACGTGATCTGGGTGATGCCCAACTCTTTCAGAGACTGCTTGAAAACATTTGATATGAAATTACTTCCCTGGTCGGACTGTACCTCCTTGGGCAGACCAAACTTTGTGAAGAACCCTAGCATTTCCTTAACCACGTTCTTTGCTGAGATATTTCTAAGTGGAATGGCTTCAGGATAACGAGTAGCCATATCAATCAGGGTCAACACATAAGAAAAACCTGAAGAAGTCTTAGGAAAAGGGCCCACAATATCCACCAACACACGGGTGAAAGGCGCCTCAAAAGGAGGAATGGGAACTAGAGGTGCAACCTTCTCGGTCTGATTACACTTCCCCACAACTTGACAGGTGTGACAAGACTTACAATACCAGGAAACATCCCTGAAGATACCTGGCCAGTAGAAGTGTTTCAAAATGCGTGCCACAGTCTTCCTTACTCCAAGGTGTCCTGCCAAACTGGAATCATGAGCCACTCGAATGATATCCTGCCTACAAACACGAGGGATGACAACATGATGTACAACCTCCCACTCACAGTCGGCTGATGCTGTTGGGGGACTCCACTTCCTCATAAGTACTCCTGACTTTATATAATAAGTAGAAGCACCAACTGACTCTTCCTCACTGCAAGCAGAGTAAGCTAGACTTTTCAACTCAGGGTCAGCAACCTGCAACTCAACCAACTCTTGACGAGACAAATTATCAACACCTCGGGGTACTGCCTCATCTGGTGAGTGGTCCAAATTAGCAAGAAAAGTGTCAGCTAGGATAACATCATCATCATCATTATCCTCTAAGTCACCAGTAACTTTAGACTTAGCCCTGGTGACAGCACATGCAGGGAACACATCAGGGACATCACAATCCTGGGTCGCAGCCACTGGCTCACTAGAAAACTGAGGAGCTGGACACACTTGACTTCCACCAATATCATTTCCAAGTAAGAAAGTTACACCTGACATTGGGAGTGTCTCAACCAACCCAACCATAACGGAACCATTAACAAAACCAGACTCTAAATTCACTCTGCACAGAGGGACAGAGAAGTAATTATTCCCTACACCTTGTAAGATTACAGTTTCATCAGAGGAATTAACATTAGAGCCTAGAACACTGGTCAGCATAAGGGATTGGCAAGCACCTGTATCACGATATATTTTAACTGATTTCCTGTCATTACTGTCCAGAGGACTGACAAAACCATCAGACAGGAAATTAGCACATGAACTCTTGAGAGTGTCACCCACGTTACTGCTCAAAAGAGGAGCTTCATCATGAGAATTTAATTTACCCCTCAAAGCAGGTTCAGTTAACTCAGTTAAGGAATTCTGGGAACTCTCAAGGGTGGACACTAGACCAATTGACTGAATATTTAAAGACTCCTTTTTGTTCACATCACGCTGTCTCCTGAAACATTTCTCCGTAGTATGACCAAGCTTACTACAATAAGTACATTTACTTTTCTGAAATCTAGAGGTGAAGCTGGTATTTACTTCCTGAGAAACATCATCTTTATTCTCTTTCCTGTTACCTGTACTCTAAGTAGAAGCAACGTACTTACTCTCAGCTTTCCTTTTTTCTTTATAATATCTCTTGTGAGTGAGAACATATTCATCAGCTAAAACTGCAGCATCAGACAAATTATCTATTCTTTTCTCATCAAGATATAGGCTTACATCTTTACTAATACACCTTTTGAAGTCCTCCAGCAGAATCATCTGCTTAAGTTTACCAAAATCAGAATCCACATTCTAAGAATTTAACCACTGCTCTAACAGATCTTCTTTGATTTTTGCATACTCAACATGGGATTGCTTATCTTGCTTATAAGTTGTCCTAAATTTTACTCTATAGGCTTCAGGAACAAGCTCATAAGGCTTAAGAATCAAGCTCTTAACGATATCATAATTATCAGATTGATCCTGAGGCAAAGATGCATAAGTTACTTGAGCTTTACCGGTGAGAACAGTTTGAAGGAGTACTGGCCAATACTCTTTGGGCCAATTAAAACCTGTAGCTACCCTCTCACACAACTGAAAATACTTTGTTAAATCAGATTCATTAAAAGGAGGGACAAGTTTAACATTTTTAGCCACATCAAAATCATCAGAGCTAGATGATCCAGTTCCACCTTGTTTCATGCGATACTCATGGTCTGCCTGAATCCTAGCAATTTCAACTTGTGCCTCAGCCTCCTTAGCTTTTGCCTGAAATTCAGCCTCCTTAGCACGAGCCTCCTGCAGGGCTAGCTGTAACATAGCTAATTCAATCTGCGTTTGCTCATTTCGAGGAGTTACATTAAACAAGCTTTCATTAATCATGTCAACAATTTGATCTTTAGAATGATGAGAGCGAACAGCAATTCCCAACTGTTGAGCAACAAGCTTAAGTTCATTCTTTGTTCTGTTTTCTACATCACACACAATGTTTGCACATTTGACAAAAATTCTTTGGCTTCATCAAGTGTAGTAATATAGTAGACATCATGAATAAATCACAGTCACAAAATATGAAGCAATATCCTTATGATAATATCATGAATATCCTGATAAGAGGTCGCCAAATTTATGTTACGGAACAGAGAAAGATAATGTACACTTTAAGTGAGAATACTAAAAATCACTACTGTCCCGTAAAGTTCTAGGTTCAAAACAAAAGAGTTAGGTAAAATTACAAGTTAAAGTTTAATGCTCAAACTAACAACAAAACATTCAGGACTCATAAGGATAATGTAATGGCAAAAAACAGATTAAATATATGGTTAACTGCAATAGCCTCTATTAACACGAAATTAGCATGAGTAAATTTATCTAAGTCAGCCCTGATAAAATGAAAATACCAGATAATACTTAGTGAATGCAAGATATATTATTACAGATACAAAATATTATTAATAATGGCTGACAGTAAAACTTCACATTAAGCACAAAAACCTCACTAGGCCTACGAATTAACACATTATGCTATACAGTACAAGAAAAAATGTAATAACACTTATACTCAAATTACACAGCTGCTAGATGGTTGGAGACTTCCTGAGCACTCACAATAATAACAACTGTACACGGGAGGACAGAGATGTGAACAAAATGAGGAGTAGATCTAAGTGGCAATAATGCAGAGACTGAGCTCATTATATAGGGGCCAGCAGAGCTTGATACAACTTGTAAGAAGGACGCGCAAATGAAGCCAGAGGGGAGAAAGAGTTGACACTCCTGCTCTGAACAACAGAAAGAACGACTTACTTTACTATAAGGGTAGAAGGGGGGAGTGAGGTAGAACACGCTCGTGATCAAACATGCAGCATACTGTACGTTAGAATTACACAAAGGATGATGAAATCATAGGCTATGTAACACCTCCCCACAAAGAAAAAGAAATTTACAAAGGAAATTTCTTGTTACTCTAAAACAATCTTTCTAAAGTCTAGATAAGCAATCTGCAATAACATTTTCTTTCCCCTTGACATGTTGTATGTCTAATGAATACTCCCGAAGAAGTAGACTCCATCTTGTCAATCTCTGATTTCTATCTTTAAACTTACTAAGGAATTTCAGTGGGTTATGATCGGTATAAATGACTATGGGGTCAAAACCAGAACACAAATAAAATGAAAAATGTTGTAAACCTAAAATCAAGGCCAAAAGCTCCCTCTCAACAGTTGAGTAGTTCTTTTGAGGTGGAGTGAACTTCTTACTGTAATAAGATAGAGGGTGTTCAATACCCTGATCATCCTCTTGCAGCAAAACAGCCCCAGCTCCTGTATCACTTGCGTCAACAGCCATCTTAAAAGGCTTAGCAAAATTTGGAGTAGCGAGCACTGGCTGACTTAATAGGATAGCATTAAGTTTGTTGAAAGAGGATTCACAGTTATCGGTCCAGACAAATTTAACTCCCTTTTTCAGTAGGTCTATAAGTGGTGATACAAGAATTGAAAAGTTAAGAACAAATCTCCTGTAATAACCTACCATTCCCAAAAATCTTTGTAGCTCTTTCCTACTTTTAGGTCTGGGAAGATCACTTATAACCTGAACCTTAGCTCCTGGTGGTGCAACATTTCCATCACCAATTACGTACCCAAGGTACTGAACTTTAGCTTGACCAAACTCACACTTTAATAAAATTAGCTATAAGATTAGCCTGAACCAAACGCTCAAAAAATTTACTGACATGGCATAGGTGATCTTTCCAGTTCTCACTGAAGATTAATACATCATCAATATAAATAACACACCCTGCCAAACCCTCTGTTACAACATTCATGAGCTTCTGAAATGTGGCTGGTGCATTCTTCATACCATATGGCATTACAGAACATGCAAAAGTCTTTCCTAGTGTTACAAAACATGAGATCTCCCTAGCACGTTCAGTCATAGGTACTTGCCAATATCCCTTTAACAAATCAAACTTACTTATGTACCTAGCCTTTCCGATCTTGTCTATGCAATCTTCCACACGAGGGAGAGGGTAAGTGTCTGTTTTGGTTATCTGATTAACGCGTCTGTAGTCGATGCAAAGCCGCTGTGACCCACCTGGCTTAGGGACTAGAGTGACAGGAGAATTCCACTTGCTCTGACAGGGCTCAATCATCTTGTGGTCCAACAGGTAGCCAAGCTCCTTCTGGATGAGAGGAACTTTTACTGGGTTCACACGGTAAGGAGGCAATTTAATTGGCTTTGCGTCTCCAACATCGACATCATGGATCAACACAGTGGTTCTTCCTGGAGTGGCACGGAACACGTGCGGGTACTCCTGCAGTAATGCCGAGAACTCCTGCCTTTCCTCTGGAGGTAGATGAGAAAGCTTAGTCTGGAGATCATTTATGATATCAGGATTCTTCCCCAAACTATCACTCAGGGTCATGCTGCATGGGAGAACTTCACTTGCAGACTCGGGTGGAACAGCTACAGTGCAGACTGGATTATTTTCGTCCCGCCTGTGATATAACTTTAGCATGTTGATGTGACAAAGTTGCTTGTTCTTTCTACGATCTGGTGTGGCGATGACATAGTTGACATCACTGAGTTTCTTCTCCACGAAATAAGGACCACTAAACTTGGCTAGAAGAGGTTGCCCATGCACTGGTAGCAGAATCAAAACCTGATCTCCTGGCTGAGAGTGGCGTAACCTGGACTTCTTATCATAACAAGTTTTCATTTTCTCCTAAGCAGCTCCTAAATTCTCTTTCGCCAGCTGTAAAGCAGTGGACACCCGTTCCCTGAACTTCATCACATACTCCAGCAGGTTGACGTCATCTTCCTCCGACAGCCAGCATTGCTTGAGTAGCTTAAGGGGTCCTCTTACTTCATGGCAAAACAGTAGTTCAAAAGGTGAGAAGCAAAGTGATTCATTTGGAGATTCTCTTGCGGCAAATACAACGAATGGAAGACCTTTATCCCAGTCTTTCTGATGTTCCAAACAGTATTTCTTGAGCATCGATTTGAGTGTTTGATGATATCTCTCCAACGCTCCTTGGGTCTGGGGATGGTAAGCTGAAGACGTGATCTGGGTGATGCCCAACTCTTTCAGAGACTGCTTGAAAACATTTGACATGAAATTACTTCCCCGGTCGGACTGTACCTCCTTGGGCAGACCAAACTTTGTGAAGAACCCTAGCATTTCCTTAACCACGTTCTCTGCTGAGATATTTCTAAGTGGAATGGCTTCAGGATAACGAGTAGCCATATCAATCAGGGTCAACACATAAGAAAAACCTGAAGAAGTCTTAGGAAAAGGGCCCACAATATCCACCAACACACGGGTGAAAGGCGCCTCAAAAGGAGGAATGGGAACTAGAGGTGCAACCTTTTCGGTCTGATTACACTTCCCCACAACTTGACAGGTGTGACAAGACTTACAATACCAGGAAACATCCCTGAAGATACCTGGCCAGTAGAAGTGTTTCAAAATGCGTGCCACAGTCTTCCTTACTCCAAGGTGTCCTGCCAAACTGGAATCATGAGCCACTCTAATGATATCCTGCCTACAAACACGAGGGATGACAACATGATGTACAACCTCCCACTCACAGTCGGCTGATGCTGTTGGGGGACTCCACTTCCTCATAAGTACTCCTGACTTTATATAATAACAAGTAGAAGCACCAACTGACTCTTCCTCACTGCAAGCAGAGTTAGCTAGACCTTTCAACTCAGGGTCAGCAACCTGCAACTCAACGAACTCTTGACGAGACAAATTATCAACACCTCGGGGTACTGCCTCATCTGGTGAGTGGTCCAAATTAGCAAGAAAAGTGTCAGCTAGGATAACATCATCATCATCATTATCCTCTAAGTCACCAGTAACTTTAGACTTAGCCCTGGTGACAGCACATGCAGGGAACACATCAGGGACATCACAATCCTGGGTCGCAGCCACTGGCTCACTAGACAACTGAGGAGCTGGACACACTTGACTTCCACCAATATCATTTCCAAGTAAGAAAGTTACACCTGACATTGGGAGTGTCTCAACCAACCCAACCATAACCGAACCATTAACAAAACCAGACTCTAAATTCACTCTGCACAGAGGGACAGAGAAGTAATTATTCCCTACACCTTGTAAGATTACAGTTTCATCAGAGGAATTAACATTAGAGCCTAGAACACTGGTCAGCATAAGGGATTGGCAAGCACCTGTATCACGATATATTTTAACTGATTTCCTGTCATTACTGTCCAGAGGACTGACAAAACCATCAGACAGGAAATTAGCACATGAACTCTTGAGAGTGTCACCCACGTTACTGCTCAAAAGAGGAGCTTCATCATGAGAATTTAATTTACCCCTCTAGGCAGGTTCAGTTAACTCAGTTAAGGAATTCTGGGAACTCTCAAGGGTGGACACTAGACCAATTGACTGAATATTTAAAGACTCCTTTTTGTTCACATCACGCTGTCTCCTGAAACATTTCTCCGTAGTATGACCAAGCTTACTACAATAAGTACATTTACTTTTCTGAAATCTAGAGGTGAAGCTGGTATTTACTTCCTGAGAAACATCATCTTTATTCTCTTTCCTGTTACCTGTACTCTAAGTAGAAGCAACGTACTTACTCTCAGCTTTCCTTTTTTCTTTATAATATCTCTTGTGAGTGAGAACATATTCATCAGCTAAAACTGCAGCATCAGACAAATTATCTATTCTTTTCTCATCAAGATATAGGCTTACATCTTTACTAATACACCTTTTGAAGTCCTCCAGCAAAATCATCTGCTTAAGTTTACCAAAATCAGAATCCACATTCTAAGAATTTAACCACTGCTCTAACAGATCTTCTTTGATTTTTGCATACTCAACATGGGATTGCTTATCTTGCTTATAAGTTGTCCTAAATTTTACTCTATAGGCTTCAGGAACAAGCTCATAAGGCTTAAGAATCAAGCTCTTAACGATATCATAATTATCAGATTGATCCTGAGGCAAAGATGCATAAGTTACTTGAGCTTTACCGGTGAGAACAGTTTGAAGGAGTACTGGCCAATACTCTTTGGGCCAATTAAAACCTGTAGCTACCCTCTCACACAACTGAAAATACTTTGTTAAATCAGATTCATTAAAAGGAGGGACAAGTTTAACATTTTTAGCCACATCAAAATCATCAGAGCTAGATGATCCAGTTCCACCTTGTTTCATGCGATACTCATGGTCTGCCTGAATCCTAGCAATTTCAACTTGTGCCTCAGCCTCCTTAGCTTTTGCCTGAAATTCAGCCTCCTTAGCACGAGCCTCCTGCAGGGCTAGCTGTAACTTAGCTAATTCAATCTGCGTTTGCTCATTTCGAGGAGTTACATTAAACAAGCTTTCATTAATCATGTCAACAATTTGATCTTTAGAATGATGAGAGCGAACAGCAATTCCCAACTGTTGAGCAACAAGCTTAAGTTCATTCTTTGTTCTGTTTTCTACATCACACACACTGTTTGCACATTTGACAAAAAATCTTTGGCTTCATCAAGTGTAGTAATATAGTAGACATCATGAATAAATCACAGTCACAAAATATCAAGCAATATCCTTATGATAATATCCTGAATATCCTGATAAGAGGTCGCCAAATTTATGTTACGGAACAGAGAAAGATAATGTACACTTTAAGTGAGAATACTAAAAATCACTACTGTCCCGTAAAGTTCTAGGTTCAAAACAAAAGAGTTAGGTAAAATTACAAGTTAAAGTTTAATGCTCAAACTAACAACAAAACATTCAGGACTCATAAGGATAATGTAATGGCAAAAAACAGATTAAATATATGGTTAACTGCAATAGCCTCTATTAACACGAAATTAGCATGAGTAAATTTATCTAAGTCAGCCCTGATAAAATGAAAATACCAGATAATACTCAGTGAATGCAAGATATATTATTACAGATACAAAATATTATTAATAATGGCTGACAGTAAAACTTCACATTAAGCACAGAAACCTCACTAGGCCTACGAATTAACACATTATGCTATACAGTACAAGAAAAAATGTAATAACACTTATACTCAAATTACACAGCTGCTAGATGGTTGGAGACTTCCTGATCACTCACAATAATAACAACTGTACAGGGGAGGACAGAGATGTGAACAAAATGAGGAGTAGATCTAAGTGGCAATAATGCAGAGACTGAGCTCATTATATAGGGGCCAGCAGAGCTTGATACAACTTGTAAGAAGGACGCGCAAATGAAGCCAGAGGGGAGAAAGAGTTGACACTCCTGCTCTGAACAACAGAAAGAACGACTTACTTTACTATAAGGGTAGAAGGGGGGAGTGAGGTAGAACACGCTCATGATCAAACATGCAGCATACTGTACGTTAGAATTACACAAAGGATGATGAAATCATAGGCTATGTAACACCTCCCCACAAAGAAAAAGAAATTTACAAAGGAAATTTCTTATTACTCTAAAACAATCTTTCTAAAGTCTAGATAAGCAATCTGCAATAACATTTTCTTTCCCCTTGACATGTTGTATGTCTAATGAATACTCCCGAAGGAGTAGACTCCATCTTGTCAATCTCTGATTTCTATCTTTAAACTTACTAAGGAATTTCAGTGGGTTATGATCGGTATAAATCACTATGGGGTCAAAACCAGAACACAAATAAAATGAAAAATGTTGTAAACCCAAAATCAAGGCCAAAAGCTCCCTCTCAACAGTTGAGTAGTTCTTTTGAGGTGGAGTGAATTTCTTACTGTAATAAGATAGAGGGTGTTCAATACCCTGATCATCCTCTTGCAGCAAAACAGCCCCAGTTCCTGTATCACTTGCGTCAACAGCCATCTTAAAAGGCTTAGCAAAATTTGGAGTAGCGAGCACTGGCTGACTTAATAGGATAGCTTTAAGTTTGTTGAAAGAGGATTCACAGTTATCGGTCCAGACAAATTTAACTCCCTTTTTCAGTAGGTCTATAAGTGGTGATACAAGAATTGAAAAGTTAAGAACAAATCTCCTGTAATAACCTACCATTCCCAAAAATCTTTGTAGCTCTTTCCTACTTTTAGGTCTGGGAAGATCACTTATAACCTGAACCTTAGCTCCTGGTGGTGCAACATTTCCATCACCAATTACGTACCCAAGGAACTGAACTTTAGCTTGACCAAACTCACACTTTAATAAATTAGCTACAAGATTAGCCTGAACCAAACGCTCAAGAAATTTACTGACATGGCATAGGTGATCTTTCCAGTTGTCACTGAAGATTAATACATCATCAATATAAATAACACACCCTGCCAAACCCTCTGTTACAACATTCATGAGCTTCTGAAATGTGGCTGGTGCATTCTTCATACCATATGGCATTACAGAACATGCAAAAGTCTTTCCTAGTGTTACAAAACATGAGATCTCCCTAGCACGTTCAGTCATAGGTACTTGCCAGTATCCCTTTAACAAATCAAACTTACTTATGTACCTAGCCTTTCCGATCTTGTCTATGCAATCTTCCACACGAGGGAGAGGGTAAGTGTCTGTTTTGGTTATCTGATTAACGCGTCTGTAGTCGATGCAAAGCCGCTGTGACCCACCTGGCTTAGGGACTAGAGTGACAGGAGAATTCCACTTGCTCTGACAGGGCTCAATCATCTTGTGGTCCAACAGGTAGCCAAGCTCCTTCTGGATGAGACGAACTTTTACTGGGTTCACACGGTAAGGAGGCAATTTAATTGGCTTTGCGTCTCCAACATCGACATCATGCATCAACACAGCGGTTCTTCCTGGAGTGGCACGGAACACGTGCGGGTACTCCTGCAGTAATGCCGAGAACTCCTGCCTTTCCTCGGGAGGTAGATGAGAAAGCTTAGTCTGAAGATCATTTATGATATCAGGATTCTTCCCCAAACTATCACTCAGGGTCATGCTGCATGGGAGAACTTCACTTGCAGACTCGGGTGAAACAGCTACAGTGCAGACTGGATTATTTTCGTCCCGCCTGTGATATAACTTTAGCATGTTGATGTGACAAAGTTGCTTGTTCTTTCTACGATCTGGTGTGGCGATGACATAGTTGACATCACTGAGTTTCTTCTCTACGAAATAAGGAGCACTAAACTTGGCTAGAAGAGGTTGCCCATGCACTGGTAGCAGAATCAAAACCTGATCTCCTGGCTGAGAGTGGCGTAACCTGGACTTCTTATCATAACAAGTTTTCATCTTCTCCTGAGCAGCTCCTAAATTCTCTTTCGCCAGCTGTAAAACAGTGGACAGCCGTTCCCTGAACTTCATCACATACTCCAGCAGGTTGACGTCATCTTCCTCAGACAGCCAGTATTGCTTGAGTAGCTTAAGGGGTCCTCTTACTTCATGGCAAAACAGTAGTTCAAAAGGTGAGAAGCAAAGTGATTCATTTGGAGATTCTCTTGCGGCAAATACAACGAATGGAAGACCTTTATCCCAGTCTTTCTGATGTTCCAAACAGTATTTCTTGAGCATCGATTTGAGTGTTTGATGATATCTCTCCAACGCTCCTTGGGTCTGGGGATGGTAAGCTGAAGACGTGATCTGGGTGATGCCCAACTCTTTCAGAGACTGCTTGAAAACATTTGACATGAAATTACTTCCCCGGTCGGACTGTACCTCCTTGGGCAGACCAAACTTTGTGAAGAACCCTAGCATTTCCTTAACCACGTTCTCTGCTGAGATATTTCTAAGTGGAATGGCTTCAGGATAACGAGTAGCCATATCAATCAGGGTCAACACATAAGAAAAACCTGAAGAAGTCTTAGGAAAAGGGCCCACAATATCCACCAACACACGGGTGAAAGGCGCCTCAAAAGGAGGAATGGGAACTAGAGGTGCAACCTTTTCGGTCTGATTACACTTCCCCACAACTTGACAGGTGTGACAAGACTTACAATACCAGGAAACATCCCTGAAGATACCTGGCCAGTAGAAGTGTTTCAAAATGCGTGCCACAGTCTTCCTTACTCCAAGGTGTCCTGCCAAACTGGAATCATGAGCCACTCTAATGATATCCTGCCTACAAACACGAGGGATGACAACATGATGTACAACCTCCCACTCACAGTCGGCTGATGCTGTTGGGGGACTCCACTTCCTCATAAGTACTCCTGACTTTATATAATAACAAGTAGAAGCACCAACTGACTCTTCCTCACTGCAAGCAGAGTTAGCTAGACCTTTCAACTCAGGGTCAGCAACCTGCAACTCAACGAACTCTTGACGAGACAAATTATCAACACCTCGGGGTACTGCCTCATCTGGTGAGTGGTCCAAATTAGCAAGAAAAGTGTCAGCTAGGATAACATCATCATCATCATTATCCTCTAAGTCACCAGTAACTTTAGACTTAGCCCTGGTGACAGCACATGCAGGGAACACATCAGGGACATCACAATCCTGGGTCGCAGCCACTGGCTCACTAGACAACTGAGGAGCTGGACACACTTGACTTCCACCAATATCATTTCCAAGTAAGAAAGTTACACCTGACATTGGGAGTGTCTCAACCAACCCAACCATAACGGAACCATTAACAAAACCAGACTCTAAATTCACTCTGCACAGAGGGACAAAGAAGTAATTATTCCCTACACCTTGTAAGATTACAGTTTCATCAGAGGAATTAACATTAGAGCCTAGAACACTGGTCAGCATAAGGGATTGGCAAGCACCTGTATCACGATATATTTTAACTGATTTCCTGTCATTACTGTCCAGAGGACTGACAAAACCATCAGACAGGAAATTAGCACATGAACTCTTGAGAGTGTCACCCACGTTACTGCTCAAAAGAGGAGCTTCATCATGAGAATTTAATTTACCCCTCAAAGCAGGTTCAGTTAACTCAGTTAAGGAATTCTGGGAACTCTCAAGGGTGGACACTAGACCAATTGACTGAATATTTAAAGACTCCTTTTTGTTCACATCACGCTGTCTCCTGAAACATTTCTCCGTAGTATGACCAAGCTTACTACAATAAGTACATTTACTTTTCTGAAATCTAGAGGTGAAGCTGGTATTTACTTCCTGAGAAACATCATCTTTATTCTCTTTCCTGTTACCTGTACTCTAAGTAGAAGCAACGTACTTACTCTCAGCTTTCCTTTTTTCTTTATAATATCTCTTGTGAGTGAGAACATATTCATCAGCTAAAACTGCAGCATCAGACAAATTATCTATTCTTTTCTCATCAAGATATAGGCTTACATCTTTACTAATACACCTTTTGAAGTCCTCCAGCAGAATCATCTGCTTAAGTTTACCAAAATCAGAATCCACATTCTAAGAATTTAACCACTGCTCTAACAGATCTTCTTTGATTTTTGCATACTCAACATGGGATTGCTTATCTTGCTTATAAGTTGTCCTAAATTTTACTCTATAGGCTTCAGGAACAAGCTCATAAGGCTTAAGAATCAAGCTCTTAACGATATCATAATTATCAGATTGATCCTGAGGCAAAGATGCATAAGTTACTTGAGCTTTACCGGTGAGAACAGTTTGAAGGAGTACTGGCCAATACTCTTTGGGCCAATTAAAACCTGTAGCTACCCTCTCACACAACTGAAAATACTTTGTTAAATCAGATTCATTAAAAGGAGGGACAAGTTTAACATTTTTAGCCACATCAAAATCATCAGAGCTAGATGATCCAGTTCCACCTTGTTTCATGCGATACTCATGGTCTGCCTGAATCCTAGCAATTTCAACTTGTGCCTCAGCCTCCTTAGCTTTTGCCTGAAATTCAGCCTCCTTAGCACGAGCCTCCTGCAGGGCTAGCTGTAACTTAGCTAATTCAATCTGCGTTTGCTCATTTCGAGGAGTTACATTAAACAAGCTTTCATTAATCATGTCAACAATTTGATCTTTAGAATGATGAGAGCGAACAGCAATTCCCAACTGTTGAGCAACAAGCTTAAGTTCATTCTTTGTTCTGTTTTCTACATCACACACACTGTTTGCACATTTGACAAAAAATCTTTGGCTTCATCAAGTGTAGTAATATAGTAGACATCATGAATAAATCACAGTCACAAAATATCAAGCAATATCCTTATGATAATATCCTGAATATCCTGATAAGAGGTCGCCAAATTTATGTTACGGAACAGAGAAAGATAATGTACACTTTAAGTGAGAATACTAAAAATCACTACTGTCCCGTAAAGTTCCAGGTTCAAAACAAAAAGAGTTAGGTAAAATTACAAGTTAAAGTTTAATGCTCAAACTAACAACAAAACATTCAGGACTCATAAGGATAATGTAATGGCAAAAAACAGATTAAATATATGGTTAACTGCAATAGCCTCTATTAACACGAAATTAGCATGAGTAAATTTATCTAAGTCAGCCCTGATAAAATGAAAATACCAGATAATACTCAGTGAATGCAAGATATATTATTACAGATACAAAATATTATTAATAATGGCTGACAGTAAAACTTCACATTAAGCACAAAAACCTCACTAGGCCTACGAATTAACACATTATGCTATACAGTACAAGAAAAAATGTAATAACACTTACACTCAAATTACACAGCTGCTAGATGGTTGGAGACTTCCTGAGCACTCACAATAATAACAACTGTACAGGGGAGGACAGAGATGTGAACAAAATGAGGAGTAGATCTAAGTGGCAATAATGCAGAGACTGAGCTCATTATATAGGGGCCAGCAGAGCTTGATACAACTTGTAAGAAGGACGCGCAAATGAAGCCAGAGGGGAGAAAGAGTTGACACTCCTGCTCTGAACAACAGAAAGAACAACTTACTTTACTATAAGGGTAGAAGGGGGGAGTGAGGTAGAACACGCTCGTGATCAAACATGCAGCATACTGTACGTTAGAATTACACAAAGGATGATGAAATCATAGGCTATGTAACACCTCCCCATAAAGAAAAAGAAATTTACAAAGGAAATTTCTTGTTACTCTAAAACAATCTTTCTAAAGTCTAGATAAGCAATCTGCAATAACATTTTCTTTCCCCTTGACATGTTGTATGTCTAATGAATACTCCCGAAGAAGTAGACTCCATCTTGTCAATCTCTGATTTCTATCTTTAAACTTACTAAGGAATTTCAGTGGGTTATGATCGGTATAAATCACTATGGGGTCAAAACCAGAACACAAATAAAATGAAAAATGTTGTAAACCCAAAATCAAGGCCAAAAGCTCCCTCTCAACAGTTGAGTAGTTCTTTTGAGGTGGAGTGAACTTCTTACTGTAATAAGATACAGGGCGTTCAATACCCTGATCATCCTCTTGCAGCAAAACAGCCCCAGCTCCTGTATCACTTGCGTCAACAGCCATCTTAAAAGGCTTAGCAAAATTTGGAGTAGCGAGCACTGGCTGACTTAATAGGATAGCTTTAAGTTTGTTGAAAGAGGATTCACAGTTATCGGTCCAGACAAATTTAACTCCCTTTTTCAGTAGGTCTATAAGTGGTGATACAAGAATTGAAAAGTTAAGAACAAATCTCCTGTAATAACCTACCATTCCCAAAAATCTTTGTAGCTCTTTCCTACTTTTAGGTCTGGGAA
This sequence comes from Coenobita brevimanus, assembly GCF_032717465.1. Taxonomy (NCBI): domain Eukaryota; kingdom Metazoa; phylum Arthropoda; class Malacostraca; order Decapoda; family Coenobitidae; genus Coenobita; species Coenobita brevimanus. Next base: position 23,403,886 of record NC_136977.1, read on the forward strand.
GATCACTTATAACCTGAACCTTAGCTCCTGGTGGTGCAACATTTCCATCACCAATTACGTACCCAAGGTACTGAACTTTAGCTTGACCAAACTCACACTTTAATAAATTAGCTACAAGATTAGCCTGAACCAAACGCTCAAGAAATTTACTGACATGGCATAGGTGATCTTTCCAGTTGTCACTGAAGATTAATACATCATCAATATAAATAACACACCCTGCCAAACCCTCTGTTACAACATTCATGAGCTTCTGAAATGTGGCTGGTGCATTCTTCATACCATATGGCATTACAGAACATGCAAAAGTCTTTCCTAGTGTTACAAAACATGAGATCTCCCTAGCACGTTCAGTCATAGGTACTTGCCAGTATCCCTTTAACAAATCAAACTTACTTATGTACCTAGCCTTTCCGATCTTGTCTATGCAATCTTCCACACGAGGGAGAGGGTAAGTGTCTGTTTTGGTTATCTGATTAACGCGTCTGTAGTCGATGCAAAGCCGCTGTGACCCACCTGGCTTAGGGACTAGAGTGACAGGAGAATTCCACTTGCTCTGACAGGGCTCAATCATCTTGTGGTCCAACAGGTAGCCAAGCTCCTTCTGGATGAGACGAACTTTTACTGGGTTCACACGGTAAGGAGGCAATTTAATTGGTTTTCCGTCTCCAACATCGACATCATGCATCAACACAGCGGTTCTTCCTGGAGTGGCACGGAACACGTGCGGGTACTCCTGCAGTAATGCCGAAAACTCCTGCCTCTCCTCGGGAGGTAGATGAAAAAGCTTAGTCTGGAGATCATTTATGATATCAGGATTCTTCCCCAAACTATCACTCAGGCTCATGCTGCATGGGAGAACTTCACTTGCAGACTCGGGTGGAACAGCTACAGTGCAGACTGGATTATTTTCGTCCCGCCTGTGAATAACTTTAGCATGTTGATGTGACAAAGTTGCTTGTTCTTTCTACGATCTGGTGTGGCGATGACATAGTTGACATCACTGAGTTTCTTCTCCATGAAATAAGGACCACTAAACTTGGCTAGAAGAGGTTGCCCATGCACTGGTAGCAGAATCAAAACCTGATCTCCTGGCTGAGAGTGGCGTAACCTGGACTTCTTATCATAACAAGTTTTCATCTTCTCCTGAGCAGCTCCTAAATTCTCTTTCGCCAGCTGTAAAGCAGTGGACAGCCGTTCCCTGAACTTCATCACATACTCCAGCAGGTTGACGTCATCTTCCTCCGACAGCCAGCATTGCTTGAGTAGCTTAAGGGGTCCTCTTACTTCATGGCAAAACAGTAGTTCAAAAGGTGAGAAGCAAAGTGATTCATTTGGAGATTCTCTTGCGGCAAATACAACGAATGGAAGACCTTTATCCCAGTCTTTCTGATGTTCCAAACAGTATTTCTTGAGCATCGATTTGAGTGTTTGATGATATCTCTCCAACGCTCCTTGGGTCTGGGGATGGTAAGCTGAAGACGTGATCTGGGTGATGCCCAACTCTTTCAGAGACTGCTTGAAAACATTTGACATGAAATTACTTCCCCGGTCGGACTGTACCTCCTTGGGCAGACCAAACTTTGTGAAGAACCCTAGCATTTCCGTAACCACGTTCTCTGCTGAGATATTTCTAAGTGGAATGGCTTCAGGATAACGAGTAGCCATATCAACAGGGTCAACACATAAGAAAAACCTGAAGAAGTCTTAGGAAAAGGGCCCACAATATCCACCAACACACGGGTGAAAGGCGCCTCAAAAGGAGGAATGGGAACTAGAGGTGCAACCTTTTCGGTCTGATTACACTTCCCCACAACTTGACAGATGTGACAAGACTTACAATACCAGGAAACATCCCTGAAGATACCTGGCCAGTAGAAGTGTTTCAAAATGCGTGCCACAGCCTTCCTTACTCCAAGGTGTCCTGCCAAACTGGAATCATGAGCCACTCTAATGATATCCTGCCTACAAACACGAGGGATGACAACATGATGTACAACCTCCCACTCACAGTCGGCTGATGCTGTTGGGGGACTCCACTTCCTCATAAGTACTCCTGACTTTATATAATAACAAGTAGAAGCACCAACTGACTCTTCCTCACTGCAAGCAGAGTTAGCTAGACCTTTCAACTCAGGGTCAGCAACCTGCAACTCAACCAACTCTTGACGAGACAAATTATCAACACCTCGGGGTACTGCCTCATCTGGTGAGTGGTCCAAATTAGCAAGAAAAGTGTCAGCTAGGATAACATCATCATCATCATTATCCTCTAAGTCACCAGTAACTTTAGACTTAGCCCTAGTGACAGCACATGCAGGGAACACATCAGGGACATCACAATCCTGGGTCGCAGCCACTGCCTCACTAGACAACTGAGGAGCTGGACACACTTGACTTCCACCAATATCATTTCCAAATAAGAAAGTTACACCTGACATTGGGAGTGTCTCAACCAACCCAACCATAACGGAACCATTAACAAAACCAGACTCTAAAGTCACTCTGCACAGAGGGACAGAGAAGCAATTATTCCCTACACCTTGTAAGATTACAGTTTCATCAGAGGAATTAACATTAGAGCCTAGAACACTGGTCAGCATAAGGGATTGGCAAGCACCTGTATCACGATATATTTTAACTGATTTCCTGTCATTACTGTCCAGAGGACTGACAAAACCATCAGACAGGAAATTAGCACATGAACTCTTGAGAGTGTCACCCACGTTACTGCTCAAAAGAGGAGCTTCATCATGAGAATTTAATTTACCCCTCAAAGCAGGTTCAGTTAACTCAGTTAAGGAATTCTGGGAACTCTCAAGGGTGGACACTAGACCAATTGACTGAATATTTGAAGACTCCTTTTTGTTCACATCACGCTGTCTCCTGAAACATTTCTCCGTAGTATGACCAAGCTTACTACAATAAGTACATTTACTTTTCTGAAATCTAGAGGTGAAGCTGGTATTTACTTCCTGAGAAACATCATCTTTATTCTCTTTCCTGTTACCTGTACTCTGAGTCGAAGCAACGTACTTACTCTCAGTTTTCCCTTTTTCTTTATAATATCTCTTGTGAGTGAGAACATATTCATCAACTAAAACTGCAGCATCAGACAAATTATCTATTCTTTTCTCATCAAGATATAGGCTTACATCTTTACTAATACACCTTTTGAAGTCCTCCAGCAAAATCATCTGCTTAAATTTACCAAAATCAGAATCCGCATTCTAAGAATTTAACCACTGATCTAACAGATCTTCTTTGATTTTTGCATACTCAACATGGGATTGCTTATCTTGCTTATACAGTAAGTTGTCCTAAATTTTACTCTATAGGCTTCAGGAACAAGCTCATAAGGCTTAAGAATCAAGCTCTTAACGATATCATAATTATCAGATTGATCCTGAGGCAAAGATGCATAAGTTACTTGAGCTTTACCGGTGAGAACAGTTTGAAGGAGTACGGGCCAATATTCTTTGGGCCAATTAAAACCTGTAGCTACCCTCTCACACAACTGAAAATACTTTGTTAAATCAGATTCATTAAAAGGAGGGACAAGTTTAACATTTTTAGCCACATCAAAATCATCAGAGCTAGATGATCCAGTTCCACCTTGTTTCATGTGATACTCATGGTCTGCCTGAATCCTAGCAATTTCAACTTGTGCCTCAGCCTCCTTAGCTTTTGCCTGAAATTCAGCCTCCTTAGCACGAGCCTCCTGCAGGGCTAGCTGTAACTTAGCAAATTCAATCTGCGTTTGCTCATTTCGAGGAGTTACATTAAACAAGCTTTCATTAATCATGTCAACAATTTGATCTTTAGAATGATGAGAGCGAACAGCAATTCCCAACTGTTGAGCAACAAGCTTAAGTTCATTCTTTGTTCTGTTTTCTACATCACACACTGTTTGCACATTTGACAAAAAATCTTTGGCTTCATCAAGTGTAGTAATAGTAGACATCATGAATAAATCACAGTCACAAAATATCAAGCAATATCCTTATGATAATATCCTGAATATCCTGATAAGAGGTCGCCAAATTTATGTTACGGAACAGAGAAAGATAATGTACACTTTAAGTGAGAATACTAAAAATCACTACTGTCCCGTAAAGTTCCAGGTTCAAAACAAAAGAGTTAGGTAAAATTACAAGTTAAAGTTTAATGCTCAAACTAACAACAAAACATTCAGGACTCATAAGGATAATGTAATGGCAAAAAACAGATTAAATATATGGTTAACTGCAATAGCCTCTATTAACACGAAATTAGCATGAGTAAATTTATATAAGTCAGCCCTGATAAAATGAAAATACCAGATATTACTCAGTGAATGCAAGATATATTATTACAGATACAAAATGTTATTAATAGTGGCTGACAGTAAAACTTCACATTAAGCACAAAAACCTCACTAGGCCTACGAATTAACACATTATGCTATACAGTACAAGAAAAAATGTAGTAACACTTATACTCAAATTACACAACTGCTAGATGGTTGGAGACTTCCTGAGCACTCACAATAATAACAACTGTACACGGGAGGACAGAGATGTGAACAAAATGAGGAGTAGATCTTAGTGGCAATAATGCAGAGACTGAGCTCATTATATAGGGGCCAACAGAGCTTGATACAACTTGTAAGAAGGACGCGCAAATGAAGCCAGAGGGGAGAAAGAGTTGACACTCCTGCTCTGAACAACAGAAAGAACGACTTACTTTACTATAAGGGTAGAAGGGGGGGAGTGAGGTAGAACACGCTCGTGATCAAACATGCAGCATACTGTACGTCAGAATTACACAAAGGATGATGAAATCATAGGCTATGTAACAATATATATATATATATATATATATATATATATATATATATCTATATATATATATATATATATATATATATATATATATATAAATGTTCGTTACCATTATGATTTTTTTTTTTTTACACTAATATATTCACAGCATAACTTGTGATAACCTTCCATGTTGTTACTAAGATACACTTTGCGGTCATAAAGGAGATTTAAAGATTAGGTTACACCTATCCTCCCTGTCACAACTACGATATATTTTTGTACGTAAAAGCTGATTCAAAAAACTAAATTACAACTATTTTTATTAAACTTTTATGGGGAGAACATATGCCCACAAAATAAATTATAATTTCTTCTGCCGTAACTATAGAACGTTTAATATGGCTAAGATCTCTAACTTTTTTCAGCACGGTTGATGACCAGGTGTAATTATATGGTAGGGTCGATTAAACTAGTAACCAAGGACACTCATCCCTGCCATATAATTAAAACTCATCTAATGTCATATAATCACGACATAGTATTTATGCTACAGGAATGGTCCAGTTCCGTCAGATGAAAAATAAATCGACCATAAAATCTTTTGTAGGCGACCATAAAATCTTTTGTAGGAAGGATAAGAGAAACGATAAGACACTGCACTCTCATTTTGTTGTCTTCCCCGTGACGATAATTTTCTTCTCGTAAATTTTGTCTTGAAGGTGAGAATACGAGACAGGGTGAGGCTTAGTGTTCTATTTACCTTCTCATTCATGCACAGGTAGATCACAATTACGACATTTATTAACCGTACGTCTGTTTGTGATTGAACGTACGTCAATTCTCTGCACAGCTCTCCCACACTCGCTTCAAGGGAGCTTTTTCTTTCTTTTTCTTTTTTTCTCCTTCCCTCTATCTTTCTTTTTTTCTTTTTCTTTCTTTATTTCTTTGCTTAGTTATTTTTCTGTTCTGCAATTCACTTTTCGTGTTTAATATCCTTTTTTTTTTTTCTGTCATTATTCTTGTTTATTACCTTTACCTTCACTCATTTTTCTAGCTTAACTGTTTGTTTTTTGTTCATCTTTCTTGTTTATTTTTATGGATTCCCATTCACTACTCCTATCGTGTATTCCTGTTCATTTATTTGATCCTGGTTAATTATTTTTTCATATCTATTAATTCTCCTGTTTAATTTTTGTTCCTCTATTCAGTGTTGTTTAATTATAATATATTTTCATTCATCTCTCTTCAGAGTTTGTTTTTTATTCACTTATCTATTTTTCAATCAGTTTCTTCGCAGACCACCAGCCTCTTTATGCCATTTTCATTTCTTACATGAACTTCCCACTTTCTTTTAATCCCATTTTAGCTTATTTCCTCACTAACTTCCCCTTTCCATGGCATTCATTTTTTTTTCCTCACTGGCTCCTCTCCTTTTTGCGCATTATCTCATTAACATTTTCCCCCGACATAAAGGAAATTGGGCAACACTGTCTAAAAGGGAGGATGCACTAGTTGCAAACAGAACAGCCCTCTCCCTCCCGCTGCCTCATTACCCCACCCCGAGGACCTGAACAGCTGTAAATAAACACGAAATTGGCCTAGGATGTCAGACCAGCCCCTCACCAGAACTGGAGTGATGAGGGCAAAGATACAGGCGAGATTCTGGTAAGTGGAGGTGGGGTGTTGTGCGCTGTATATGGATTGACTTGATCTCTCTCTCTCTCTCTCTCTCTCACACACACACACACACACACACACACACACACACACACACACAAGTCAATCACCCCTGAGGACTCCCTCGTATGAATGCCACCACAGTAACACACTGACGTCTCGTTCCTCCCTCTCTCCATCTTTCATCCCCCTTTCTTTCCTCCTGTCGTCTTTCTCCTCCTTCTCCTCCTCCTCCTCATCATCATCATCATCATGATCATCATCAACATCATCCCCTATTACACCAGCATCATCATCATCATTATTCTCAATTGCATCATCATCATCATCACCATCATTCTCTTCCTCTTCCTCTACATTTCTTCATCTACCCTTCTTCATTCGTCATACCCCTTTCTTTATCCCGCCACATATTTCTTCTCCTCCTTACAATCATCATCATTATCATCATAGTCCTTCTTGCCTCCGTCATCTCTCTCTCCTCAGCTGTCACCTTCACGACCTCGTCTTTCTCCCCCTTTCTCTCCACGTGTCACTGTCCTCCTCCTCCTGCTCCTCCTCCTCCTCCTCCTCCTCCTCTTCCTCGATTTTCCCCTTCTCTCAACATGTCACTGTATTCTTCCTCCTCCTCTTCCTCCAGTTACCTCTGCTTCCTTCTCCTTCTTTCTTTTCATCTTTTATCTTCCTTCTCCTACTGCTCTTTTCGCCTCCTCATTCTCCTCTAGATAGCTTGAATTTTTTGTGGTCTGCACACTACTAAAAACAATTATCAGAGGCAAGTTATATAAACACTACGAAAAATTTTTCATCAAAGAACCACAGCATTGTTTCTGGTAAAGTAGTTCAGATCCTACTTATTGTTGTTATTATTATTATCATTATTATTATACATTCTGAACATATATGACAAGAGGAAGTCTGTTATCATTACTGGACTATCACGGAGCATTGATAAAGCTGCCGATAAAAGAGTCCATCAGAAATTACAGGTACATGGTTTCATTGCCAATCTGCTCAGATGGATCGATAATTGGCTTACGGGACGCAAACAAAGAGTCGTAATGAATGGAAGAGAATCAGACTGGATGAACGATAAAATGGGGTGCTTTCAAAGCTAGTATTCCGGTAGATGTCACCACCATTGAGACAAACACATTCTCCGCGCTGTTTAAAAAGCATATTTTTCTTTGTTAAATGTCTACACTGCTGTGTGAAACTGTGAATCATAGTAATGTCATAGACCGTAATATAAATAATACAAATAGAACACGTATATATAACGTAGCGTGAATTGTTTATATTTATCATAAACGGAAATTAAAATACCATTGATGCCATGTGATGGCAACCTACCATTTCAGTGGTCCTACATTATTTAATTTCTGCTACATTTAGTGCAAGTTAGGTTCTTAATACATAGTTTGTTCAGACTGTAAATTACGCCTAGTGGGTATCTTGACTTATTCAGTCTCTGTGTGGGCAGAAATTTAATGCTGAGTAAATACTGGGACTCAGCATTTTGCTCACTCCCTTCACCCCGGCACACCTCAAGACCCGTCTTGCCACGGTTTGAGAAGGCCGTGGTGCTGCCCACTCAGACCCTCCAAAGCAATAATAGTACCTTACTTTATCTAACCTAACCAGAGCCTAAATTGTATTATTCTAAGCATTAGTCCTCGTGCGTTTGTTTTGAAAACAAATCTCTCATGAAAAAACTTAAACACTGGACTGTCTTGGGCGCATGCATGAAGGAAGTGAGCAAAATGTTGAGTCCCAGTATTTGCTCAACATTAAATTTCTGCCCACATAGAGACTGAGTCAAGATACCTACTATAGTAGGACTCGCGCACGTTTGCGGCTGTGGTGTGGCCCGCACCTGTGTACAGTGTTGCCACGTTTTCTATACGTTATCTCTCTCTCTCTCTCCTGGCGGGAAATGTGAGCCGCCCTGAGTACTTTTGATTCTTTTATAAGTTATTTATAATTGTGCTTTCATTTGTTAATTTGGTTTTGTTATATTTAGTGATGCCGACAATGCATTCAATGCATGCCCCTCTCCTGCCTCTCTCTCTCTCTCTCTCTCTGTAGGGAAGCTATCTGTCAAGGCCACCGACTGGGTGTGGAAGTGTTGCCGCTCGCAGGTGAATAGTTTTTTTTTTTTTTTACTTCGGTATTGGCATATGCCTACTATTTTGTCCTACATATTAGCTTATGATTATAAATGTGATTATTCCTTGCCCTTAAAATTATGGTAAAAGCCAGTAAATGTGAGCATTTTTCCCAAGCAACACCTGTACAAGCTATGCTTGGGTCTATGGAGGTACGTACTTTACCTTAGGCCAGACTGGGTGTGTCAGTGCTGCCACTCACAAGAATTATATGAATTATTTCTTTTACTTTGGATATTGGCATATTTCTTCTTTTTTCAGGCTCATTCTATAATATCCATAACTGTAATATTATTAACCACCCTAAAACTACGCTAAAAAACATTAAAAGTGACAGCTATTTCTTTTAGCAACACTGTACAATATGTATGCCATGTTTCTGTGTTACTGTATAAATATTTTATGCATAATAAGATTACTGTTGATTCCTCCATCAAAATACACAAGTGTAAGTTTTATTCATGTGAATTTATCGAATTTGTGATGCCTTGTACATAAATAGCTTCCGTTTCACATCGCAAGTTGGGGAAACGTGGCACCATTGTACACAGGTGCGGGCCACACCACAGACGCAAACGGGCGCGAGGCCGACTATAGGCATAATTTACAGTCTGAACAAACTATGCATTAAGAACCTTACTTGCACTAAATGTAGCAGAAATTAAACAACATAGGACCACTGAAATGGTGGGTAGCCATCATATTCTATCAATGATATTTTAATACCCGTTTATGATAAATATAAACAATTCACGCTACGATATGTATACGTATTCTATTTGTATTGTTTATATTACGGCATATGACATTACCATGATTCACAGTTTCACACAACAGTGTAGATATTTAACAAAGAAAAATATGCTTTTAAAACTGCGCAGGGACTGTTTTTGTCCCAGTGGTGGTGACATTTACCGGAATACAGTAAAAGTCCTATTATTCGGCAGCTGATTATAGGGTAGATCCGACATTTCGGCGGTTTTTGATAAATAGTCCCATTTACGAAAATCTTTGATTGTTCGGCAGATGTCCGGAATCTATATTTTTTTTCAGATTCAGGTATAGTACTGTATTGATTATAATATTGCACTGTATCATACAGTACAGTAACCACCCCCACCAAATTAGCGAGGGTTACGTTCCAAGCCCCCTCGCTAATTCTTGAAATTCTTTCATTCTTGATGCCTTCCTGAAAATGACATTTACCGGTAATTGTGTAGCCCATGAACCACTGATACTGTAATGCATTACCCATAAATAAATGTTGCTTGTTAAATCAGTTTCCCCGTTGTTTTTAGCTGTACGGCTGTGACAGCTCTAGTATTTTTATTCCTCAGCATAATGGTGGAAGGGACTGTCCTGTTGAACTAAACCTAACCTAACCGAGTTTAACTGTACCTAATAATTTAACCAAACCTAACCTAACCTAAAGTCAGAAAAATACTTAAAAATATACTGGAGGAATATGAATTGCTAAGGTCTCTCTGATGAAACTTAAACGTACATTTAGCGCTCATTCTTTTGTTCATTTTTGTTTAATGTGAAAGAGAGAGTATTGATGCAAACAGTAATATATCCCATTAACGCCTTAATAACCTCATGCACTGAACAACCCTATACAGTACGGATGTCAATGATGTCAAGTTAGTGTGAGCTATAAAGAAAACTGAACAATTATGGGGAGGGAACGAAGGTCACTGGTATGTTTACACGACTCTACGCTACGATTCCAAGCAGTCAGGCGGTCCGTTTATCTCAGATGTTGTTTTCGCCCATTTGGTAAATGCACCGTATCTTTATCAATTTTTCCGTGACACATAGCGAATCATAGCATGGGTTTAGGAAGCTACAGTAAATAACACACTGCTAGGTGAGCCAGACGATTATCTTCACATCATTAAGAAAAATAAATTGATTTCAGAAGAATGGAAGAAACTTACTCTACGTACTAAGAGAGGGATTAAATTTCTTCTGTTTTCTTAAAGATGTGAAGATAATCGCCTGGCGCACATAACAATGAGTTATTTAGCTTCCTAAACCCATGCTATGATTTGCTATGATTCACGGGAGAAATTATAGTACTAGGCTTTTCAGAAGCACTCCATTGGCGTACCACAAGATGGTGCTGGATCCTATTCTGTTTTAATTTACATACAAATGATACTGATGATGATTTGTTTGTAAAATATCTGACTTTGCTGATACTCCAAACATGGTCACGGAATAGGTATGACTTTACAAAGGTATTCGATTTAAAGAGATTGATTTTTTGGTTAACAGGGCCGAGACACACACACACACACACACACACACACACACACACATATATATATATATATATATATATATATATATATATATATATATATATATATATATATATATATATATATATTGCAAGACGCCTCAATCCCGTTTGGGGTGGCCACAAACAAATCGCCTCCAAGTCGCCCTGTCCCCCGCCATGTCACTGCCCTGCTCCCAACTCACACCCCCCTCTCTCATATACCTCACCACCCCATCCCTCCATCTCATCCTCTGCCTCCCCCTCCCTCTTCCCCCCTCCACCTCACTCACATACACTCTCTTCGTCAGTCTTTCACCCTCCATCCTCTCCACATGGCCAAACCACCTCAGTTGGTTCCTCATAACGCTTCCTATCACATCCACATCCACACCACAACGCTCCTTTATATCTTCATTCGTCAGCCTGTCTCTCCACGTGACTCCACAGGCTCCTCTTAAATAACTCATTTCCACTGTTCTCACTCTTGACTTGTGTCCTTCCAACAATGTCCAAGCTTCACTTCCGTACGTTAGAGTTGGTATCACAATACTGTCATGTAGTAACTTTTTCACTTCCATGCTCACTTCCCTGTTTCTTATCACTGCTTTCAAAGAACCAGCAACCTTTCTTCCCTGCTGTACCCTTTCAAGCACTTCACCCTCCAAACCTCCATCCTTACTCATCACACTACCCAAGTACTTAAACGTACTCACATTTTCCAATTCCTCACCATCCAGCCTCGCTGTACATTCACTAACTTCACTTCTCGCAAAGACCATCACTTTACTCTTCCCTACATTCACCTTTAGATTCCGTTTCTTACACACTCTCTCAAACTCATCCACCAAGCCTTGCAGCTCCCCTTCGTCTTCACTCAACAACACAGTATCATCTGCAAACAACAGTACAGGGAGTTTCCAAACACTATCCTCTCTCACCAGGGCCACTCCAACATCCACTACCCTACCTTGTACCTCTTTTCTTACCCCATCCATGTACAGATTGAACAACCATGGAGACATGACACATCCCTGTTTCAAACCAACTTTCAAAGAGAAAAATTCACTTAGTCCACACGCACTGCAGCCTTCGCACCATCGTACATACTCTTCACAGCATTCAACAACTTCCCATCTACTCCATATATTCTTAACACTTTCCATAATCCTTGTCTATCCACCCTGTCATATGCTTTCTCCAAATCCATGAAAGCCGCATACAACTTCTTTCCCTTCTCTAGAAACTTTTCCACTAAAGACCTAAGAATGAATATCTGATCTACACAACCTCTTCCCTTCCTAAAGCCTCCCTGTTCTTTTCCAACTAATTTCTCTGTTCTTTCTCTAACTCTGTCTATAAGTATCCTACCATACACTTTTCCTATTATACTAAGAAGACAAATGCCCTTATGATTACCACACACTTCTTTTTCTCCTTTTCCTTTGTACAAGGGAATAATTATACCTGACTTCCAATCCTCCGGGACTCTACCTTCCTCCCAGGCCAATCTGCACATCTTCCACATCCATTCTACTACTATCTCTCCCCCATGCTTCAGCATTTCACCAAACACTCCATCAATTCCTGGGGCTTTCCCTGATTTAACTTTCTTCATTGCTTCCACAATTTCTATCTTACTGATTTCTTCCTCTCTTCTCACCTCCCTCCTTCTCCCAGCCATTCCCCAGCCACTTATACTCGCATTACTTCCATCCTCTACGTTCAACAATTCCTTAAAGTGTTCTCTCCATCTGCTCACTTTTTCTCCCTTCTCCACTAGTAATCTACCATTTTTATCTTTCACTCCCCTGCTAACTTCACTTCCACCCTGTCTTACTCTTTTCACTTCTCTCCAGAACATTTTCTTACAGTCCCTCCACTTTACACTCAAATTCCTTCCAAATTCCTCATCCACTCTCTTCTTACCCTCTCTTACTAAACTTTTCACCTCTCTCTTTCTTTCCACATGTAACTCTCTCTTCTGCCTCTCAACTTCTTCCACGCCCCTATTTCTCATCCATTCATTGTATGCTTCCTTCTTTTGTGCCACAGCCTGTTTCACCTCTTCAGTCCACCACGCTGTTCCTTGCACCCCCCTCTGTCTTCTCTTCCTTCCACACACCACATCACATGCTGCACATATTTCTTCTGTAAATATCTTACACACACCTTCCACGTCTCCCATCTGCTCCAATTCATATTTGCCCAATCGTTCCTCCACTTCTCTCTTATACTCTGCCTTTTTCTCATCCTCTTGTAACCTTTCCACTCTCCTTGCAACTACTCCTTCCTCTCGTCTTTCCCTTCTTCTATTCCTCCATCTTACTTGCATTCTAATTCTGGCCACCACCAAGTAGTGGTCAGAAAGTCCACTCCCCCAACCTCTATACACTCTTGCATCCTTTACACATCTTCGCATCCTTTCATCCACACACACATAATCAATCATTGCCTTCCTTTCATTCAGTTCACCACCCACCCTTCTCATCACTCGCCATGTATACCTGTGGATCATTTTATGCCTGAAGAGGGTTTTGGCTATCACCAACCCCCTCCCAGCACAAATGTCCACTAATGCACTCCCATTCTCATCTATCTCAGCAGGCACACCCCACTCACCAACTATTCCATCCACCTTCACATTCCCAACTTTACCATTCATATCACCAATCAAAAACACTCTCTCATTCCTTCCAAACTTTTCCATGCACACTTCCACATTTGTCCAGAACTCTTCTCTCACTCTTCTAGCACGATCTTGCGTTGGTGCATACACACACACACACACAATCGCCCACATTTGTATTCCAACTTTTAACTTCACCCACACAATCCTTGACCCAACTGATCCATACTGTCTTATGTTCTTCTTCCATCTTTTACTCACAACTATACATACTCCTTCCTTTGCCCTCTCATTCTCACCTACTCCTGCACATATACCCCATCCATACTCCCATTCTCTCACACTTTCTCCTCTCCATTTTGTTTCAGTTATTCCACATACATTCACTTTCGCACCCTCAAGCACCTGGACAATCTCTCTCTCTTTCACCTCATCATTCGCTCCTCTTACATTCCATGTACTCATTACCAAGTCCTTTGTCCGGTCCTGGATCGTCATCGTTTGGTCAGTCCTTGTCCGAGGCTTCTTGTTTGTTTTTTTAGTTAGTTGTTTTCCGGGTACGGTACATACACAGAGCAAGAGGTTGACAAAAGAACTGAAAAAGCTGTAGAAATATGAATAGTATCCAACTCGAATACGTTAACCAAGAAAAAATTTTAGTTATAGTTGAAATGGATCTCTACCTGAGCCAAAACTGTACGTAAGCAATGAAGGGCGTAAATAGTTTTTTAGAATTCTTATGTACAGCATATGAACAGAAATAAAAAATAATCCACCGTGTATATTCAATACAGACGGTCACACATAGAAAACTGTATGTACTTCTGGTCACCATATTAATAAAAAAGAATATGGATAAGTTGGAAGTGGTAAAATACAAGGTAACAAAAATAACACATAGATTCCGAAACAAACCATGCTAGGAATGTTTAAATATATTAATCTGTTTTATTTTACCTAAGCCCAGACTACAAGGGGATCTAATCTAAGTGTACAATTTACTCAAAGAGCACTACTGTTAATGAAACAAAGCAATTTTTTTTTTTTTTAACAGCTGCGCGAGTTAGTGGGCTGTGATGCAACACTAACATTTTAGAGCAGCTTTGGTAAGTACGTAGCTTCTCCTCCACATCTTAATATGTTCAGTGCTAAAAGACATATTACTGATTTACAATGTTCACGCTCCAGTCCACATAATGGAGGATATAACCGCAGGGTATCATCGTTATGTACTTAATATTAACCCCATATTATTTTCCCTAACAGGTGAAGGCAGGATAATATATATTGCCCGTTCATTTCATTCTCCCCTATGAAATTTCCACATTTTTTTCTATATTACATGAATATCTTTCTTTCTCATGCTGGCTTCAGCTGGAGGGACAGGTGGATTGGGAGAGCCATCTGACATTACTATCCTTATCAAGTTCATATATTTATAGAATCAATACACCAGTCCTGTATGAGACAGCCCTAGCATGTATTCAATATGGACGGTGGGTGTAAGCGCCGAAGTGGTGACATGTGGAGATGTAGGAGGAATACTGGGACTTGGGAATAGGCTCTGAAGCCTTTGCCAGGAGTCGGACAAGTAAAAAAATAAAAATACTTATCAGAAATTAAGTTTGTAGATTTTTTACTGCTTGCTTTTTTCCATACTTTTGTGGCAATCATCATCAATTTCCCCTTTCTTCTTTTTCTGCCTATCCTCTGCTTCCTCTTCCTGTTATTTCTCCTCCCTCCCTCCGCTTCTACTTCGTCATCTTCCTTTCTCTCCACATGTCACCTTCCCAGTGGTGCAGTGCTAAACAAAGTAGTGAGGGAACGCATTTTGTGTTACTCTGATTGTGGGGGTGGGTGGGTAGTGGCACATTTTATTTACCGTGTTTTGATACTAATCATTTCACAGCGTGCTTGACAATGGTGATGTGTAGCTAATCAATGATTTCACACTCTCTAAGCAATACAGTTAATTAAATACAATTTAAAAAATATATTTAGGCTCACCTTGAACTCTTGCACTTGGAGATATTTTTAACAACACTTCCAAACATTGTCCTCAGGGAGATCCTTGGACTTCGCTGTTCTTGTTTGTGATTCAGTTGCTGAACGATGACACTTATGCCATTTTTGTACATAGTCGTCTGGTTTCCAGGCTGATAGTGGAGGGCCGTGAAGTTTAATAAATATGAGACTGCTCACATGGTTGATTAACAGTCTAGACCTCGTTTCCGTCACGATGAGGTTTATGCTACTAAAGCTTCGTTCGCACTCAGAAGAGCTGCATGGGATTACTCTTGAACATTCAATTAAAGGCTTCAGATCTGGCGGAATATGTCGCCCAGCGTTGTCTAGAAAGTCTCTGTATGCTGTGATTTATTTTTGAAAATGGCAGTCTAAAACGTTTGCAAAAGGACTCAATTTCATTTTCTCTAAATCATGGATTTATTTCAGCTGGCCACTGATCGACTTCTAAGGTACCCAGCTCAGAAATTATGTTTGGAATGGAGTCAGAAGTGTCTGGTCGTGAGTTTGTTTACTCATGGGAAGAAGTTGGTTTGAATAACCGTTGTTTCATATTGTTTATGATACTAGTTAAAAACTGACCATGATTAATTGAAACAATCTTGTTATCTGTCAGTGTCACTGATGCAAACTTCATTTCCTTAATGGCCTTCTCTGCTTTTAAGACTTTTTTGCCCTTGTGTTCCTTCATTGCTTCTAAAAATCGTATGCATTAACGAAGAAACTTGCTGCACAAACAATAGTAATATCCCTTTTCTGTAAGGATTCGGAAAGAAGAAATAATTCAATTAATACATCATACATAAGTGCCAAATCAAGGAGAAACTGTTTTGATGAAATGCGTTTATGAAGCCCACTAAAGGTGCACTGGTCAAATTTTGATCGACTTTTATCAGCCCCACTGCTAGCATGCTCAAAATGACAACACACAGTGATGCATAGTCATTCCAAACTGCTGAAACTGTTCTGAAGGAACCTGAAACCCATCTAGTTCCGAAGACTCTTCCAATTTTTTTTATCTGTTCATCAAGCTTTGCTGCACATTGTTGAATTTCTCTTTGGTTCTTAGGAGACTGACTGTATAAAGTGTACAGGTTATCCATATACGAACGGAAATGATCAACACCGTGTACTTCAGAAATTGAATCTGCTACTGACAGTTCCAAGCGATGATTTAAGCAATGCCATACTATAATATTAGGGTACTTCTGCAACAGTCGTTGAACAACACCAGAGTTTCTTCCCAACATTACACTGGCATCATCACTGGTAAATGGAATAAGATTATCCTGAAGATAATTATGATCAAATCCATGCTCAGCAAGGCAAGTAAGTACCGTAAGTGTTCACTGATTGTTTCTGCTGTTGTGCCTGGCAGTTCTAGCAAATCCAGGAATATAAAATGTGGATCATCTGACTTGTTTGTTTCACATTTCAAATAGACTGTCAAACTAGTTTTGCTGCTAAGAGTGGTGGACTCGTCTATTAGAATGGCTATTTTTTCCTTTTATTTGAAGGATGCGTTTGCAGAGTCTTGATCTTATTTCTTGCACAACATGGTCTATCATACTTGTAGCACTAAATCGTGAACGCAGTCCTTGTGGAATGTCTGCACCGTTTAATTCTTGCAATTGCAACAAATCATAATGGTCAGTATATGGTTTATAATTTTTGGCTATGTAATATGCAGTTCTAAATATTTTACAGGTAGCCTCTACTTCAGATTTATTTAAACTGTACACAATATTTTCAAGTCGTTGTTCCCTAAGTCTACTAATACCAAGTCGATTCACTTTCCCTGAGGGCGCAGGGAGGCGTGGCTTGTGTGTGACGTCAGTCGGCTTAAGTAACAGATAATGTATAAAAGGGCTGACTCAAATTAAACATTCATAATAAGGGCAAACGAAGAAGGGGAAGAAGTGCGGATTCGTTTAACTGTATAACATAGCAGTAGGTTCCCTCACACCCCTACGCCTTCCCTCACACCCCCATACCTTCCCTCAGATATTTCAGTCCCCTCCCTCACGTCAGACTGAAAATGTGTCATGATCTGGAGTGTGCAGCATACACCCACTCACCTCCACGGTCAAGCGTCAACTGAACTTGGGTTTCGTGCCAGCTGACGTCACTCCGATGCTCCGTCCCCTGCGCCAGCTTGGACCTGTTTTAGATGGAAGTGATCCGACTTGGTATTAATAGACTTAGGTTGTTCCATTGCACTCTGGAGAATTTTAACAGCACTAATGTGTGACTGTTTTTGAATGAAGCAAACATTTTTTTCTCAAGGATGATAGTTGGACGGATCTTGTGCTGCCGTTGAAAGAAACCGTAAGTGAACTCCATTCTTTGGAAACACTAACACCTTGTGATTTAAATGAGCCTAGATTGGTCACATGAGAGCATGCTGCACATTAAGGTGGAGTGAAAAAACATTTTTTTCGATTTTCAAAAGGCCTGGATGGGGAAAAGTTGTGGGTTCATAATACAAATACCGTTAAAATTATTTTCCTCTAAGATAATATTTGGACTATGCACACTGAGCTTTAAGTTCTTCCCTATGACGCTAATTATGATGCGTTTCTTCCAAATGCGCCAGGTATCTGTTGTCAACAACTATTGTGTAAAATAAGATATTTTAACAACTAAATGTGTAATAGAAATAATAGAATGAAAAAAGGCATTTGTTATCTACTGTCTCTTCAGTGTAATGTAAACTAATTTTGTAATTATTTAAACATATTTTCCTTTTCAGACAGAACTAGAACAGGTACCTTGTCCCATTATGGCATTTAAAACTCGAACTAGTCATTGGTGTTCTATCCTAGGAACTTCAGCTATACTAAAAGAAACTCAGTTACCTACAACTATTGATGTACTGAAATACTGCCTTCATGTGAATAATGAAATGAGATGTAACGGTGATCAAAATCCTTTGTTTAATGATATTGCTGATTTAGTTGCATTCAAAGTTGAAAACCTTTGGGATAAGGTTTCAATCCCACATTTGTCACATCAAAGAGTTGTTGAATTAATCAAAAAGTGTAATGAAAAACATAAGAAACTATTGAAACAACCAGTGAATAGAAAAAACAGTCCTTCTTACAAAACACGTGTGGAAGTTTTTCTGAAAACCAATGCTGAGCTTTTTGATACTGCTGCATGCAAATGCCGTACCTTCTTAGGGTGTTCGTGTGAGAAGCAACGCCAAGTGTCCAAGGCTGAAAGAGACTTCCTAACTGATCAAAGAAATGAGAGAAAAATGATGATCACAGGAATTGACAAGAAGGAAACCAATAAGATGAAACAAAAACTGATGAGAATGGAGGCTGAGAAAGAGCGCAAGGAAAAATATTTTGTGACTCATACATGTGATCAAAGTGTTATGCATATTGTGACTGACGATGCAGAGGAAAACAATGAAAGTACTGATAGCAATGACAGTGAATGGTCTCCACAATCCAAGAAACAGAAGTCTGAAAATACAGAACCCAGTACTCATACATCACAAATGCGTCTAAGCCTTTCAACCGTAGCAAGAGAATGTGATAGGTCTGGTATCTCAGATAGAGCTTGTGCTTCAGTAACAACAGCAGTATTGCAAGATATTGGGGTCGTTAGCAAAACTGATTCCACTAACGTAATAGATCGAAGTAAACTGAGACGTGAGAGGAAAAAGCAATGGAAGGAGGTTGTAATTCAAAGCAAGGAAGACCGAGGTCCATTACATGGCTTTTACTTTGATGGGAGGAAAGACCAGACACGTTCAATTAAAAGCCATGGTAGCACTCAGTATCCAATTTCTTTTGTGGAAGAACATGTGAGCTTAATAAAAGAACCTGACTCAGAATATCTTGGACATGTATCACCAAAGGATGAATCTGCAAATGCCATTGAAAAGTCAATCATGGATTTCCTACATGAAAATGATATATGTACTAAAGATCTCATAGCTGTTGGTTGTGATGGAACCAATGTGAACACTGGCATAAAAGGAGGAACCATTAGGCTATTAGAAGAAACCCTTGGCAGACCATTTCATTGGTTCATATGTCTACTTCATGCCAATGAACTACCACTGCGGCATCTTCTTCAGTATGTAGATGGTTCAACAAGTGGACCAAAAGCATTCTCAGGTCCAATAGGTAGAGCTCTAGAAAACTGAGAAACTGCCTGTAGTGAAATTTCAACCAATTGGGATTAATGTAGACCTACCAGATATTGATACAGAGGTGTTAAGTACTGACCAACGATACTTGTATGATATGTGTGAAGCAGTCAAGAGTTGTGTTCGTTCCCAGAATCTAGCATTACGTCAGCCTGGAACTCTCATTCATTCTCGGTGGGTAACAGCAGCAAATCGGATTCTGAGGCTCTATGTTGCTACAAATGAACCTTCAAATAATCTGATGGTTTTAACTGAATACATTATGAGAGTATATGCACCAATATGGTTTAGTATCAAGCTCAAGTCCTCATGCACAGAAGGGCCCAAACACTTGTGGAGTATGATCCAATCGTCTCGATATTTGCCCTCAAGACTGAAGGAAATAATTAATCCAGTCATCCAACGCAACGGATATTTTGCACATGCTGAAAACCTACTTCTTTCAATGATTACAGATGAGAGTAAGGATGTCAGATAACTTGGATTCAGAAGAATTCTCAAGGCAAGAGAGTCTAGGGCACCATCAGGAACTAAAGTGAGACAGTTTAAAGTTCCAATGATAAATTTTAATGCCACAGAATACTATGATATGATTGATTGGACTGCAAATAGATTTGAGCCTCCAATCACTAAGAGTATTCTAGAAATCTCTCTCAGGCACTTCCTTAAGAATGATGATATACTGCCTATTCCAAGTTTCCTCTGTCATACTCAGGCAGTGGAAAGAACAGTGCGTCTTGTTACAGAAGCATGTCAAGCTGTCTCCTGCAGTGACGAGAGAGACGGATTCATTGGATCTCGCTTGAAATCTCGGTCGGTTATTCCCAAGTACAACACTAAACATGAATACAATATAATGTAAATAAGTTCAAAGTAAGATAAAGTGTGCCCAAGGTAGGGTGGTTGGATGGGCATGGAACTCGAAATGCAGCCACCTCCTCGTGGTGAGTTCTGGGTGATTTGGATAATATGAAAAGTACAGAAATACTATTCAAATTAGCGAAGACCTGCATATACGGTATGTCTTAGAAAGCATTTTGGTATGAAGAGACAGAAGATTCTATTATTTCTATTACACATTTAGTTGTTAAAATATCTTATTTTACACAACAGTTGTTGACAACAGATACCTGGCGCATTTGGAAGAAACGTGTCATTATTAGCGTCATAGGGAAGAACTTAAAGCTCAGTGTGCATAGTCCAAATATTATCTTAGAGGAAAATAATTTTAACACAGTATTTGTATTATGAATCCACAACTTTTCCCCACCCAGGCCTTTTGAAAATCGAAAAAAAAAGTTTTTTCACTTCACCCTACTGCACATCCAATTTTTCCGGAATCACACACAAGCCACGGGTAAGCCTTTTTCTCATCGTCCCACATCTCAGCAGTCTAAATTTCAGGCCGTGCAGATGATGCAGCAGCAGACTTAGTGGTATCATGTTGTCCTGGCAGAGTCACTTCACTGAAATATGATGCAGCACAAGTACTAGTAGTAGCTTGTGGTATTACTTTTCCGCACTCAACACCACTTGCCGAATCGCTTGCACATTTTTCTGTTTGTTCTACTACTTTTTTCTTGGTAAAAAAATGACTGTACTGAGGTTTGTTTCCTTTTTTCACTGATTTTTGAGGCGTGCCCGTGTCCTTGTGTTCACTACGTGACGATGAGCAACCAAGTAACACTGGCATCGCCACAGTCTTACTCAGAACTGCGTGCAGTGTTGTCACATGCTGACTGCTAACTAGCTGAGTATGCCAGATTTTTCCGGAATGTACATCATTATAAATATTAAAAAATATTTCTGCTGTTTATTAAGAGAATACATTATACCAACGAATTAGAATAAGTTAACAGTATATAAATATGCAAATTAATATAAGACAGCCTGTTTTTATTATTTTACCAGATTTAATCGTTTACGGTATTTGGCAACCGAGGATACTAACGTCGAAGTGAGGGGAGCGGTGGCAGCCGCCGGCCAGTAAGAAAGTAGAGGGAGCGGCTATTATTTTTAAGAGTTTTTTTCTTTTTATATTTATTTATTAAGTAATACCCACGAATACGATAATTCCGCAAAATCACAATACCTCGAAGTTTATACGTTAGCATTACCTAAGCAACTTAGCTAAAGCAAAAGTAAATGAAACAGTTAATGATTCTTTTTCATATTTCTTTTAGGGGTAGAAATTAATTTCATTACATTAGAGACAATCGTAAATTTGGATTTTTATGAAATAGTGAGGGAACGCCATTCCCCCTTACTACCCCTCCCCAAAAAAGTAAGAGAACGACGTTCCCACAGCACTGCACCACTTCATCTTCCTCCTCCTCCTCGTCCTAGTTTTTTCCTTAGGTATTATTCTTCTTGCTTAGGTTTCTCCTATTCTCAGTTTTCTTTTAGCTCATTTTGCATACTTTTCTTTATTTTTTGTGTTCACTCATTTTTGTTTCACTTTTACCCGGTTTTCTTCCTTACTGTTCATTTTATATTTGTTTCTCAGTTTCTTTTTCCTTCGCCTTCCTCCGTCTTCATCTGTTTTTGTTCTACGATCATTATTGATGTTTCAGGCTTTCAGTGCTGTTCCTTTTGTTGTCATTCTTTTTACGGTATCTTATGCCTCCATTTCATTGTTATACAGAGGTTCTCGTATTCATCTTCTCTTGTTTTTTTTTTTGCTTTTCACTTCTCCTCCTCCTCCTCCTCCTCCAACTCTTTCGTCTTCGTCTTCATCATCTTCCTCCTGATTCTTTCTTCCTTTTCTTCATTTTCCTTCTCCTCCTCCTTCTCCTCCTCCTCCTTCTCTTCCTCCTTCTCCTCCTCCTCCTCCTTCTCTTCCTCCTCCTCCTCCTCCACCCTCACACGTATCTCATCAGCTTGTTTCCACGTGTTTCTAAAGCGTTTCTCCTGCCTTTTCATCATTAATAAATAATCTCTTCTCTCCTCTCCCATCTCCCATTCCCTTCCCTCTCCTCTCCTCATCTCTCTTCCTCGCGCCTTCTCCCTCATCTCCTCTCCTTTCTTCTTCCATCCTCTCTGTTCTCCTCTCATCCCCTCTCTTGTCTCCTATCCTCCTCTTCTCTCCTTTCCTCCCCTTCCCCTTCTCTTCTCTCCTTCCCTCTCCTCTCTTCTCTTCTTCTCTCCTATACTTTCTCCCTTCTTGTCTTCTTCTCTCTCTTTCTCTCTCTCTCTCTCTCCCTCTCTCTCTCTCTCTCTCTCTCCCTCTCTCTCTCTCTCTCTCTCTCTCTCTCTCTCTCTCTCTCTCTCTCTCTCTCTACTTCTTCTTCTTTTTCTTCTTCTTCACAATTTTCACTCACGGCATCATTTACTATTTCTCTCTTCGAGCATTTATCATCCGTCCATTTCTCATTTTTATCTTATTTTTTCGTCCTCCTCTCGTTTTTCTTCTATAAATTTTGGTACCCTCTTCCCTATCCATTTTTTTGTCTTCAAGTCTTCCCTTTCTCTCTGTTTCACTTTCTTCTTCTGCTTCTTCTTCTTCTTTTGTTTTCATCTCCTCCTCCTCCTCCTCCTCCTCCTCTTCCTCTTCCTCCTCCTCATTCTTCTTCTTTTTCTTCTTCTTCTCTTTCTTCTTCTTCCTCTTCTCCTTTTCTTCCTCCTCCTCCTCCTCCTCCTCACTTCTTCTTCAATCTCCACCTTTCTCCTTACTTTTCATCAAATTTCCTCTGACATTCTTTCCACTTCTTTCTTCATTCACTTTCCTTTGCTCCAACTCTCCCTTAAGATGTTTTTATTCACACAACTATTATTATTCTTCAGCAATTTTCCGCTAACTCCTTCAGCTTAGATCATCCAATTTGCCTCGGTTATAATCCCCTAATCTCACTCCTAATCTCAATAAGCTTAAGTCTTATGGCAAGAGAGCTTTTTCATTTTCTAAGTTAGTTCTTGCTACCTCCAGACGATTATCATCATCATCATCATCATAATCATCATCATCATCATCATAATCATCATCATCAACAACAACAACGAAAACAGCAAAAACAACGTCATCATCAACAACAACAACGAAAACAAAAACAACAACGTCATCATCATCATTATCATCATCATCATCCACCTCTTTTTTTTTTTTTCTTCTTCGTCTTTAGCCATCTTCCCCCTCCTGGAAGAGGAAATGTTTCTCCTAAATTTAATAAAATCCGGAGACAGTAAGAAATAATATTATTTAAAAATCATTGTAGTGAAGGGATTAAATGTCTTCCCATTTTTTCCTGGGCTGGGGGAGGGGCAGCGAAATGGCGGGGGACAGAGAGACATGGAGGATGATTTGTTTGTGGCCACCCCTTACTGAATTAAGGTGTCTGGTTATAGACAGATATATAAACAGAATTTTTTCCTCGTCTAGTCACCACCATTATCATTACAACCTGATTCTCATAACTACCATTTGTTTCCTATATTTCTTTACATGCTATTTCCTTTCAATTATTCTTCCCAACTCCCTCTCTTTCTGCTTTCTATTTCTTTCTCAATTTTCTATTTATATTATCTATTTCCCGTTCCTCTGTTCTCTTTCCTTCCACAACACCAATCGGCTTTTTACAGGTATACAGTGCATTTTTCTCTTATTTCTCTCATTATTCCACAGCCTTTGCCCAGCTGTTATTTCAACTTCCTCTCCGTTGTTTCCTTCCTCAGTACCACCATTATCACCACCTGCTCTCTTTCATACATATATATATATATATATATATATATATATATATATATATATATATATATGTATAATTTTAACCCCTCCCTCCAGTTTACCTGATAATAGTTTCCCACTCTCTCCTTTTGCTTGACTCACATTCTTCGCACTATTTTCTTTCCCCAACACCACGATTATCACCACTATCTGCTCCCTCCAAACATTTTCCTATTTTCTTCACGTCACTTTTCTTACTTCTCTCACATTTCTGAAGTTCTTTTCTCCTCCTCTTGCTTTAATCTCCTCCTAATTTTTGTGTTCCCAGCTAAGTGAACCCGGCAGACTGCTGGCTGGAGTTGCTATCATATTGCAGTTCACCATCCTCTTTTTAGGAGACTGGGAGGAGATGAGGGACGTTTGCATAACCAGACAGAGGAGTTGCTCAGTCACGTCGGTGCCACCACGTGAAGGCGTTCCTCTCCAGCATCCCACTTCTTCCACATATAACAATTACCAACTTCACCACTTCCTTCAGTTTCCATCTCATTCTTTCCTTCCCCAGACACCATCATCTCCACCACAATCAGCCCTTCCACATGCTTTCCTCATGACACTTCCTACAACATGCTGCACTCATATTTTCCAAGCCTTTCTCGTCCACCTCCCTACTCAACATTTTCCCCGCTCTTTTCATTTTTCTCCTTCTTGAACGCCACATTTTTACCACTTGCGCCCATCACATATGTTCCTCCACTTATCTTAATCACTTCCTGGAACTTACCCAGGTAATAATTTCCAACCTCTCATCTCACCTTCTTTTAACCGCTTTCTCATTCCATTCCTCCCCATCCACCACCACCATCACCATCACACCATCAGAACTCCCCTACCCCCCAGATGCTATCATCCTGACTCACTTCCTATAACTTCCTCATTAATAATTCCTCATCTTTTGGTGTTCACTTTTTGCCTTAACTTTAATTTCTTTACTTCTAATCACTGCCAACCATCGAAATATCCTCAATTACTTCTTTGACTGCCATTAGGTGATTTCCGTTCTAATTTCCCAGCTTTATTCCTTTCTCCTTCATTAAGTTTTCCCCTTTCTGTTTCTTCTCGAATCACCATCATCACCATCACCACCACTAGGACCTCCAACATCTTCAAACTCCCACCACCACCACCACCACCACCACAGCCTACCTTCTTCACATTTGCATTTTATTTCCTTCAGCTCGCTTCCTCCAGCTTTCTTCATTTTCCCATGTTAGTTCCCTCTCTTGTTAGTTAAATTTCTTCCCACTCATTCCTTACCCAAGCACTTCCCCAAGAATTTATCCCAAACAAGTACTTTCTTTCACCAACACTTACCCCATTTCTTAACCCGAACCTGTTCCCTCCCTTACTAATTGCATTTTCATCTTTCACGAATAGTCTTCAACATCACCAACACCACCATCACAAACTGCCCCATCCAAATACTTCTTTAAACTTAAGTCATTCGCCTCCTCGAACTTCTCCCTCTCTCACTGACTCATTCCTCCACATACCACCTCTACCACCACCTCTAGCACCACAGCTTCATCCCATCCCCCTCCAACACCACCACAGCTACTTCCCATCCCCTCTCCACTACCACCACAACAGCTACTTCCCTCCCCACGCCCTCCACCACCACCACCACATCTACTTCCCATCCCCTCTCCACCACCACCACCACGACAGCTACTTCCCTCCCCACCCCCTCCACCTCCCCTCAAACCCTAAATACCAAGTTTAAGCCACGGAAACTGATAAGAAATACAAATCAGGTGGTAGGAAACACTCACACCCTCTCTCTCTCCCTCTCTCTTTGACAATCTTATCTCGATCGCGTCTTAATCCCGCCGGTGAGCAGAGGCATGGCATAAACCCCACTGGATGGCCCTCAATGCATCCCCAGCAGGAGAATTTGTAAGAGTGGGGTTCTAATCTCCTACCCCCTCCCTCTCTTCCTTTTATCTCGTCTCGGTCCCCTCTCCTCGCTTTCCCGTTTCCCTGCTTCCCCCTTCCTCGTTTCTCCGTCTCCCCTCTCCTCTTCTCCTCTCCTCTCTTATCTTTTCGTCTTCTTTCCATTCCTTCCTACTCTTCGCTATCCTTTCCCCTCCTTTTAGTATTCCATTTTCTTTCCCTGTCCTTTTCTTTCCTCTCCTCTTTCCTTTCTTCCTCTCCTCTGTATTCCCTCCCTCCAGTCTCCTCTCCTCTCCTTTCCTCTAATCTCCTTTCTCCTTACATCTCCTCCCCTCCATTCAACCTTTTTCTCCTCTCCTCTCTTTCCCTCTACTATCCTCTCCAATCTCCTCTTCCCTCTTCTTTTCTCTCCTCTTCTCTTCCCTTCTCTTCCAACACCATTCTTCTCCTCTCCTCTCCTCCCCGTCTAATCACCCAGCCACTGTTATCCCACCATGATTCAGTGACGATCCAAATAATTCCTTAAGTACGAACAGGCTCCTTCTACTCGCCTCCTCCTCCTCCTCCTCCTCATCATCATCATCATCATCTTCTTCTTCTCCTTCTTCTCCTCCTCCTCTTCCTCCTCCTCCTCCTGCTCCTCCTCCTCCTCCTCCTCCTCCTTCTCCGAATATTTCTGGGAAAGTGTGAGTTCCCCCTGAGCAGGAATTAATAGGCGATGATGATACCTACGCCATACCGGTGAGAGAGAGAGAGAGAGAGAGAGAGAGAGAGAGAGTGAGAGAGAGAGAAATATATGAAAGAGTTAACTATGAGTATCTGGAAGCATATCATCAACTTTTGGACCAAATTCTTCTCTTGTTATATAGCTTTTTATTTTTCTCTCTTATTTAAAGTTTTCTCACAACCTGTTGATCGCTTCAGTACGATAACGCCTATCTTCACCTTGTTACCAACACATGAATTTATTAAACTTAGAAGAGGCTTTTCATACTACAGACGCTTCCCCAGTTTTGCTCTCTTTCCCTGTGAGTGTGTGTGTGTGTGTGTGTGTGTGTGTGTGTGTGTGTGTGTGTGTGTGTGTGTGTGTGTGTGTGTGTGTGTGTGTGTGTTATGAGTCTTGCAGGTTAATGACGAGTGTGCAGTACTTAAAATCCTGATACCAAACTCTCCCTGATACCTAACTTTTCCCTGACACCAAACTCCCTGATACCTAACTTTTCCCTGATACCTAATATTCCCTGATACCTAACTTTCCCTGTTATCTAATTCTCCCTGATACCTAACTTTCCCTGATACATAACTTTTCACTGATACCTAACTTTTCCCTGATACCTAATTCTCCCTAATACCTAACTTTCCCTGATACCTAGCTTTCCCCTGATACCTAACTTTTCCTTGATACCTAACTTTCCCTGATACCTAACTTTCCCCTGATACCTAACTTTCCCCTGATACCTAACTTTCCCTGATACCTAACTTTTCCCTGAAACCTAACTTTCCCTGATACCTAACTTTTCCCTGATATCTAACTTTCCCCGATACCTAACTTTCCCTGTTATCTAAATCTCCCTGATACCTAACTTTCCCTTTTATCTAATTTTCCCTGATACCTAACTTTCCCTGATACCTAATTAACCCTAATATCTAACTTTCCCTGATACCTAACTTTTCCCTGATACCTAGCTTTCCCTGATACTTAACTTTTCCCTGATACCTAACTTTCCCTGATACCTAACTTTTCCCTGATACTTAACTTTTCCCTGATAGGCTACCTAACTTTTCCATGATACTTAATTTTCCCTGATACCTAATTTTGCCTGATACCTAACTTTCTCTGATACCTAGCTTTTCCCTGGTGCCTAACTTTCCCTGATACCTAACTTTTCCCTGATACCTTATTTTCCCTGATACGTAACTTTTCTCTGATACCTAACTTTTCTCTGATACCTAACTTTCCCTGACACCTAACTTCTCCCTTATTCCTAACTTTCCCTGATACCTAACTTCTCCCTTATTCCTAACTTTCCCTGATACCTAACCTTTTCATGATATCTAACTTTCCCTGACACCTAACTTTCCCTAATAGCTAACTCTCCCTGATACCTAACTTTTCCCTGATACCTAACTTTCCTTGATACCTAATTCTTCCTGATACCTAACTTTCCCTGATACCTAACTTCTCCCTTATTCCTAACTTTCCCTGATACCTAACCTTTCCATGATACCTAACTTTCCCTGACACCTAACTTTCCCTAATAGCTAACTCTCCCTGATACCTAACTTTCCTTGATACCTAATTCTTCCTGATACCTAACTTTCCCTGATAGCTAGTTTTTCCTGATACCTAACTTTCCCTGATAGCTAAGTTTTCCCTGACAGCTAACTCTTCCCGATACATAACTTTCCCTGATACCTAACTTTTCCCTGATACCTAACTCTCCCTGACACCAAACTCCCTGATACCAAACTTTTCTGATACCTAACTCTCCCTGATACCTAACTTTCCCTGATACCTAACTTTTCCCTGACACCTAACTTTCTCTGATATCTAACTTCTCCCTTACACCTAACTTTCCCTCATACCTAACTTTTCCCTGATTCCTAACTTCCCTGACACCTAACTTTTCTTTGATACCTAACTTTTCCCTTATATTTTACTTTCCCTGATACCTAACTTTTCCCTGACACCTAACTTTCCCTGATACCTAACTTTCCCTGATACCTAACTTTTCCATGATACCTAACTTTCCCTGATACCTAACTTTCCATGATACCTAAATTTTCCATTATACCTAACTTTCCCTGATACCTAACTTTTCCTAATACCTAACTCTCCTTGATACTTAACTTTTCCCTGATACCTAACTTTCCCATACCTAACTTTCCCTGATACCTAATTCTCCCTGATACCTAACTCTCCCTGATACCTAACTTTCCCTGATACCTAACTTTCCCTGTTACCTAACTTTTCCCTGATACCTAACTTTCCCTGATGCCTAACTTTTCCCTGATACCTAACTTTCCCTGATACCTAATTCTCCCTGATACCTAACTTTTCCCTGATACCCAAGTTTTCTCTTATACCTAACTTTTCCCTGATACCTAACTCTCCCTGATACCTAACTTTCTCTGATACCTAAATCTCCCTGATACCTAACTCTCCCTGATACCTAACTTTTCCCCGATACCTAACCTTATTATTAGTAGTAAAACTGTAATCACCCAAAATAGCCTAACTGACGAGATCAATAAGGCAGTTTCATGGAGGCTAATTGGTAGTCATTATCTAAAACTATCGGTAATAAGTCCAAATGGTAGTTGGTATGTAAACAATGTCATATAATAAAGCACTTTTACCCTTTTAAGGTCGTTTGACTCATCTTTGGATAGACTTTTCGAACTTAAAAGAGGTGGATAAAGCCTTCATTAACTTCTGGCAGCAATATACATAAATAGACAGATATACAGACAGATATATAGATAGATAGGTAGATAGAGAGATACAGTAGATCACATGTCATCGGATGAAGCCAGTTAAGAATTTTTTATTTCATTCCTTCAAATGCCTTACAACTTTCATTCAGCCAGATCAACAGCCGTCTCTCTCTCTCTCTCTCTCTCTCTCTCTCTCTCTCTAGCCCAGCGGAATAAATTTAAGAAGCCTCCCCCCCACCACATGGAGTGACGAAAGGTAGCTACGTGCACACCTGACAAACTTCAGTCTTAAGAAGCTCGCACATTTTCCTCCCGCTATCTCAAGACGCTTTTACTCATCCCAGTCAAGGAATTAAAAAAAAAAAAAAATTACTACATTTTCTGCCGTGACTTATGAGAGATGAAGGCGGAATCCGATCACACAGAGAGAGAGAGAGAGAGAGAGACACACACACACACACACACACACACACACACACACACATACACACACACACACACACACACACACACACACACACACACACACATCTCAGAGAAACCTAAGAAGCCAGCATTACGCTTTCTCCCGTTAGACAGTAATGTAAGACCGATACGTGCAAATTTCGACAGTCACTTAACATTACGAAACAGCCGGCCCGATAGCTAACCTGGGTTCGAATCTTGGTGCTGACACTTAGCGCCAATCGAATCAGGTGTCCATTTACCCTTTTGGGGTGGTAGGTAAAGTGAATACCCAGAGTAACACCTAAGGCAAGTAACTGTGGTAACCTGAATGATGCCGTGAATAAACAGTCCACCTCAAAGACACATTTAAAGAGCTGAACACCGTGGCCATGCACCTAGTGGCGTCTTATCCCCACCTTTACGTTTGCTTTCAACTCTAAAACGATTATATTCACCACCGTCGAGAAATCAGGAAGCCTTCATTTCGTTTTCTCCCGTGACGTAGAGCGAAAACATGCATGCAGACTCCTACAAAACAGAAAGTGCCTAATCAAAGAAAGAGAGAGAGAGAGAGAGAGAGAGAGAGAGAGAGAGAGAGAGAGAGAGAGAGAGAGAGAGAGAGAGAGAGAGAGAGAGAGAGAGAGAGAGAGAGAGAGAGAGACAGACAGACAGCCGCGTGCATAATGATACCCGCTTCAGTAGGCCAGCTGCTTAATTAAGGTTTTGCGAGGCTTAAAAGACGAGCCAAAATGAACGTCGGAAAAACGCGAGAAAAGCGACTCCTGAATAGGCGTGGAAGAGGGCAGTTGGCGTGTGGGTGGGTGGGAGAGAGGTGGGTAGATAGTTAGATGGGTTGGTAGGTTGACAGGCAGGAGAGGGAGGGAGGTAGATAGTGAGGTGAGTGGGTAGGTAGACAGGTAGGTAGTATACTGGAAGGTAGTGTGTGTGTAGGTAGGTAAACAGGTGAAATGAAAGGTAAGTAATTAGGTAGGATGGGAAGTATCTACATGGATAAGGAGATACAGGTAGGTAGATAAGTGGCCTGAAGGATGGTTCGTGGGTAGGTAGGTACAAGACAGGCAGAAGAGATCGGTAGCAAGATGGATAGCAAAGTATAGTAGATAGGTAAGAAGGCAGGCACAGATATGAGACAGGTAAGTAGGTAGTTAATTAGGATGGCGGCTAGAAAAAAGAAAAATACATAGCCAGGTAAGCAGATGGGTAGAAAAACAGATAGACAGGAAGGCAGGAAGGCAGGTAGGTAGAAAAATGTATAGCTAGGGAGGTAGAACGTAGACAAATAGGCAGATTGACAGGAAGATAGGTAGGTAGGTAAGCAAGCAGATAAGTACGTAAGAAGACAGCCCAACCATCATGCTACACAGCAAAAACCAGGACACGTCAAGTACCTCATCTGGGGAACCGGACGCCCGTATAACCAGGCCGCCTCCCAGGTGCTGCAAAGTACAGTATGACGTTAGAAGATACCAGGTAACTGCAGGTAGAGGGTAAGGAGCCATGAAGGTGAAGTGGGAAGGTATGACGTAATACGACACAGATAACTGCAGGAAGGGGAAAAGAGAAGGGCAGGTGAGGTGGAAGGTATGACGTAATAGGATACCAGGTAATTATAGGTAAGGGGGACGCAGGGTCTGTGCAAGTAAGGCGGATAATGAACATGGACGAGTTTTGATAATGTTTCGCTATTTATATTCTGCTGTTAGCATAGCCAACCCATCTAAATACCAAGCGAATTTATTCAGCTCATATGAGGCCTGTAGTGCAGAGAGGGAAAGAAACCATCCAACCATCATTCTAACTCTATTTTTTCCATTAATAAGCGAAGTGTAAGGGATCCAGAAATAGGAAATAAAACATCAAAACACAGCTACCGACAGTATGCCTTAGGAAACAAGTCAACTATCCATCCGTTCATTCAAGACCCTAATGTTTTTGGCTTCGCCTCACAGACCCAACATTCCCCTCTCTCATGCACACACACACACACACACACACACACACACACACACACACAACGCAATTAGTAACGCCTGAAGGGAAAAGACTATTTCGCTGATTGCCAAGTTAGAAAAAGGGTGTGGCTCTTATCATGTGCTACTCCATACAAACTACATCCATCTGCTTTGATTATTCGTCAACATTTTATCTTCCACAGTATACTTGTACACACTTTGTTTATTTACACATTAACTTATCAAATGCATCCAGTTCTTTCTTGGTCTTCCACACCTCCTCCTACCCTCAAATCTACTATTGCATATCTTTTTCACATCCCTACTCTCAGCGTGACCATTCCATCTCCGCACACAATAGACTTCAAATTTCGACATCTTCAGGAACCTGTTTCTTCTCTATCCACCCCACTTAAACACTTGTATTACTTAGAAAAACACACGGGTCTGGCCTTTTTACTTTAAACATTCATACTATTCCAAGGTCTCACGCCCAACATAATCTTCACACACTGCTCTACTAGCCTCATTCCTCAGACCTCTATTCCGCTCCAGCCTCTTCATAGCACCAGCCACTTCACATCCTTGGGTCACTCTGCTCTTCACTTCACTTACATAATTACTTCTCTTTTCTGCCAGTGCACCTGCTGTGGGTACATGAATTCTTCTGCTAGTTCCTGTTTCGCCCGATTCACATTACACTGAGAGTCCTCTTCTCTCAATCATATTTTAAAATTTCTAAACCCTTTCAGCAGCAAGACGTCTTGATTTATTTTATTCTGGGATTTATTTTACTTTGGCATGATGACTTTATTCAGCTTAAATGGAACTTTTGATACTGAACGAGTTGAAAATTATTATTTGTAACATCTTCAGTAACAAGATGCACTTTTAACAATTTACTCTGTGCAACACCAAACGACAGACATACTGTAGACTTATAATCGTCTTTCATTTTTTAATCCAGGTAATGTCAGACTATTTTATTCATCTTAAAGGAACCCTAAAACTGTCTCCCAGTTCGCAAGGAAAATAGCAATGCTTCCTAACACTGTTGAAGTCGTAAGCAGAACTTTGGGAACTACTGTATATCCGTCGTTTTCATTCAGTTTTTTTTTTTTTTTTTTTTTTTTCGGCGTCCGACTCAGTAACTGTCAGCCATTGAGAGCCGTATACTTGGAGGTAAACGGCAGGCAAAGGTAGTCGTGCCCTCCATTAGTCCATTTTATCGCAGTCACCCTTTCCATTAGCTTATTTATAGGCAGTTGAGCGAGTGGGATGATGGAGATTTGTGGGTTTTAATGTGAGTTTAGACTTGAATAATTAACTCTTCTCTTAGAACTACGTGTGGGTGGTGGGATGGTGTGCTGTGGAGCGGGTTGGGGTGATCTGGTGTGGAGTGTGGTAAGGTGTGGGGTGTTGTGAGGTGTGGGGCGTGGTGTGGTGTGGTGTGCAGTGTGGTGTGGGGTGGTGGGGTGTTGTGGAAAACAGAACATAAAATACATAATTCACTGCCTTTTCTATATCACTTTAAGCTCCAGTAATGCAGCTGGCATATATCCAGGGGGTATCTGTGTCAGTAAATAAGTAAATAAGAAAATAAATAAAAACGGCTGTCATAAGTCTTTTTTGTGTTTACAATTGTACGACAGAAGGTAGTTTGGTTACCGATTATACGGCATCCACAAATTTTGGTGGATGGGAGGGGGAGAAGAAGGCACTGGGACAAACAGAGAACCATGAAAATTGATTTAATTCAACTTTCCCATTGGTCTCTTGTGTATGTATGGTTGCATAAGGGGTGGTCTGGTTACTGAAAGACAATATCCACAAAGTGCGAAGAGGGGGAATGCGGGTTAGGTGGGAATTTATAACCTTAAAAAAAAAAAAATAACTTTTGTCTCTAGTATAGGCCTAATGTGTGTAAACTGGGAGGTGGGAAGTTACTTAAGTACACCGTCCACTAGATATAGAGCCTTAAAAACCGATGGGCTTTGTTTTCAGAAGGGACGTATTGTGGGTGCAATGTTTCACAAGCATAGGTGACCCGGTGTCTGGGGTTTTGTGTCCATTAACTCTGATGTGCTGTGGTGGACTCAGTGCATTCCACCATAATCACTGCATCCCTCCTTACTCCAGGTGATATAATAAGTAAGCAGTGTCTGCCTCCATTCACAGTGCCTAGCAGAGTACGTGTTCAACATGGTCAACGTTGAGTAGGCAGCACAAGTGTCGAGTAGCCCTGAGTTTCTTCCTCCTAGTCCTCAGCCACTTTCACAAAACACTGCCAATTTTTCAGCAGCGTGGAAGAAATGGAGGAAGTTCGGGTGCTGGGGTGGAATGCGGGTTTCTGGTGTTGATCAGGCCTTGGAGTGCTGTCATTCCCTCACTGGAAGGAGTATTAGCTGCTCATTTCGGTTCGCCGATAAAAATCTTTGCATCTCTGAAAATATATCGCCTTTCATCTGTTCAACTTAAAGAAGGTGATTACGGCGTCATAACCGGTTTTTAATGTGGGTGTTGGGCTTGTAGCTTCGCCATTTTACGCGCTGGCTTGTCCACGAGGCTTCCCAACTCTGTTCTCCGTTCATTTTAACCCCTTCAGTTCGGTGGCGTTTTTCATACCCCATTCATGCCATCTACAGACGATTTCATTCAGCTTGAGGAGACTCTGATCGGGAAGAAATAGGTATAGACTTCATTAAACCCCTTAGCTACTGCAGATCCATTCCAAGGTGAATATAAATGAGTGGAGACAGCAAGAAACACAAATAAAAAAAATGCGTCACCTGGATTCAGCAGTTAACTCTCCGTAAAACAGCCATTTTTCTATCTTGAATGCTGAATATAGCAAGACAAAAACACTGAAATACGGTGCTGGTTACGAAAAACTGTTAAGGAAAAGATGTATAGCCAGCGTATTAATTTATCCTGCCTATGAGCTCTGAGAAACAAGCCACAAAAGGACGAAAATCTCTTCCAAAATAATGTGGACGAACTATGTCGATGAAAAAAAAAAAAAAAAACACTGTGAAAATGATGTAGAGCCGCAGTATGTAGAGCCGTAGTACTGTTTTTCTGCCACTGAGCTACGGAAAATTAGCAACAAAAGGACGAAAATCTCCACCAAGTCAAGGCTGACGACCACTAGGCTCCACACTGCTTGATGGAAGGCTGCTTTCTCCACTCCAGCACCCACGGCAAGATTACGCTTTTCTGGTCATGCGTGAGGGAGGAGTATAAATATGGACTGGCCTCTACTTCATGATTATTTGATTGTGACCGACGGTAGATAGAGAGAAATTAGGCAAAATTAGCTTTAAAAACAGAGATGCCAGTTTCAAAGACATGGGCCTCATCCCTAGAAACTTTTAAAGGTTACTGTGATGTTATGCTAATAACAGGATATAATGTGTAGCCACTTAGCTTTGATTTAGTTTTATAGCAGAGAGGAAAGCTTCAAGGATACGGAACTGACTTCAGCCCGAAAGTGGCCTGTGGTGGCGACAAACAGACGTACGGCTCATCATGCATCCAATCACCCCACTCCATAACACCATACCATCACAGTCTGCTATCACACCACTCCATACCACAATACCATCCTAGTCTGCCACCACACCACATGATCACACAACAAGCCCTCGCCACATCAACTTGAAAACCTAGACTAATTTCACCGATTATTCTGTTGATACTTCCTTCTGATTTTGTATGTTCCTTTTCGTCTCTCTGGATCCTGGCTACCCAGTGTGTGACAGTGGAAATAGGGTGATGATTGTATCGTGATTATCAGAAATCACGATATTTTTGTATTACTATTCTATGGTGATTATTTAGATGCATATTTGTCTATCACAATTGTGGATGTATATGTGTAGGATTATTTATGTGTAAATACTGTATATACTGTATATTGTATGCATTAAGATTTCACTGATTGTTTATTGGAATAACGAGGAGTATGTTGATACCCTTGGGTGATTTGGTACTGTTAGTGATATAAGCTTAAGTTACATTTATGTATAATCATAGTGTACTGTTAATATTAGTTAATATTGGAATGTCTTGAAAATGTTGTATTTGCGAGGTTCAATGTTTTAACTGATACTTGTTTATGAATGGTTAAATTTAAGCTGTACGGTTAACGTGTGAAACAAGCCGAATGGCGGCAGTTTGTGATAAACTATTAGTAGCCAGTCACGTGGCCATATTTCAAGCCTGGCTCACAGCCGGACCGGGAGTCCTGGGGTCAGTTGGTACGAGGTTAAGGAGCTGAGCAGAGGGGCCCCGAGTTTAGGTCTGGCAGCTGTCCTGTGTGAAATTGTCTATACTGTATGTGGACTGATGTTATTCGGGTGGATGTTTGGAAGACAGTGCGGCCATGTTGTAAGTTTACTGCATTTTTTAAAGTTTCAAATTATGCTTAAGTTCATGAATAATTGTCCATTTTATTTTGCATATTTAGTATGGTCGGTCACATTGTATAGTGTGATATTATTATTTGATATCATACTAAGGTTCTTTGTAATTATATATATGACGTGTGTTTGCGATTATTGCTGGGAAGTGAATCTGAGTTCATTCTTTTGTTGTTTATAATTTATGAAGCTGTATTTACCAGGTTGAATCATTAAACGGATCCGACACCGCAGAACTGCAGTGTTCATGCAAACCTGAATAACAATACAATTCAACAACTCGCAACCATGGATGAGCTCAAGAAAAACCGGACAGCAGCCAAGAGAAGGTTCACTAGGAAGGTCAACATCTTCAAGGAAGCCCACGGAAAGAAGTTATCATGTGAAGTGCTTCAACGAATGTATGAGGAGGTTAGTACGTGCTTCAAAGTGGTGGATGAAAGGAATGAGGAAATGATCGCTCTTTTAAAGGAATCTGAACCTTATGATGAGTATGAACAATACATAACTGAACTTGAAAATATAAAACATGAAGTTTATAATATTTTGATAACTGAGACTGGGAAGGTGAAACAGAAACCATCACTTGCCATAAAGAAACTGGAGCCTCCTAAATTTCGTGGTTCTGTCAGAGCATTTCCTACTTTTGTTAAGGATTATGAAAGGTTAGTTGTGTCTCAGCAAGGAATGGACCCGTACGTGCTGAGGAATTCCTTGGAAGGTGAACCTAGGAAATTAGTGGAAGATTTAGACGATTATAACCGAATGTGGGCTCGTCTGAAAGAGACTTATGGTGATCCAGCTAAAATGATAGATTCTATTTTAGGAGATATCAGAGCAACTAAACCAGTGGTTGAAGGTGACAATAAAAGGCTTATTAACATGATTAATACTGTAGAGAAAGTGTGGTTGGATATTGATAATTTGGGTCAGTTACAGGAACTTGAAAACACTACTGTAATTACTCAAGTGGAGAGATTGTTGCCACCTACTTTGAAAAGAGAATGGGCAATAAAGGTACAGTCTATCGGTACTGACAGGTTTGAAAGCTTAGTAACATTCTTGACTGAACAGCGCAAAGTTATAGAGTATTTGCAAGATGAGTCAAGGATTGCAAGTGCTAGGGCGACAGTTCATGTGTGTGAAGAAGAGACTTCCAAGGACTCTGAACTTGCAGAGGCGATTAAGCAGTTAGCTACAGGTCAGGAAAAATTTCAAAATCAAATGTTCAAATGTTTATCTAACTTATCCTTTGCTAGTAATAAGTTTCAGGGAATGCCAAGCAGAAATGGGTCAAATTTTGGACCAAAGGGAAATACCAAGAGATGTTGTGTGCATGAGTCTGATACTCATGATCTAAAAGATTGTGCAACCTTTAAACAGTGGCCTAAAGAGACAAAATTTGAATTTCTGAAATCTAAGGGTATATGTTATATGTGCTTGAAGGAAGGACATTTAGCAAGGAATTGCAGTCAAGGATATTCCTGTAGAGTTCTGGTAGATGGGGAACGCTGTGGAAAATATCATCATTCTGCCCTTCATCCCATATTCATTAGCCATGTGACAAGAGGAAGCATCAAGTAGCCATGTGACAAGAGATGGAGTAATGCTCATGACGGGTTATGTGAACAGTGGTAATCAGGTAATACCCACCCTTTATGATCCAGGAAGTAATTTAAGTTTAATCACCAATAGGATGGCACGGAAACTGGGTCTTGTTGGGACTCCTGTGAGTTTAACTTTAACCAAGGTTGGTGCGCAAACAGAACAGGTAGAACGTTACGTGTATAAAGTCTTGTTGAAAGATAAATTTGGGAGGGAAAAAATAATTGATGCCTGTGGTATAACTGAAATCACTGGTGTGTCAAGTGAGATAGACGTGACTCCATTTGCACATATGTTTGGGTTACAGGAATGGCAGTTAAAGAGACCCAGCGGACGTATTGAGTTATTGATTGGATCAGATTACTGTGCTCTTTTACCTCAAGTTGTAAAAACAGTGCACAGTGTTCAACCGTTGGCTAATGACTTTGGATTTTGCCTTAGAGGAAGTATAGATGGAGAAAGAAAGCAAAGCGTTAGCTTTAATGTTCAGGTGAATCATGTTGCATGTTCTAAGCCTGAGGAGTGGCTTCTTACATCTCGGCTAAACCCTTGTCAAGTAATTGAAGAATACTTTTTGACTGAAAGCTTAGGAACTTTGTGTACCCCAAGATGTGGGGGATGCAAGTGTGGAGGTTGTTCCATTAAAGGAAATTTAACTATAAAGGAAGAAAGGGAACTTAGACTTATTGAAGATGGATTGCACTATGATAGGGGAAATAAATGTTGGATTTCAGAATACCCTTGGATCTGTGACCCTTCTAAGTTACCTAATAACTTCCCCATGGCTTTGGCTCGATTAAGAGCTACAGAGAAAAGATTTAAAAAGATGGGAATGAAGTACTGTTTAAAGTATCAGGAACAAATTAATGACATGGTATCTAGAGGAGTTGCGCAGAAGTTGACCCAACAAGAATTGGAGAGTTATGAGGGCCCAACTTTTTACTTGCCACACCATGAAATCCATAAGCCAGAATCTCAGTCAACACCTCTAAGGATTGTGTTTAATTCAGCTGCATCATTCCAAGGAATGGCTCTAAATGATTTTCTTGCTAAAGGGCCTGATGTTCTAAATAATTTGTTGGGGATTCTTTTGCGTTTCAGACAAAATAGGATTGGCATAGTTGGCGATATCAAGAAAATGTACAACAGTGTTAAAATATCAGAGTTTGATATGCATACTCATAGATTTCTATGGAGAGATTTAGATGCAGAGAAAGTTCCTGATCATTATATACTGAAGACTGTGACATTTGGAGATAAACCAGGGGGGCAATAGCTATGGTGGCATTGAGGAAGACTGCTCAAATGAATGAGGAATATCCTTTGGCTATAAAGACTATTATTGAAGATTCTTATGTGGATGATGTGTTAGGAAGCTTTGATAGTTCCGAAATAGCTGTTGAAAGGATGGGACAAGTGGAAGAAGTGTTGGAAGCAGGAGGATTTGTAATGAAACAGTGGATCATGTCTGGAGATGATGGATGCATCAGTGAGAAAGTTTTGGATACAAATCATGAAAAGGTTTTAGGTCTAGATTGGAAACCTAAGGAGGATATCTTTTTGTTCAAAGCCAAACTCAATTTTTCAAGGAAAACTCGTCAAGGAAGGTCTGAACCAGATGTTTTGTTAGGTGATCTAGAAAGGCGTTTGCCAAGCCAGTTGACGAAGCGCATGATTCTGTCAGATTGCAACCTTGTATGATCCTCTTGGATTTATTACTCCATTTACCCTTAAAGCTAAGCTATTGATGAGAGATGTAGTTACAGACAGTGAGGGGGATCGACCAAGAGGGTGGGATGAACCAATTAATGAAATTTTGTATGAAAAGGCAAAATCACTGTTTGAGATGATGTTCCTGTTAGAAGAGTTGGAATTTCCCAGATGTATAAAACCGATACCCACCGTAGGCCACCCAGAATTGGTTGTTTTCTCTGATGGTAGTAAGAAAGCATATGGGGCCGCTGCATACGTCAGATGGGAATTGTCTGATGGTTCAGTTAGATCATATCTATTGTGCTCCAAAAACAGAATTGCACCAAGAAGACAGATCAGTATACCGAGATTAGAATTATGTGGTGCTGTTGTAGCTAGTCGTTTGAGATCTACAATTGAAAGGGAAATGCAGTTTAAGTTCCAAAGAGTTATTCATATCACAGACTCCTCTATAGTACGAGCTCAGATTCAAAAGGAATCCTTTAGATTTAATCCTTTTGTTGCAAATAGGGTGGCTGAAATCCAATCTAGGACAAAACCAACAGAATGGTATTGGGTGCCATCTGAAAATAATGCAGCAGACCTGACAACAAGGGAGTGTACCCCATCAGAATTAGGACCAGATTCTGTGTGGCAAAGAGGCCCAGAATTTCTCTACTTAGATCATGATCAATGGCCGGTGAAGCAGAGTTTTGAGGAGATGTACCTGATACTGTGTTTGTGAAAGCAACTACCCATGCATGTGAGGCTAAGGAGGTAAAGACAGTGATAGATATTGGTAGGTTTAGCAGCTACAAGAAACTGCTTTCAGTCACAGCTCGGGTAATGCAAGTTGTCAAGGCAAAGTCATTGAAAGGATTGTGTGAAGAGCCTACAGCAGAATGCCTACAAGCAGCAGAGAATTACTGGATCAGACAAGTTCAAGTCTCAATCCATCCAGATTGGAGGACTAGGTTCAAACGACTGGGGCCCACGCTAAATGATCAGAAAGTAGTAGTGGTAGGAACCAGAATATCGAAGTGGATGAAAGCTAATTGGAACCGTGATGAATTCATTCTTTTAACATCAGACCACCCATTCACAAAACTATACATTAGTCAGATACATCAGGAAAATCATGATGGTGTAGAGGCTTGTCTTGCTAAATTGCAGTTAAAATTTTGGGTGCCTGGTGCTAGAAGAGTTATTAAATCTGTGAAACGGCACTGTACCACCTGTCGTATGATTGACAAGAAAGTGACCTCTCAATGCATGGGCGAATTACCAAAAGAGAGACTTGAACCTTCACCACCATTTTTCAATGTATCACTTGATCTTTTTGGACCTTATTCTGTTTGTGATACTGTAAAAGGAAGGGTGAAAAGGAAGGTATATGGAGTCATATTTAATTGTATGGCTACCAGAGCTGTGTATATAGATATTGCAGAAGGCTATGATACTGGCAGCTTTCTTAAGGTATTTAAAAGATTCACATCTATTAGAGGTTTTCCAAGAAAGGTGTTCTCAGATAATGGTGCTCAGTTGGTGTCAGCAAACAAGGAGTTGAGAGACATGGTTTCTAAGTGGAATCTTAAGGAATTAACTGAATTTGGAAGATTTGAGGGTCTTTCTTGGGAGTTTAATAAGTCAGCAGATGCACCGTGGCAGAACGGATGCAGTGAGGCCTTGATTAGGTTGGTTAAGAGATCCCTGTGTAGAATTGTTGGGGACTGTGTCTTGTCATATGGCGAGTTACAAACAGTAATGTTTGAGGTAGCTAACCTTCTCAATGAAAGACCGATTGGATGTAACAATGTATCTGACCTCGAAGATGTTTCTGTTGTTCGTCCTAATGATCTTCTTTTGGGTCGTTCTACAGTCACAGTGCCAAGTGGGATGTGGGATGAAAGTAGCAATTTTAGTAAGAGGCATGCATTCATGAACAGAATTATTGATTCATTCTGGAAGAAATGGATGCGAAACTATTTCCCTAGTCTGCTTATTAGGCAGAAATGGCATGTAGATGTACGGAATGTCCAGGCTGGAGATATAGTCTTGGTAAAGGATTCTAATGTATTTAAAGGGGAATGGAAAATGGCACAGGTCGTAAGTGCTCTCAGAAGTAAAGATGGAAAGGTCAGGGATGTGTTGCTCCGGTATAAAATTAATAAGCCAGGAGGCAAATATTCAGGCCAACGGGATGTAAATGTAACCAGATCAGTTCATAGCTTAGTTGTACTTCTTCCGGTGGAGGAGCAGTAATCAAGATAGCTTAAATGTCAGGCGGGGAGTGTATCGTGATTATCAGAAATCACGATATTTTTGTATTACTATTCTATGGTGATTATTTAGATGCATATTTGTCTATCACAATTGTGGATGTATATGTGTAGGATTATTTATGTGTAAATACTGTATATACTGTATATTGTATGTATTAAGATTTCACTGATTGTTTATTGGAATAACGAGGAGTATGTTGATACCCTTGGGTGATTTGGTACTGTTAGTGATATAAGCTTAAGTTACATTTATGTATAATCATAGTGTACTGTTAATATTAGTTAATATTGGAATGTCTTGAAAATGTTGTATTTGCGAGGTTCAATGTTTTAACTGATACTTGTTTATGAATGGTTAAATTTAAGCTGTACGGTTAACGTGTGAAACAAGCCGAATGGCGGCAGTTTGTGATAAACTATTAGTAGCCAGTCACGTGGCCATATTTCAAGCCTGGCTCACAGCCGGACCGGGAGTCCTGG
Source organism: Coenobita brevimanus (assembly GCF_032717465.1). NCBI lineage: Eukaryota > Metazoa > Arthropoda > Malacostraca > Decapoda > Coenobitidae > Coenobita > Coenobita brevimanus. The sequence continues at coordinate 23,446,590 of NC_136977.1, forward strand.
GGTCAGTTGGTACGAGGTTAAGGAGCTGAGCAGAGGGGCCCCGAGTTTAGGTCTGGCAGCTGTCCTGTGTGAAATTGTCTATACTGTATGTGGACTGATGTTATTCGGGTGGATGTTTGGAAGACAGTGCGGCCATGTTGTAAGTTTACTGCATTTTTTAAAGTTTCAAATTATGCTTAAGTTCATGAATAATTGTCCATTTTATTTTGCATATTTAGTATGGTCGGTCACATTGTATAGTGTGATATTATTATTTGATATCATACTAAGGTTCTTTGTAATTATATATATGACGTGTGTTTGCGATTATTGCTGGGAAGTGAATCTGAGTTCATTCTTTTGTTGTTTATTATTTATGAAGCTGTATTTACCAGGTTGAATCATTAAACGGATCCGACACCGCAGAACTGCAGTGTTCATGCAAACCTGAATAACAATACAATGATGATGATGATGATGGTGATGATGATTTACGCAGAAACATTATGAGATATTAAACCAAAGTGAGGTTAACTTTTAATTAAGGTACAGACCATTAAAAAATCCCCCCAAATATAAATAAAAAATAATTAAAAGCATATACACAAGAAGCACATCATTAAATTCTCAAACAGTAGGTACTTTTATATAAGACACGCGCCATAATGGGATGCTAAAAGAGTAAAGCTTTTTTTTTTTTAATATATATACAGTATATATATATATATATATATATATATATATATATATATATATATATATATATATATATATATATATATATAAAACAAGAAGTACACCATTATGGGACCCTAAAATATGAGGCACCTTTAATACTCACGCCATAACGGAATCCAAAAACATGAGGCGCTTCAATATATGGCCTCCTAAAACAGGTATTTTTATTGTAGACGCTCGCCACTACAGGATCCTATTTTACGCGCGCACGCGTACACACACACACACACACACACACACACACACACACACACACACACACACACACACACACACACACACACACACACACACTACACTATAAATTCAGAAAGACAGGACGATGCACTTAAAAAAAAAAAAAAGTAGTATGTACAGTAGTCATCAAATGTCATGTCGTCATCTCGGGCTTTTCCCTTTATGGATTTCGAAAAAAAAAAAAAAAAAGTGTGGGTAATGAGGAGCAGGAGACACTAATTTCTTTCTTTTCTTTTTTTATTTTTTACATAGATCATTGTCATCAGTGTCATTTAGTTTGGATTCACGAGACTATGTGTCAAGGTTAATGAAAAAAAACAAAAAGCAGGAGAAGTGACAGGACTGCTGATGCCGACTGTACATATTTTATTCTCTGTTTTGTCACTCATTAATTCCTTCAATTTAAAAAAAAAAATGTCTGATTTTATTCTGGCTACCTATAAACAGTTTTACTTGAGAGAGAGAGAGAGAGAGAGAGAGAGAGAGAGAGAGAGAGAGAGAGAGAGAGAGAGAGAGAGAGAGAGAGAGAGATTACAAACAAAAAATCATCACTCAAATCCTTCCTCACAGAATGTATGGGTGGAGAGATTCATATGTTATCCGTACTTTTTTTTTGCAAGACCTATCATCATCACCATCACCATAATTATCACCACCATCATCACCATCACCACCACCACCATCATCATTACGGATCCCAAACCAAATAATAACCCTACATACGGCGTAGAAAGTCAACTGAACCCATTTTTTCCTCAAGACGAGTAACAAAGCAGCTCAAGGTGAAATTATTCTCACACCTGCCCTGTTTCCGAAGTTTTCCCATTAACACGGAGGTACAAAGGTCAAGTGCTAGATTCTCAAGTTACAGCCACCTGGAATAAGGGTTTTTACTTACTTGTGTTGAGAGGTTCGTGACCCGGGGATATTATAATTTTCGTTGTTGTTACTAATGGATTCCAGAGACTAGAGCTCCCTAACACCTTTTCATAAGTAATTTATTTTGTTTATTACAACTTACTGCCCTATTCTGTGTTATGTCAATCCTTCAAACCTCGCCATATTCTTCATAAATAACGTACAAAAGGATACTAACCAACTATATCCAAAAATAAATCTACAAGGAAGAGGTGCTAGGAAGCCTCCTTACCCAATGGGAATAAGGGCTAAGTTGTTATTGTCTGATGGAGGTTATGTTATGGGAGGAGGTAATGATGGAGAAGAGGAGGAAGTGTGGATGAAGAAAGACAGGCAAAGGAAAGGAGGAAAATATAGTGAAAGAGAGAGAGAGAGAGAGAGAGAGATCGGAAGGAGGAGAAGAACATTTCATATTAGGCAACTTCATCATGAGAGGAGATATGAGTGAACAGATTTACGAGAAAGAGTAATTAATGAAATAAGCAGGAAAGTATTAGAGGGAAAGAAGAGGTGACTGAAAAAGAAAGGAAACAGATGGTCAGAGAGAAAGAAGAGAGTTTTTAAAGGGAAATTCGTTGTACACTAGAGAGACAAAGAGAAAGTAACGCTGCAGAGATAAAGCAGAGAAAAATAGCTGTACCACACTCAGATAAATAAGTGTTCAGAGAGAGGGGGCAGGCCATTCTAAAGCGATTTCGTTGTATAAAAGAGATAATAAAGAAAAAGAAAATTAACACTGCAGAGATAAAAGACAACAAAATACCTGTACCGCTTTCAGGCAAACAGGTGTTCAGGGATAAAGGAAGGGCATTTTAAGGCAATTTCGTCGTACTTTGGGGAGCAGGAAAAAGCTATACAGCAGAGATAAAGCACAGGAAAATAGCTGCACCATTTTCAGGTAAATAAATGTTTAGAAGAAAGGGAAGGGCATTTTAAAGCAATTTCGTCGTAATTTAGAGCGCAGGGGAAGATAAAGGGCAATTTCGTCGTACTTTACATAGCAGAAAAAAACAATAAAGCACAGATAAAGCACACAAAAGTAGCTCTACGACTTTCAGGTAAGCTCCATCACCATCACCACCACAAGTAACCTGTTCCTCCACTTTCTTCAATAAGTGCCTCGGGTCCCTGCGATAAGTGCTGCTATACAAAGGGAAACTCCGATGGTGCACTTTACCACTTTCTTCCATATTCGTCACTCGTCTCACGCGCCACCACACAATATCCCTGGGCCTCTGGGATGGTAAATTATAAAGGATCTTAGCCAGGTCTTACAATAATCAAGTCTCCGTAGCAGTAAATTTAAAGATATCGTACTGTTATTTTTTTTTTCTTATCCTGTCGTCTATTCCAGCTGTTTGTTTGTGAAGTGTTTGGTAGTTGTATGATTGAAGATAAAAGTGTAACAAGTAATTTTATATATGAATCTTACTTCTTCCTAGTTTAGTTGTGAAATATTTTGATTGTTGCATGAGTAAAGATAAAAATATAACAAGTAATTTTATACATGAATTATGCTTCATTCCAGTCTGGTTGTGACGTGTTTGTTTACTGAAGATTAAAGATAAAGGTATAAAAATCAAACTGATACACGAATTACTACACTTCACTTGAGCTTGGTTGTGAAGTGTTTGGTAGCTTTATGATTCAAGATAAGAAAAACAAAACAGACTTACATTGGACTCATGCTTAGAGGAGAAAATAAAAGTGAAAACAAGCATCCTTGTACTGGACCTATGCCTGGGAAAGTCTATGCACACTCGCTCTGCTGGACGCGATATGTCAGAGCCTCGCATTCCCTGCCTCACAGAGAGTGGCTGGTCTTGCGATGCCTTTGTGTGGCTGGGTGTGAGTGAGGTAATGATCAGGAGGAGGGAGTGAGTGAGTAATGAGGTTGACCCCGCCATGAGGCAACGCACCTCGTCCCCTTGTGATACCTGACCCCAACTCCTCGCTGGGAACATGGGGCACTGCGAATCCTCCTCCTTACTCTTCTTTATTTTTTCGTCTTTCTCTGTGTCTCTCCAACATCCCATTTTATTTTCTATCTTCTTGCCTTTCTATCTCTTCAATCCTCCTCCTCTTTTTTTTTTTTTTTCCCTTCTTCTTTCTCTCTGCCTCTTCAGCTTTCATCCTCTTTTATGACCTCGTCTTTGTCACGTCAGCTTTTCCTCCTCTCCCTCTCTTTTCCCGTCTTTCTCTCCAGTTTGTCAACTTAACTCTCCTTTTTTTTCTTTTTCCCCTTAGTCCTTCTCCTTGCCTCATCAGCTTCCCTCCTCCTCTTCTATCTTTCTTCTGTTTTCCTGTCTTTCTGTTTCTCCAACTTCCCTCCAACTTTTCTATTCTCTTCTGTTTTCCCGTCTTTATCTCTGCCTTATTAACGTCCCCTTTCTACCATCTACAATTTTTCATTTTTTCTCTCTTGTCCTCGTTCTTTATCTGTTCATCAACCTGTGATATCTGTCCTCTGTACACGTTGTAAACTCGAGGCTCTACGATTTTTCTTTTTCTATTAAACATTTCATGCAGTAAAGAAAGAACCCAACCTTGTCCTTTAAAAACTGAACAATGAGAAAGCCAAGTTTAAGATCCATTCGATTCGAGATGCCTACACACACTGACTGATGATTATACGCAGTGGGAAAAAGACTGAGGACGACAAGTATGAAACCTCTTTCGCTGAAGAGAGTTCAAGTTGGGCCGAAACTGTTCTATCTTTTCAATAAACAAAATCCAGACGCGATTTAATTCTTCAATTCTCCTCTTTTTTTTTTTTTTTTTACCGTCTTTCTCTCTGATTTTTCAACTTCCCATTATATATGCCATATTCCCATCCTACAATAACTATACATCAGTCTGTTAAATCTAACCTTTACCCTTCCATGTTAACACGGGGATCTACGAATAATCCTCTTCTTTTCCCGTCTTTCTGTCCCTTCAACTACCCATTTTATTTTCCATTTTCCCTTATATCGTACCTATCGATGAGTCTGGTTGGGCATCTCATAAGCTTCTGTATTTTATTGGTACACACCTACTCCATCAGATTTACATTACGTCAATTTACACATCGCCATTCTTAACGCCCCCTTCACACAGCCCTCTCTTTCTCCCCTAACCACCCCTTTTTTTTTTTTTTCTCCCTCCCAGCAGTTCTCGGCCCTTTACTATATTCATTCATAAGCTTGTGTACACTTTCGCTTGAGCTACTGTAATATCTACCAATCCCTTCTTGCAAATTTCTGACTAAACGCTCATACTATCGTCTGTATCTTTTGTCAGCTTTGAATCTCGGCAGTTGGCTCTTGTTCACGTCTATCTTTTCAGTCAGCTCAGTCCATCCCTTTGCCAGTTTTCATCTTACCCTACGCACTCTTTTTTTTTTATGCAAAAATATAATAGGAACCCAATGCTCAAACCTGGTAAACCTGTCCCTTCGAAAGAAAACTGAAATATAATAGGAACCCAATGCTAAAACCTGCTAAACCTGTCCCTTCGAAAGAAAACTGAAATATATAGGAACCCAATGCTAAAACCTGCTAAACCTGTCCCTTCGAAAGAAAACTGTCAAAAAGAGAAGCCAAAACCAAGGTTCGTTCATATCGAGGTGCCTGGACACACTGCAGTTAAAGAGTCTGAAGATCATAGGCAGTAGGACAAAACAGACATGAAAACCGTTCCAGAATTTACGATTTCCCTAAATGAAATACTGTGAACTCCTGCATTAGAGAATTAGATAGAAAGGGGGCGAGACTATGCAGCTCAACCTACAGTATAGCCTCTACTGGCTTTAAACACTGTAGACTCTGGCCTCCACCCCCGTGCTATCTATCCATACCGTCTGGCAGCTTTACATCATGGCAATTTCCCAGTGCCCATTCATCTATCTCGCCTCTCGATTTTCATCTCAGTCTCCGTGCCCTCCAGCGGCTTTATATCACGGCATATATTAACCTCAGCCCCCGCACTCCCTATTATCTAGCAGTTTTCCATCACTGTAACAATTTCCCCAGGTTCATTCGTCTCTGCCGCCCCTCACTCCATCGCTTGTTGCATATTTTCACCTTAACCCTCGTGCTATTTTTCATACCCTCTAGCGACTTCCTATCACGGCAGATTTTAACCTCAGTCCCTGTTTATCCATTCTAGCAACTCTCTGCATCATTGCAATTTCCCCGGGTCCATTCATCTTTCTCGTTTCAGATTCTCGCCTTACCTCCCTGGCTTCCTATACCCTACCGGCCAGCAGCTCTACATCACGACAATTTCCCAGTGGTCATTCGTCTCTCAGCACTTTCACCCGATCATTCTAACATGGCAAGGCCCCCCCCCCCCTCTCTCCTCGACCCTATTACAGCTCGGCGTCAGTCACAATGCGCACAGTTTCCCCCACATCACTAAACCCTTCAGCTACAGGACTATATTCATTCCTGCCATCTTGTCTGGTGGTCTACTGGGTTAAGGTGCTACAGCTGGATGTATCTGAAGGGGTTTAGTCTGAGAAATGGTCTGGGTTTAAGGATAATAGTAGGCCAATCAGGAGGCGCGACTAATCATTTTCGCCTCAAATATCTAGGTACCCTAGCCTCGGGCCCTTACGCTCCTGATGGGGCAATAAAGGACCTGATGATGGAGGGATGGGGGGGTTCCTGCTATCTCAAGATGATTTCATTCAGATCAAGGGAGTCTTTTTGAACAGGAGGGATTGGACATGGCCTTCATTAACCCCCTTCTCAAGTAGAAGCTTCCCTGAGTAAAATCGTCTGCTGGGAGCCTGATAAAAGCGAACAATAGGTCCCGTGGCTGGGGGAATTATTTAGCGGGGCAGCTTGAGCTGGCCCACGATAAAAAACTGCAGTCCACACCTTGCCTAAGGAACCCCAGAGCCATAGTGTTCAATGGTAGATGGCCAAGAATTATGTCCCTTATTGTCTCGTCTCATCACACTGCTCCTCGTACCCGTTCAAAAAAGAGACAGGCCAGAGAAAGGGATGGGGGATGGAGCTATCCCCGTACCCTGAAGATTGGGTCTATGAATGTACGTGGATGTAGTACGATTGAGGCTAAAAGGGAGGAGATTGGGAGAATGTTTGTGAGAAGAAAGCTGGATGTGTTAGCTTTGAGTGAAACGAAGATGAAAGGGAAGGGTGAGTCTATGTTTGGAAGTGCGAATGGAAGATTGTCAGGTGTTGATAGAGGAAGGGCAAGAGAAGGTGTGGCCTTGTTAGTGAGTCCGGAAGTACAACAGCGTGTGATTGAATGGAAGGAGGTGTCATCGAGACTGATGTGGGTGAAAGCGAAATCTGAACATGAGTTGTGGGTGTTTATGAGTGCATATGGGCCTGGTAGTGAAACGGATGAAGAAGAGAGGGAGTCTTTCTGGAATGATGTTGATGAGTGTCTGCAGAGTTTTGGAGCGAATGTGAATGTGGTAATGATGGGAGATCTGAATGCTAGAGTGGGAAATTTAGCAGCTGAAGGTGTAGTTGGTATGCATGGTGTGCCTGGAAGAAATGAAAATGGGGAACGAATGATAGCGATGTGTGTTGAGCGAGAGATAGTGATTGGATTTACGCTGTTTGAGAAGAAAAATATTTATAAGTATACATGGGTGAGACAGGAGGGTGGAAGGGTTGTTGCTAGAGCTTTGATGGACTATGTGGTTGTGTCTAGGAATGAAATAGGAAGATTGTTGGATGTGAGAGTTCTGAGAGGGGAGGGTGGAGGTATGTCTGACCACTACCTGGTGGAGGGAAAGTTAAGAGTAGGTATGAGATGGGTGAGGGCTAGGAGGGTTAGGTGTGGCAGGGAGGTTTTGAAAGTGAGTGAGTTGAATAAAAGAGAGAAAAAGATAGAGTATCAGGAGAAATTGAAAGATGAGTGGAACGCAATGAAAGATCAGGAAAATGGCAGTGTGGAGGAGGAATGGTAGTTGTTTAAGAGTGCTGTGGTGGGGCATGCAGAAGAGGTGTGTGGTGTGAGACGTGTGGGTGGTGGTGTAAGAAAAGGAAGTGAATGGTGGTGCGAGGAAGTACGTGTGGCTGTGACTGAGAAGAGACATGCATATGAAGTGTGGCTGCAGAGGAAGGATGAGATGTCATATGAAAGGTATAAGGAAAAGAGGAATAGGGTGAGATGGGCTGTGCGTGATGCTAAAGTGGCAGCAGATGAGAGGTGGGGTAGGCGGCTGACAGAGAATTTTCAACAGAATAAGACAATGTTTTGGAAGGAGGTGAAAAGGGTGCGATAGGGAGAGTCTGGGAAGGAAGAACGAGTAAAAGCAGAGGATGGAAGGATGTTAATTGAGATGGATGCAGTAAGGAAGAGATGGGCAGAGTATTTTGAAAGATTGTAAATGTAGAGGAGGAAAGGGTGGCTGAGATTGTGGCAAATGGAAGGGTGCAATGAATTAATGTGTTGGGAGAGTTGAACGATTCTTTGATCACGAAGGAGGAAGCGGAGAAGGCAGTAAAGGAGATGAAAACAGGGAAAGCTGCAGGTATGGATGGGTGTGCTGTGGAATGCCTGAAGGGTGGTGGAGTGACTATTGTTGACTGGTTAGTAAGATTGTTGAATGTGTGCTTTGTGAAAGGTATGGTGCCAATTGACTGGCCAAGTGCTTGTGTGGTCCCGTTGTATAAAGGCAAGGGTGATAAGTATGAATGTACTAGCTTTAGGGATATAAGTCTGTTGAGTGTTGTAGGTAAGGTTTATGGTAGAGTGTTAATTATGAGAGTTAGACAGGGTACAGAGGGAGTGATTGGTGATGAGCAGTGTGGCTTTAGGAAAGGGAGGGGATGCGTGGATCAGGTGTTTGCTGTGAGACAAGTGTGTGAAAAGTATTTAGTGAAAGGCAAGGATGTGTTTGGGGCATTCATGGATTTAGAGAAAGCGTATAATAGAATTGATAGGGAGGTTTTGTGAACTCTTTTAAGATTGTATGGACTTGGTGGTAGGTTACTAATAGAAGTGAAAAGTTTTTATGTAAATAGTAGAGCGTGTGTAAGAGTGGGAAATGCTGTGAGTGACTGGTTTCCTGTGAGAGTGGGGCTGCGACAGGGATGTGTGATGTCGCCTTGGTTGTTTAATATTTACATGGATGGTGTTGTAAGGGAGGTGAATGCAAGAGTTTTAGGTGGAGGTCTGAGTCTGGTGAATGTTGATGGTGGAGAGTGGAATCTGAAGCAGCTGCTGTTTGCAGATGATACTGCACTGGTGGCCGATTCAGAGGAGAGATTGAGACAGTTGGTAGAGGAGTTTGGAAGGGTGTGTGAAAGGAGGAAATTGAAAGTAAATGAGAATAAGAGTAAAGTGATGAAGTGTACGAGGTTGGTAGATGGTAGGGGGATGAATATAGTTTTGAATGGCGAGTTGCTTGAGGAGGTACAGTGTTTTAAATATCAAGGGTCACATGTTGCTGTGGATGGAAGAATAGATGCAGAAGTGAAGTTTAGAATAAATGAAGTAGGAAAGATGCTGGGAGGAATGAAAAAAGTGTTTAGATGTCGTTCGCTTAGAATGGATGTAAAGAGAAGGCTTTATGAGGGTGTTGTGGTACCGACTGCGTTATATGGGGCTGAAACCTGGAATATGGGTGTAGCAGAGAGGAAAAGTTTGAATGTAATGGAGATGAGGTGTCTGAGGAGTATGTGTGGAGTGACGCGTATGGATCGAGTGCAAAATGATGAAGTGCAAAGGAGAACTGGATGTAACTTGCAATACTTTGGTGATAGAAACTCCGTGTACAAACAGCTAGATAAGGAGTTTATTATAAGCTCACAGCAAAATAGTCTGCCCGGCTAGGCTGTCTGCTATCAACTGATGCAATAACGCCGTCTTCAGGCGTGGGAAAGGGTGCTGACCTAGCAAGATTAGTGGGGGCATGTATGCACTGGGGGGGGACATATATACATCGGGGGTAGACATATTGTGGAGGGGGTACACTACTCCCCCGGGTAGCTGAGACGGTGTCTCCTGACACCGGGAGTTAAATGGTGTTTGATTATAGTAGTAAGGCAGGACCGGGAGGTTTGTACAAGGGATAAGTATGATACAGGGGCAGTAGGGGAGACATGGCCATGTTGAGGGGAGGGAATTAGAACGATATATACAGATGAGATATACAAGGATTAATAAGTACAAATCCAGTAAGGGTCGAAGGTATATATAAACATAATGGGAATTACACAATAATAGTTTGATACATGATAAACAAGGAGTAGATATGAGAGTTCTATTGTTGTTCTTCCTTCATTTTTTTGTTTTTGTTGTATTTTCTGTAGGATACACTGTCACTCAGTAATGCGTGAAAGAAATACCATCATTTTCTAGTAGGAAGAGCGCTGTTCACAGTTCGGTTAATTGTTAGATGGCAATGGTAGTCACGGAATGTGAGGGCACTAAGTACGGGGAGTTTCTACATCGTGTGTAGGGCGTACTATGCCTGTAGCGACTCTGATTTCCTGGAGTCGACGTTCCATTTTTCTGACACAACAATGCACTGCACAGATGATGAGAAGAAAACCTATGAAAGCGATAACCACAGGGGGAAACACAACTGTTGGATGAACCCATGAACGGCTGAAGGCCAGAGAAAATTGATCCATAATGAAATTACTGTCATTGAGGAAGGTGAGCATGCACAAGTGAGGGGAGGTGATGGTAATGTTGGCAGAAGGTAGGGTTGAAGGCATGTCGATTGGTTGAAAGATGTCATAGGAGGGGTTACGAACGGCTTGGTGATAGAGAGTGGCGTAAGTGATGACGGACTCTGATTTGACGGTACAATAGTCAGGTGCTTTGTAGAGACCACTAGCGGGGACGGAGCGAATGGAAGAACCAGGACACGTGATTGTGACAGAGATGGGAACAGCAAAGAAGAAGTACTGGACATGGTTGAGGTGAGCATGGTGGACCGGGAGGTCAGGAGCTGGGACAAAAGAACAGGCCGAGTAGATGGAATGGTTGCGAACTAAAGCAGACTCACAGGGTGTAGCACTGCTAGGGAAGATAGCGAAAAGGTGGGCAGCACAGAGACGAGAGGTCGGAGTAAGGGAGGAACATTGCTGGAGGTCTGTGGAAGAAAGGAAGGCAACGGAAAGATGATCATGGGAGAGGAGGAAATATTCTGAAGGAACAGATACCTGTAACAAGGAGTTGTTGAGGCGGAAAGGGAAGGGAATGATGTGGAAAAGGTTAAAGGTTATGGCAGAATGGAGAGGAATATGGACGACGACGTATGTAGTGAGAAGAGTGGCTTCGAGAACAGGATAATAATATTCAAGGGAGGAGTAAGGGAGGACTGGGGAGAGACCGAAGGTGGAGTGAGCCCATTCCAGGACAGAACGGAGAGCTGAGACAGGTACTAAGTCGGCAGTGACACGTCCATTGATAGCATCGACCAGGATACGAACCAAGGGAGACACTTGAGACAAGAGAGAGTCAATGGCTAGTTGGAGATTATCCATGTTGAGTTTGAGGTAGAAGAACTGAGAGATAACGTTGAGATCTGAAAGGTGGCGTTGTAAGATATCGGTGAAATCGTTTAGAGTGGACGTGACTTCACTGAGTTGGGTTTTAGTGAATCTGTTACTTATGTATGGCAATTGCCAGGAGAGTGGGAGGAAAAGGTTATAGAGATACTCATTCGGGTTGTGTGTCCCCATGAGGGCCGTGAGATGGTTCCTGATTCCGTGGAGCTGGTGCACGTAGGCAGGTAGGGCAATGGCTACGTCGGCCAGGGGCGCAAGATCGTAGCGCAAGGAGACCTCGCCTCCTGAGCCGACCAAGGCCCCGGGACGTACTCCACCATCGTCCTGACCTGACCCAGACCCTAGAAGGGTCAGCACTGCCAGCAGGGAGATCGCTAACATCGTACCTAGAAAATCAGGGTAGAGTTAATGGGGGAGGTCGTGAAGAGGTTGATGGGCAGAGCGCAGTTTGGACCGATATTGATTGGTTGAGGAAGGAGCAGGTGGAGATGGAGATGAAGGAGACTGAGGGATAGGTGGAGACAAGGTAGACTGAGGGATGGGAGGAGGGGAAGAGGGGGCAGGAGGTTGTGTAAGTGACTCTTCCAACACGAGGCCACGAGGTGCGCGCTTTAAGTCATCGACGTGGACCCATCTGGTGTCCCTAGTGGACAGGTCCTGGAGGTGAAATTTATTGCCTTGTTGAGTGAGGACTCGGTGGGGCCATGTAAATTTGTCATCCAACTTGGAGGAACACGTATGGGAATGAGCAAAGACAAGATTGCCTACACTGATAGTGATAGGAGAGGCGGACTTATGTTGGCGCTGCAGCATGTCCCCCTGAGAGGAAGCCAAAGTGGATTGGACATACTGGTGGAGTGTCTGGAAGTTGGCCAATTTTAGTTTAACATAATCATCCATGTTGTAGATGGGTTCTGGCTTGGAGGATAAGAGAGAGTATGGGAGGTCCTTGTCAAAGCCAAAGAGGACGAAGAAGGGAGATTCAGCAATGGATGCATTGATGGAACTATTGATGGAGGATGCCACTTGGGGAATCCAGTCATCCCAGGACGAACTATGGGAGCTTAGATGTCTGAGGCACTCTAAGATTTTACGGTTGTGGCGTTCTACAAGGCCATTGGAAGCCGGATGGTTAGGCACGACATTGCACTTACTGATATGAAAGTGGCGACAGATCTCATCGAGAAGGCTATTGTTGAACTCTGTACCGTTGTCAGTAAGAATGGTATGAGGGGTACTGAACGGGCAAATTATGTGATCTACAAGGGCACGTGCAACGCTCTTCGCGGTCTTGTCGGAGAGGGGAACGAGGACACAGTAGCGGGAGAAGTGGTCGACCGCTACGAACAAGTACTCAGCGCCAGATTCTGTGAGAGGTAGTTTTAAGAGATCGATTGAGACAGTTTCCCATGGTCGTGATGGGATTGGGTATTGTAAGAGAGGTGCTGGTAAGCAGGTTGATCCTTTGTGGCGGTGGCAGGAGAGGCAAGAGTCACAGTGGGCATTGATATCGCGGCGCATGGTTGGCCAATAGTATTTGAGACGTGCTTGGCGCAAGCATCGGTCTTTACCTGGATGGGAAGCTTGAGGAGTATTATGAACAATATGAAGAACCGTTGGCATCAGGGCAGTGGGGACAACAAGTTGGCGTACTTCGCGATTGGGCATATCTTTGCCTGTTAGCAGTGTTTTCCTGTACAAGAGATCATCATCTAGCATGAATTCATCTAGTGATACTGGCAGAGTAGGTAAGGTCGAGGCATCGCCAGATTCTAGGAAATAAATGACTTTGGACCACATGGGGTCTTGGCGATGAAAGTTTCAAACAACTTCTGACGTTAGTGTAGTATTTTCAGTTACTTCAGGCTGCAGTGATGTTATAGCTGCTGCTATGTGACGTGAGAGTGCGTCTGCGACTACATTCAACTTGCCTGGTACATATTGAAAAGTGGGATTAAAGTCCTGGATGATGACAGACCATCTAGCTAACCTACCTGTTAGGTTGCGGTTCTAGAACAAATCACATAGTGGAAGGTGGTCTGTTTGGATATGCACTGGATAACCGTAGACTATATCTCTGAAATGTTTCAAGGACCAGATTACCGCTAGCGCTTCGAGATCTGTGACACTGTAGTTACGTTCAGCGGTTGTCAGGGTGCGACTAGCATACGCTATTATGCGCTTCCTTGATGCTTCATCGAGTTGCATCAAAACGGCACCAAGTTCAGTGCCTGAGGCGTCTGTGCAGAGAAGGAAGGGTGTGGTATAATCAGGGAACGCTAGAACAGGGGCATTTACAAGAGCTGTCTTTAGCTTTTGGAAAGCCTGTGACTGGTCGTTAGTCCAAACAAAGGGCACATTCTGCTTGAGTAAGTGGGTCAGAGAAGCGGCGATCTGTGCATAATCCTGGATAAAGCGACGATAATAGCCACTGAGGCCCAGGAAACTTCGTACAGCGTCGGTAGTGGTAGGTTCTGGGAAGTTAATGATCGCCTTAGTTTTATCCTCATTAGTATGAAGGCCTTGTGCATCTACGACATGGCCTAGGAATTTGATTTTCTTTCGCAGGAAGTCACATTTACTGAGATTGATTTTCAGGCCTGCGAGCTGGAGGCGTTCAAAGACTTGCTGGAGTTTGGTAAAATGATCAGGGATGGATTTACTCACAACAATGATATCATCTAGGTAAGCAAAAAAGAGAGTGTCCCATCATACCGCTGAAGACTGAATGGATAAGTCGCATGAACACGGAAGGAGCATTTCACAGACCAAAAGGGAGTCTCTTAAACTGAAAATGTCCGGAAGGGGTGCTAAAGGCTGTGACTGGGCGAGAGGACTCTTCCATATCGACCTGCCAGTACCCGCTGAGGAGGTCTAAAGATGAAAAGACTACGTTATTGTCACCAAGGGATTCTAGCAAATCAGTGAGGACAGGTAACGGGAAACGGTCTGGAACGGTGACAGAATTGACCTTACGATAGTCAACTACTGGTCTAAAGTTGCCGTCCTTCTTTGGTACTAAGAAAAGTGGGCTATTCCATGGACTGACGGAGGGTTCAATAATGTCCTGGTCTAACATGTTCTGTACCATTTGATCTGTTTGCTTTCTCTGGCTGTGAGGAAATCGATACGCTGGTATGTAAATCGGCTGAGTTCCTGGGAGTAGTTCAATCGTATGTTTGACAAGGTCTGTTCTACCCATCGGTTCACCGGGTAAGGCAACCACTTTTCTGTACGAGGTCAGAAGGTCGAGAAGTTGAGGCGTATTTTCTGGGAAATCTGTGCAAGTGAGATGTGAGAGCATATCGGGTGAATGCGTCGGCGCAGAGCTTGTAGAGTTAATAGTACTTACACCGATTGGCGTATCATCAGTCTGAATAGTAGGAATTGAGGAATCCTGGCACACCTTTACGGCCGCTGGGTATACTAGGAAGTCTCCAATCTTTACACCACTTTTAAGTTTTAGTGGAGCATTTGTGACATTGAGCAAGTACAGGTAGCATAAACCGTCCTCTAAGACTGTACACCACGCTGACTCATAAGTCAAGCCATTCACACAACACGTCTCAGGTAGGGTTAGTACATCCACTCCTTCTTTCGCACCGGCAACACAAACAGAGACTTTGGTGAACTCATGCGGTAACAAAATTGTGCACGTATTCGTTACTGCACGTTTCGTCTCTGCGTGTTGGAGAAGATCATTCAGACTGTGTGAGGTAGGTAACTGAGACATGTCTGAGTCAGCGATAGTGTTGTCGGGAGAGGATGTAAGAGCCATGTTCGAGGGCTGAGATGATGTATCAGGAGACATTGAGGAATTTATGTCCTTGCTCGCAGTCAGTAAAGGAATGATCTCTGTATTCTCAGATGATGATAATGGTGGTTTGGGCTGGGTTGGACTTTTTGGTAGTGATAGGGACAGAGGTAATTGAAGGACTGATTTGATCGTAAGAACAGGACGGGGACATTCCATACTGTAAACTGGGAATCCAGAAATGTCTATACTACCACAAGCAGGTAATAATGCAATGGAGTGTCGTGCCATGGTGGAGAAACCAATAAGGGCATCTGTGGGATACTGCAAGTCATTAGTGACATGAAATTCCATGGGGATAGGGGGCAAATCTCTGTGGAGTTTGACTTCAAGGGTGACTCTTCCCTTAACCTTAAACTCTGAGCCGTTAACACCACATAGGCGAATGTCTGGTGGTTCTAGGAAACTGACATGGTTGTGATGGCGATGAATAATTTGTAAGGAATTTTCGGAGATGAGATTTACTATAGATCCTGTGTCCAAGAAGAATGACGTTGGTATGTCATGACTGCTTCCGAGAATGACTAAACCCGAGGATGTTATGGGACCTACATGGCGGATGGGGAGTTGGGTTTCTGGTTCTACGTGATATTGGTCCGATACAGGCGCGGCGCTTCCCCCAACTGTGGGCGGTTGAGGTAACGACATTCCTCAGTGGTGTGAGTCGTGCTTGATTTGTGGTATTTGCAGTGTGGGCGACGTGAGTGGGAAGGCGTACGCTGTCTGGTTTGGGAGTGAGGACGTCTGTATGTACGGTCGCAACTGGATGCTCGATGTCCAGGATGACCACAGTACCAGCAAAGAATCGAAGATTGTCTGTTTCGTCGGGCGCTAGATTGATCACGACCTGCGGTAGGAGAGCGATGTGTGGCAGGTTTGCCGCGTGTGGTGGGACGGGAGCGAGATTGGTCTGGGGTAGTGGAGGTGTGACAGACTGAGGAGGCCAAGGGTTGGGTGGTGCCCTGACGCATGTAGTTCGAACCTGTTCTTTCATGAATGGCTTTAGTGACCTGAATAATTTTATCTCCTGGATTGAAACCGATTTCCAAGGCTAGCTCTCGCTGTTTAGGAGTAAGCCAGTAAAGGAATCTGAGGTAACCAATTAAGTCAGCAAAGTTGGTGAGTGAAAGCATTGGAACGCCATTCTTGTCTTCTAACCATTTCGTGCCTACCAGTAATTGGAGCATCTCGCTACTAGTTGCTTTCATGGCGGCGGCAGCTTCGCGGAGCTTGGCATATTGCGCTGGGACGTGCAAGTCCTCATCTAGTTGGTTTAGGAGATTAATGAATCCCATGAGAGACGCGGTATTTGAATGCTGGCAACAAAGGCTGATGAGTTCCGTACGAAAATCAGCAAAGGTACGAATGCTATCGAAATGTCCTGCACGGATCGCGGATTCGATGTCCGATTTGCCGTGGTGCAAACGACCGAGGAGGTAAGCTACTTTGAGCGATTCCTCGGTAATTTGTCTATTGTTTTTTTCTGTTTCGACTTCTCTGAGGAAATCATAGACAGACCAAGTTGGGTCCCCGCCGGTAAATTTGGGACGATTGGCATCGTCGAGATAGATAGACTGTGGAGGGTTGGCCATGGCTGGAAGTGTAGAAGTGGCGGCAGGAGAGGTGTGGGAGAGAGAGAAGGTAGTGGCAGTTAAGGGCGAGCAAGACGGGGTATGAAGGGAGGCAGGAGAGGGAACGACAGGGGAAGGAGTAGAGGAAGAAGAAGGGAGTGTAGAGGCAGGAGTAGAGGAGGAGGTATCTGGATTTACGAGGGTAGGACGGGTAGTAAGTGATTCTGCGGGAAGTGAAACGGGAGTCTCAGGTACAGGGCGGTGGTACTCTTTGCCACTTCGTAAATGAGTGATTGTGTTAGAGTCGGCAGACGGGGTATGAGCAGGTGATGTTTCCGGGACGAGAGGGCTGGTGGTAAGCGGTTGACGTGGAAAGTATGACATTTAATGCGGCAATGGAAGATGAAAGGATGAAGATGGATACGTAGGTGGAAATGTATAAATAACAATGAGAGAATGGAATACACTAGGTGTGAAAATGAATGAAGGTGCGGGCATGGATGGTTTAAATAAAATGCGAAGGATGAGATGGATAATAAATAACGTAGGTGAAGATGAAAACGGGGCAATGAAAATGAGATGGAATATTTACAATAACCAATCTGTAGAGAAAATCGAGGATAATCTCTATAGAAAGGAAAGATATACTATAGTTACACAGTAGAGATGGGAGTGTTGAGATGTATGACGTGCAGGGGTGGCTGGGCGTAGCTGGGCTGGGGCGGGGCGGGGTGACGGGGCGGGGCGGGGCCACGGGGCGGGGCGGGGCGGCGGTGGAGAGACAGCTGGGCGGAGAGGAGAAGAGACGCCGCGATGAATCACCGGCAGGGAGTGGCGGTCTTAGGAGGCTCCGTAATGCAGACCAGATGCGGGCGACGGCGGAGGCCGGTGGTGGGTGGTGAGGGCAGATGTCGGCGCAAGGCAGGTGTAGAGCAGGTGAATTGCAAATGCAGAGAATGGTGGTGGGCAGGCAGCGGGCAGACAGTGATAAGTGGCACCGGGGGGAAAGCTATGATAAGTTTGGAACAGGTGCTGGGAACAGGTGCAACAGGTGCGTAGGTCGGCGACGGTGACATGTGCGGTCAGAAACAAGGCGTATGGGTGTGGTTGTTTGAGAGGTGAGCACTGGTGAGAAAAATGGTACACTCGAAAAGCACAGGCAAGGTATAGAGGCACGGAGGAGGGGCGAGGCTGGCAGATGCGAGTCGTCGTGTATCTTGTTGTATCACTAAAAATCCAAGGAGGCGGTCAGAATGTGATGGTTCGAAACACCGCTGCTACCAAATGTAACTTGCAATACTTTGGTGATAGAAACTCCGTGTACAAACAGCTAGATAAGGAGTTTATTACAAGCTCACAGTAAAATAGTCTGCCCGGCTAGGCTGTCTGCTATCAACTGATGCAATAACGCTGTCTTCAGGCGTGGGAAAGGGTGCTGACCTAGCAAGATTAGTGGGGGCATGTATGCATTGGGGGGGGACATATATACATCGGGGGTAGACATATTGTGGAGGGGGTACATAGAGTTGTACGGGAGATGGCTGGAAGAGTTGAACAGAGGGTGTTGCGATGGTTTGGGCATATGGAGAGAATGGATAATGAGCGATTGGTGAAAAAGATAACTAAATCTGATGTGAGAGGTGTAAGGCTGAGAGGAAGACCACGAATAGGATGGATGGACAGTGCGAAGAGAGGGCTGGATGCGAGAGGGATGTCTGTTGAGCAAGGATGAGTGGCTGTGCATGACAGAAATAAATGGAGAGAAATTGTGAATGAATAAGTGATGACGCAGCCCTGAGGGGATATTCCCCCGCTTTTGGTCTGATCAGTTAGTCAGGTCAGGTGCGGGTAAGGGGATGGGTCTGTTATGATGTGGCAGGGGTAAACCAGCTCTGCTGTCGGGCCCTGCTGCGGATGTCACTGATTGTATTGCGCAGTTGACCCTTGTGCGGTGTGGTGCGGTGAGGATCTGTCCGTTCTCCCCTTTGGGGCTAAGATGCGAATGAATGTGTTTGAATGGATGAGTAAATGGGGAGTGTGTTGTCCTGTCTCGGCTACCTCCCTTTCCTTGGGGGAAGCAGCCTAGGTATATAGATAGATAGATTGTCTCGTCTCATCACACTGCTCCTCGTACCTTCATTCTGCTCGCATTTCTATCGACTTTTTCCATTTTTCCCCCTTCTGTTGCCGTCTTCGCTGTCATAGGCCTGCTATTCTTTCCATCTTTGCTGTGTTCATTTCACTCTTTCCTTCGTCTTTTTTATTTTTATATCTCTTTGGAATCACACTCTTTTCTTCTTCCTTGTTGCTTTCCAGTCTAATCCTCATCCTCAGTGTTCTTAGCTTCTCTTATCGTCACGACAGCTTTCGACTCTCCCCCCCCCTCACTCTCTCTCTCTCTCTCTCTCTCTCTCTCTCTCAGTCCCATTTTTCTCCATCTTATTCACCTTCATTTTTCGTCTCTGTTTCATCTTTTCCATGTTTTTTTCCTCCACACTAGTCTCTGAAACTAATACTGATTGCATTCTTCTGCTTTTAACGTTTCCAGTTCTCGTCTTTTCATTTTTTCGACTCTCCCACCTCTATTACCCTTCTCTTCCTCCTTAGGTTCTGTCTTTTTAGTTTTCGGATTCTTATCTATACTCAAAACTTTTCTAACAAATATTCTCAACGTCTCTTATCAGCATCGAAATTCTTATCTCCTTAGCCCTCCTCTCCTCTGTCCTCTCTCACTCCCACTATTCATTTCTGCTCATTTTAACTTTTCGTCTTTCTTTTGTGTTTTTCTTGTGTCTTCCTTTTTACTTTTTTATTTCCAGTTACTTATTTGGCTTGTATTCTACTTCATAGTCTGTTTTCTTCCCTAATCCTTCACTGTGTGTGTGTGTGTGTGTGTGTGTGTGTGTGTGTGTGTGTGTGTGTGTGTGTGTGTGTGTGTGTGTGTGTGTGTGTGTTATTTTTTTAATCTAAATTCTCTTTCCAATCCTCTCTTTTGTTCACTAGTTCTATCATCATCACAGCTCTCTTCTCCATCCTCTCCATTCCCTCCCTCGTTTCTCAGCTCTCTTCTCTATCCTCTCCATTCCCTCCCTCTTTTCTCAGCTCTCTTCTCAATCCTCTCCATTCCCTCCCTCTTTTCTTTCTCAGTCCTCCTCTCTAGCCACTCAATTCCCTCCTTTCCTCCCCAATCCCCACTGACTCCCATTGTTCTCCAGCTTTGTTCACCTTCCCCTGAGGCATCTACAAGAACCAGCAGTCAAGTTTTTTCGTCCGTAAATCCGAGGCTCATCAAATCACCCTACATCATCGTTCTTAATTGCCCGATCCATTTTCCATTGCCCGCTTCTGTGCTGCTCCCTTCCCATTGCCCAGACGCCCTCGATATCACCCTTGACCTCTGCAATCCTCTACGCAGGTCAGGTCATCCATTTCTTGACTTAGGGGAAGGTGGTTATGGTTTTATTCAGCACAGAGGAATTATTCAAGAGCTTCAGGTTATTCACTTTCTCCTGGTCCAATACTAATGTTTTATCCCCTAACACCTCTTCCTTAGCGATTTGATTTACACATTACACCTTCATACCCTCTTGTGAATTACTGATACAAACTAGGCCGATGGTAAACTGATGTAACATACGGTACAAGGGAACATTTTGGTATACACAGGAATATAAATCGGTAAGGAAAATGTGCTCCGATGCCTTCTGTTCCACCTAGCAAACGATCCCTAACCCCATTACCTTTACGCCGGTGAGATAATTCATTTCTGGCTCAGGTGAAGGTGATTGAGATATTACTCAGTTGAAGGCAAATAAAAAATATTCAAAGGGTGACCTTTTTATGACTTTCTATTATATTCTCCAAAAAGTTGTTGCTCATATTTTTCTCCCATGATATTCAGGAAAAAAAAAAAAAACTTATTAAGCTAAAGATATTCATAAACCTATTTTCACACTTGTACCTGGCGTAATTAATCTTCACAAAGCGCTCTTTTTCCAAGTTTCAGTTATGTCATATGGCGGTGTCCAAAACATATATAACAAAAAAAGAATGCCATATTAACGAAGGAAAAAATAAATTGTTTCAGTGTCCATCCTAAAAAGAGATTTCGTCGGAGCAAATAAATAAATAAATAAACAAATAATAAGTGAATAAATATAAAATATAATAAAAATCTCCATCTTATTCAAGAGGTTTCGAGCATGCATGTATTTCCATCAACAAAATCTAAACCTATAAACAACGCGATTTTTTTTTTTTTTTTTGACTCAGTATCTTCTATAAGTTCCGAAAAAATAAAAGTACTGTAGAGGAATGAGTAAGAGTGTTGGATCCCCTTCTAGCAGCTGTTACTGGTTTGGATCTCGTATGGCAGTGTTGGATCCACTTCACACTAATCCGTTTGGTACGTGTTAGTAATTTCACACCAGTACCGCTCATGATCTTTTGAAATAGGCCTGATTAATAAACGAGTGATAAAAAGTGTTGGATCCTCTTCTAGCGGGGGTAAGAGTCGGATCCCTTCTCATATTATCGTCTTGGGACAGGAACCTTAAACGAAAGAAGTCACTGTGTTAATCAAAAGAAAGGAATAATTTAGGGTGTTGGATCCTCTTCCAGCAGGGAGTACAGTGTCGCATAGAGTGATTAGGAGTGCTGGATCACCCTCTCGCATCAGGTACAGTGTTAGATGCCCTGTGTCGGTGGGGTTAACAGGTTCCATAAAGTCCAGATCGCCCCGTCCATCCCTCTCCCCCACACCTCCCGTGATGAGATGCAGGGCTACTGAATCTCTGTATTTGAGGAGGGGAAGGTGGGTGTATATTGAGTGACTGGATGTGCTGGGGGGAGTGTGTGTGTGTGTGTGTGTGTGTGTGTCTTATCAGCCCCGTCTCACCCCTACTTACCATAAACCCGCACTTACTGATAACTGCAAGTACTTTCACCAATATCCTGTTAATTTGATACACAAGTAGCTGTCCCAGAAGATAGGAGAGAGGGGATTCTAAACACGTATTCCCTGCGAGTCGTAAAAGTCGGCCTGGCACCTTTTTGTGTTGAAGGATCTTCGTACCTCTTACGGTAAAGTAGGGGGAAGAGGAAAAGGGAAGAAACCTGGTACCTCTATCCTTTTCTTTTTTCTCTGATTCATGTCCAGAAAAGTATTTAAGAGAATTGTTTTAGACTGCAGGACCCTATGTGAAGGAGAAAATAGCATCAGCATATGATGATGATGGTGGTGATGATGATGATGACGAGCAGGAGGAGGAGGAGGAGAGCCAGGTGGACGAAGAGGACAAAGAAAAAGAGGATGATGAGGAGAAGGAGGTGGAGAACCAGGAGAAGTTGGGTTGTGATGATGATGATGATGATGATGACATACACAGCTCTCTCTTTAACTTAGGGTGTTGTTTACGTAAGGACAGTAAAGGTAAAGTCACTAAATTTAAGAAAAAGAATAAAAGAGAAGGCCTTCACCAAAATCTTCGAAACATGTGCCAAAAGTGCCCACGTATCATACATTACCAAGTTAGGAGAGAAACTGACTGAGAGTTAAAAATTTCTTCAATATAGCATCATAAAACCTGGACATATTCTTCGGCAATCTTGGGAAATATGCCTCATTATACAGTGATTAAATCTAAGCACTCACTTTAAAAGTCTTGGAAAAACACAAGAAACGAAATATACCTCAAGACACCGGTAAGCACTTAAGTATTCCTGGTAATACACTTAAGTACGACATAAAACTTAGAGACATACTTAAGAAATAGTAGGAATATACTTTTGTGCATCAGGATATAACCTAAGCAAACAATTCAGCAACCTCAGAAATGCACATCAGTGAATAAGAATATAAGGTGATTCACAACTCAGATGCCTTAGTATAATTCAGATACTTTCGTTTTCAAAGAACAAAGTTAAAAAATTTTTATATTGACGTTCTCCATTTCATTACAATTTAAAGTTAACATCAAGTTCAAAAACCGATCTCTTTCAACGTGTAAGCATAATCAAACCCGATGCTCCAATTACCGATAATTCAGTGCAACTTTTCCACTGGGATGACTGCATTCTCCCTCATAATATTTTGTTTTAACTTATCACCTGTGCGAGGATTCGTTGTAAAATGATCCCTTAAGGTAATCCCAAAGCCAGGAAAAAAAAATGTTAAATCAGGAGAATAAAATAAATACCGCCATCAATTTTCCAGTATTGTATAGCATGATGTGGACTCGGCGCCGCGCTGCTGGAAGAACAGCGTTTCATTGCTAGTATATATTTCTGTAAATTCAAATGTTGGGGCCTTCTTAAAATGCACATCTCTTTAAATTCAAATGTTGGGGACTTTCAAATGCATATCTCTTTAAATTCAAATGTAGGGAACTTTTTAAAGTGCATATCTCTTTAAATTCAAATACTGCGGACTTTAAACTGCATATCTCTTTAATTTCAAATGTTGTGATATTCAAAAATTCAGTGTATGGATGACCTTGGCCGAAAATTGTAAATACGGGCTTCATTTAAATCTGTCCATTAATAATAGATATGGTAATTGGGGGGTAATTACGGATCTGCTCATCAATTAGATATAATAATTAAACATCTTATATCATGGGCCTCAGACAGTTAATCATCCAGCATAATTTTAATTACAGACTTGGCGCTTCTTGGAATATATTCGCAAAAATCCAGCGCTATATATCACGACAAATTTAATAGGTTTCCAGCTTGAGGTTACGTGATGGGAGTAAAAAAGAAAAAAGAAAAAAAAAGCGTAAAAAATTATATCTTCACTGCCATACCCGTGGGAGAGAAAGTGTTCAGGTGCCGCGTCTCTCTCTCTCTCTCTCTCCCTCTCTCTCTCTCTCCCCTAGCGTGTTTGTACGATACTGTGAATTGTTGTGCTGTGAGGTGGAAAATTCTAGGGACAGAGAGAGAGAGAGAGAGAGAGAGAGAGAGAGAGAAATCAAACAGCTGGTCGTTATGCAGCTGCCAAAAGTCTTCACAGGAGTCCGACAATATAAAAAAGAAAAAAGTGAGAAAATGAAAGCTATCTCACAATACAACACCGAATCCTCGAAAGACCCGATGATGTGTGTCTTATTAAATTTGAGAGGTACTTTTTACGGCATTATTAAAGGTATTATTGCTTTATTTGGAGAGAGAGAGAGAGAGACGAAAAATCTTTGAAAGGCTGGATGATGCGAGTCTTATTACCCGCGACAGCACCTTTTCTTTGGCCATAATTAAGTGCATTGTGGCTGTATTTGGACTGTGGCTTTTCTTGTGACTTCAGGGAGGCTATCAAACTGCTGATGATGATGATGATGAACGTCTATAATCCTGACACGGTGATATCTTTATTGACTTTATTAATCCCTTCAGCTCGAGGACGCCTTTTTTATTTATTTATTTATCTATTTATTTATTTATTCCTGTTTTCTGGCGCGTTCATTCTGGCTGTGAAATACAAATCGAGGTGGAGGGGTTAGAAATTGCCTCCATCAAGATCTTAACTGCTAGGTTTTTTTTTCCTGAGTTTAAAAAATCGTAGAATGATGAAGACAAGGAAAAATGCGTGGTCGGATTGAAGGGGTTAAGTTTATTATTACTATTATTAGTAGCAGCAGCAGTAGTAGTATCATCTATATTGTTTTTAATATTATTGTCACTATTATTATTATTATGATCTATTATTATTATTACTATTATTATTATTATTATTATTATTATTATTATTACTACTACTACTACTATTACTATCATTACTACTACTATTATTATTATTATTATTATTATTATTATTATTATTATTTAATTTCCAAACCAACTTCACGGCGGGCTAGAGAGGGACAAACACAAGAAGCCATGATACAGCTGATGATGAGCGTTTTATAACCTGCCGCGGAGTCGTTTTACCGACACTAGTAAAGGTTTGGTTCCTTTACTACCAAAACAGGATCTGCAGGATAAAAAAAAAAAAAAAAAAAAAAAAAAAAAAGTTTCTTCTAGTTACCACAGTATGATCTCAGCGCTGATGATCTACGACATATTTTCTGCGACAGTGACATTTCATCTTGGTATCTTTAAGGGAACCATTACTTAGAGTAATGCAGTTGAGCAGAGGGTGTTGCGATGGTTTGGGCATATGGAGAGAATGGATAATGAGCGATTGGTGAAAAAGATAACTAGATCTGATGTAAGAGGTGTAAGGCTGAGAGGAAGACCACGAATAGGATGGATGGACAGTGTGAAGAGAGCGTTGGATGCGAGAGGGATGTCTGTTGAGCAAGGAAGAGTGGCTGTGCGTGACAGAAATAAATGGAGAGAAATTGTGAATGAATAAGTGATGACGCAGCCCTGAGGGGATATTCTCCCGCATTTGGTCTGATCAGTTAGTCAGGTCAGGTGCGGGTAAGGGGATGGGTCTGTTATGATGTGGCAGGGGTAAACCAGTTCTGCTGTCGGGCCCTGCTGCGGATGTCACTGATTGCATTGCGCAGTTGACCCTTGTGCGGTGTGGTGCGGTGAGGATCTGTCCGTTCTCCCCTTTGGGGCTAAGATGCGAATGAATGTGTTTGAATGGGTGAGTAAATGGGAAGTGTGTCGTCCTGTCTCGGCTACTTCCCTTTCCTTGGGGGAAGCAGCCTAGGTATATAGATAGATAGATTACTTAAACACCAAACAATCAGGATCCACAAGGTAGAAAGCAAATAATAATGAAAATATAATACTGAAACTACCACTAATAATAATAACAATAATAATAATAATTATAACAATGATGGGGATGATAATGATCATTAATAACAATAACACTAACAAAAATAAAACAAATAAACAAGCTCCACCAGGTAATTACAGCAAATACAATATGGCCTCAAAGTCTATAAATTGTTCTTGTTACGCGTGAGTGATATTTTATTGATATTATTAAAGGCTTTACTGCTTTACTAGGAATCCAGCAGGCTCCATGGGTTAAGTAGAATCAGACACAAGATTCTTAAGATCAACAGAGTCAGATCTCAAAGCTGACGATTTGGCGCTAGTTACCTGTGACACTGATGCTCTAAAGGTAATTCCAGTGATAATGATACCGTGTTATAATATTTAAAGGCTCAACTGACAATAAAATAAATAAAGTCCTTCAGTTAAGTTTTAAAAGGGGTAATGTATAGCCCTATGATGTGAGTCTTAATAACTTGCAATGGTGATTTTTTTTTTTGTTGGTAGTGTTATTGGAATTATTACCTTTAAGAGGAACCCAACTAACTCTGAATTTAAAAAAAAAAAAAAAAAAAAAAGGCCCTTTGATAAACACAGTGTGGTCTTAAACTTGATGTGTGTGTGTGTGTGTGTGTGTGTGTGTGTGTTTTATTACCTGTGACAGGAATATCTTCACTGACATTTCTAAAGGAATTATTACTCTACAAGAAATGTTACGAACTCCGTATATTACATGAAAAATAAAAAAAGAAAATAATGTTCTTCGGATAAACACTGTGGTCTAAGGCCTGGTGTGCGTCTTGTAACCTGCAGCTGTGACGTTCTTGTGGCACTGTTAGGTATTACTGCTTCTACTTCTACTGATATTTCTACTTACATTTCTATTGAAATTTCTACTTATATTTCTCCTGATATTCCTACTGATATTTCTATTAATAATGCTATGCTCTTGCTAATGTACCAGACTGTGTGTGAAGTAGACAGGGTCCTTCAGACAGGGTTAAATTCAGTACTGTCTCAAGTTTAATAATAAGCGTCTTATCACCTACGACATACATTTTTAGTGAGATTATTTAAGGCACCACTACTTTACTAGGAATCCAACAAACTCCTAACTTTAGAAAGAAACATAAATTCCTTCAATAAAACACAGTGTGATGTCAAGCCCGACGAGGTTTGTTTTTACCAAGCGACAGTGAAGCTCCATGGCGATGTAGAAAAATGATTACTCATATTTCTTGTGTTTATAAATCCAAAAGGCCCTGTGGATTAAATTATACAAAAATAAGTTCCTTCAGATAGGCCAAAAACAGTGGGATCTCGAGCCCTAAGAGACAGGACCATTTTTACTGTTATCATTGAAGGCATTATTACTTTACGTGGAATCCAGCAACCTCTGTAGATTTAAAAAAAAGGTAAAAAAAAAAAATCCTTCAGGTAATCTCAGCATGATCTCCAGCCTGATGATGTGTCTTACTCCTGGCGACAGTGAGGCTCCTGTGGCAGTGTTGACCCCTGGACCTCGGCTGACGGCTCATATTTTACTCCCACTAACGCCAAACGATTACACTCGCCACTGGAAAAGCTCCCGAGGTCGAAAGGTTAAAGAACCTCCAACGGTATGTGTCCTTTCTCACGAATCCGACACGCTCCGAGGGTTAGGAAGAGGGAATTCAAAGACCCTGTCGGTAAATAAAGTTCCCTCTTAAATCTAGTAACGAGCATCATGATTCCTTCTCTCCAGTGAAGTAATTTGTATTTTATTCTTGCTATTACCAGACAGTTTAAACCCTCAACCTCTAAACATTATTTTCAAAATGAATAACAATCGTTTGGTGGTGCTAGAAAAAAAATACAAGAAAAAAAAAATCATCGCACTGAACAAGGTAAGTACGACAGTGATGGTTTTGCGTTATACTTAAGTTTATGTGTAATAATATTTACTTACGATACAGCTCCTTTTTTCTTTCAGCACGTCCGTGAATTCAGAAAGAAATAAGCAATCATGAGACCTTCCAGGTAAACAGTGCGACGTCGCTTACCTGATGACGCGCGTCTTATCTGCGACAGTGATGGTATTGGGACACTGTTAAAGATATGTCTAATGATACTGCTAATGATTCTCTACTCTGTTAACAATCCAACAAGATCCGTGCATTA
This sequence comes from Coenobita brevimanus, assembly GCF_032717465.1. Taxonomy (NCBI): domain Eukaryota; kingdom Metazoa; phylum Arthropoda; class Malacostraca; order Decapoda; family Coenobitidae; genus Coenobita; species Coenobita brevimanus. The sequence continues at coordinate 23,474,228 of NC_136977.1, forward strand.
GAAAGTACCCAACACAATATCCTCCAAGTAAATACAATGTGGTCTCAAGTGAAGTGCTGTGTTTCTCTCTAACTTGGACAGTGACGTTGCTGTGACATTGAAAAAAAAAAAAAAATCTAACGCCGCGTGTGGTGGCATTGCAAAGAAGGAAAAAAGAAACTAACGTTCATATTTACTCTCTTAAAAATCAAACAGTTTCCTTGGGGTGAAGGAAAAAAGCAGAAAGAGATCTTCATTGTAAAAAAGAATGGGGGTAGATCCTGCTGATCTGCATTTCTGTATCTGCGACATTATCGATATTTATTCAGTATCTGCAACATCGATATGTTAAGTGACGTTCCTTGTCTTAATGATATGCGTCTTATTATTTACAAGAGCGATTTTTTTTTTTAAATATTAATGATATTATGGCCTTACTAGGACCCAAAAGAGGTCATGGATTAGAGAAACGACAAGACAAGGCTCTGTCGGTGAATACAGTGTGGTCTCGTGCCTTGTGCCTAGCGTAGTAAGCCTCTCCCTACCTGCGTGCCGTGCCTGGGGACCTCTCCTACGTGTCCAGCCTCACCATCAGCATGTAACCTGTAGTGATGGGCGTACTGTAGGTGAGGACGTAGGGGGTGTGCGATGTGGGGGGGGGGAGGGAAAATACAAGGCTTGCTTTATTGGGGGTTACATGAGGGCTTGCTAAAAGGGGGGAATATGAGGACGTGTTACATGAGGGGTTATAAGGGGTGTGCTATATGAGGGGATATAAGAGGAAGTGCTATATGAGGGAATGTAAGGGGTGTTCTATACGGGGAGAAATTAGAGGGACGAAATATATGGGGGAAGTAAGGGAAAGGGGTATATGGGAGAAGAAATGGAAAACATGTATAGACGAGGAGAAACGGGAAAGGAAATTGGACAAGGAAGGAAAAAGACACACGAAGAGAGAGAGGAGGAGAAAAAAGACAGAGGAGGAGAGGGAGGAGATAGGAGACAATGGAGTAAAAAGCGAGGCGTGGAAAGAGAGAGAGAGAGAGAGAGAGAGAGAGAAACACCCCAGTCTCATCCTGTACGAATTTTCAATGGAAGTGTTTTTCACAACGGTGGTTTATATTTTGACTGGCATTACTGTTGCCTAAGACTTAGAGTGTTACTGAGAATAACTTAATTCATAACTAATTTCGTGTAATTACATTTGGATAGTTACACAGAAAGAGACATACATACATACATACAGTACACACATTCCTACTTACATACATACATACAGATAGATAGATGTGTGTGTAGGGGTCGATGTGGTGTGATGTGTTGCTCGTTTATCCATGAAATCGTTCCTTTAGGCAGTATAATTCGTGTGTGTGTGTGTGTGTGTGTGTGTGTGTGTGTGTGTGTGTGTGTGTGTGTGTGTGTGTGTGTGTGTGTGTGTGTGTGTGTGTGTGTGTGTGTGTGTGTGTGTGTGTATGTGTGTGTGTGTGTGTGTGTGTGTGTGTGTGTGTGTGTGTGTGTGTGTGTGTGTGTGTGTGTGTTTTATTATCCATTCAATCGCTCCTTTCGGCAGTAGAGTCATCCCGTGGTCTCGTCGGGCCCAGAAGGGAGATATAAATCTTACCTGAGTGGGAGATGTAGGGTATTGGGGAAGGGGCACCTGGAAAGAGAGAGAGAGAGAGAGAGAGAGAGAGAGAGAGAGAGAGAGAGAGAGAAACGGGAAATGAGAGAGGAAGAGACAGAGAGAAGGAGGGTAGATGGGAGGCTATAAACCTAACCTGTATAGATGTTGTGTATCAGGAAGGAAGTGCCTGCAGGGACAGGGAGTGAGGTATGACGGAGAAGAGGTAGGGGAAAGAGGGAGGAGGGATGGGAAGAGATGGGAAGCGGGGAGAGAGTAGGAAAAAAGGGAGATGGAAACAGGGAGGGGAGATAGGGAGGGAGGGAGGGAGAAGTGAGAGAAGACCTAGAGAGTAAAATAGAGAAAATGAAGGATGGAGAAGGAAAAGGTAGAACAGAGAAGACATAGGGCATTAGTGGACGATGTGCCTGGAGGGAAGAAGAGGGACGGATGGGAGAAGGAGATAAGAAGGAGGGTAGTGGGTAGAAAACTGGCAAGAAAAGAGAGAGGGAGAAAGAGAAGACTATGGCGAAAGAGAAGACTGGAGAAATAGGAGAAGGGGAAGGCTAGGAGAAAACGGAGAGAGATAGGAAGAAAGGAGGGATGAATGTATGACAGGATATTGATTAAAAGAAAAAAAAAAAGTAATGAAGGAAGCGAGAGGAAGGGAGGGAGGGAGGAAGGGGAGGTAGACAAACTGAGCAAAAAAAAAAAAAAAAAGAGAGAGAAATAAGAGAAAATGAAGGAGTAGACAGGAGGGAGGAGATGAGCGAAACAGAGATGAAGGTATGGAACAATAGAGTAGAAGGAAAATGGGAAAAAAATCAAGGAAGGAGAGAGAGCTGCAGAAGAGATTAGAGAAAAACACGAAAAACGCGATGAAAAACACAATGAGAGAGATAGAAAGCTAAAAGAACAAATTAAAGAAAAGAGAACGGTAAGGAGGGGATATTACAAAAAAAAAAAAAAAAAAAAGGAAAGGGATGAAAAAAAATTAACACCTAAAAGGAGTTACTGATGAAAAAAGAGTAGGTGAGATACAGCAGTGGGGAGAGAGAGAGAGGGGGGGGGGGAGGAACGACCGAAGGAAAGAAATAAGAGGGATATGAAGGTCGTAGATAAAGGCAGGCTTCCGAAGTGTGGTAAATGGTGAATGTTGTTTGGTGAAGAAAATAAGACACTCCGAAGGCCGCAGGATCACCAGAGAGAGAGAGAGAGAGAGAGAGAGAGAGAGAAGCACAGGAAGGGAAGAGATGAGAAGAGAAGAGAAAGAGAGAGAGACAAAAAAAAAAGAGAGACACAGAAAGAGAAATGGCACAAACGAACAGAATGAAGACATCAAAATGAGAGGGGAGAAAAAAACCAAGGGAAGAATGAAAACAGAAGCTAGAGAGAAGAGAAAAAAAGAAAAAAACGAACGAAAAATGAGAGAGAGAGAGAGAGAGAGAGAGAGAGAGAGAGAGAGAGAGAGAGATTATGGTGGAGATATGGTGGAGGTTGGGCAGAGTGGTGAATGTTGAATGATGGCGCAAGAAGTACGACCCACCGAAGGGCCGCAGTATCAGCGCAGGTCATGGCTAATGGTTGGTAATGGCCTGGTGGGGGGAGGAGGGGGTCAAGGGTCAAAGGGTGAGAGGAGGGGGAGAGGTGTACTATGAGGAAGTTGAGTGGATGTGTGGTATTCTATGAGCTGGAGAAAGAGAGAGAGAGAGAGAGAGAGATGGGGATGTGGGGGAAGTGGTGGGGATAGTGTAAGAGGGAGAGATAGAGAGATACAGGAGAAGAACGGGTGACTAAGAGGGTAAGGGTATGGGAAGAGGAGGGGAATGAGGAAGTAGGGAGGGGAAAGGGCGAGATAGAGAAGAGGTAGGGGAGGGAGAAGGGGAGAAGGGAAGGGGAACAGAGAGAAAAAGAGAGAAAAAGCAAGAAGAGAAGAGGTGCGGGAGGATGATAAAATGGGTACGACGTTTGTTCAGAAAGTATCCGACCTTAGGCTCTAAAAAAATAAATAACTTATCTGTTGAGCAAGGACACTAATCTCTCTCAAATTAGGCCTCTTCTGACTTGACACACATTGCCCAGCGTTCTTTCCACTGCCTGAAACAATTTTCGAAGTCAGTTTTCGGTATCTCCTGCAGGTGCTTCGTCGTATTCGTCATGATCTTTTCACTCGTTCCAAATCGATAACCCTTCAGCGGAGTTCTGAGCTTGGGGAATAATGAAAAGTCGCAAAGATCCTTGTCTGGTGAGTAGGGAGCCTGTCGGACCTGCGGGATGTTGTGCTTGGTCAAAACTTCCCGAGTCAGTTGAGAAGACTGGGCAGGGACGTTGTCATGGTGCAGCTTCCAACTTGCCGCTTTCCAAAGGTCTGATCTCGTCCGCCGAACTGTCACGAAGACAACGGATAACGTCGAGGTAGTAATGTTTGTCGACAGTTTGACCTGGTGTGTATTCGTGACGCACAGCATCACGGTAGTCTAGATAAACTGTCAACATGCAAGTGTATTTCATCTTGCTGTTGACTTGTCGTGCTTTTATTGGCCGAGGCGACCCTGCATCCACTGCGACGACTGTGCTTTGGTTTCTGGGTCGTTCCCGTATAAGTCTCATCTCCAATGATAACAGTCTTCAGAAAGTCTGGATCACTGTTTGCACACTCCAGTATGTCTCGAGCATCGTTCATCCGAGAGAAGAGATCATGATGAATGCGACGAAACACCTGCAGGAGATACCGATAACCGACTTTGAAAATTGTTTCAGGCATCGGAAAGAACGTTGGGCTACGTGTGTCATGTCTGAAGGGACCTACTTTGAGGGGGGGTTAATGTCCTAGTTGAACAGGTTAGCTAAGTACTTTTTTAGAGACTAAGGTCAGATACTTTCTGAATAGACCTCGTAGAAAGGGGAAGCGTGAGGGTGAGGGGGACGGGGAAGGAGAAGGGGGAGGGTGGGGGTAGAGAAGATTATGTAGTCTATGAGAGACTGGAGGTTATAAGCCAAAGCAGGTTTGTCTATGAAAAGCGGGGACAGGGGGAGAGAGGAGGGAGGGAAGGGAGAGGGGCAGAGGGAAGGGAGGGTAGGGAGAGGGGCAGAGGGGAGGGACAGGGGAAGAGGGTAGAGAGGGGAGGGAGAGGGGGACAGGGGAGGGAGGAGGGGAGGGGAGAGGAGGGGAGGGGAGGGAGAGGGGGAGAGGGGAAGGAGAGGGGAGGGAGGGGAAGGAGAGGCGAGGGGAATGAGGGAGAGATTGAGGAGAGGTGAGGAAGGGATGAAGAAAGGAAGGACGTGAAGTGTTCAGCTTTGTGTGTGTGTGAGAGAGAGAGAGAGAGAGAGAGAGAGAGAGAGAGAGAGAGAGAGAGGAGGGCTGAGAGGTGAGGGAAGGGTGAGAGGGAAGAATGAAGGAAAGGGAAGGAAGGGGAAGGGGAGAGATGAATGGAGGAGGGAAGAGGTGTCATATGAGAGAGTGAAGGTTAGAGGTTAAAGCAGGTTTGTCTAGGAGAAAAGAGGAGAGGGGGAGAGGGGAGGAGGGCGGGGAGGAGATATGGGTAGGCCAGAAAGGGTAATAGAAAGGAGGAAGAGATGAGGAGGGTGGGAAAAGGAAAAGAAGGGGAAGACTGGGTACGGGAGGAGAGGGGAAGAGGAAGAAGAGAAATTCGGAATAAAAATAAGACAGAGTTGGATAAGGATGAAGAAAAAAGAAAATATGGATAAACAAGAGACATAACACTCCCAATACGATGGCATTTTTATTCACCTTATCCCAGTTACCTGAAGGTGAATTTACTTAATTCTTTAAAAAATCATAGAGAAGTTTATGTTGCTCATCCCCTTCATTACAAGATTTTTTTCACAGGCTAAATGATGCTCGTCTGATAGTAACAAGACCAAACTACTCAGACATCGTCGGGCTAAAAGGGTTAAGTTAAAGGAAGTGAATGTGTGTTTGTGAAAGGAAGTGAAAATATTGACACTGGGTAACGTGGAGGACAGAATGAGAGAGAGAGAAAGAGAGAGAGAGAGAGAGAGAGAGAGAGAGAGAGAGAGAGAGAGAGAGAGAGAGAAGGATGGGATGGTAGAAAGGGGAAGAAACTGTGAAAGAAATAAGATGTGGACTACAAGAAAGGGGGAGAAAAAGATGGGAAGTGGGAAAAGAAAATTAATGGACTGGAACGGATGGTAAACGGGGAGTTGGAGGAAGGGAGGAAGGGAAAGGGACTCTCAGAGGAAAGAGGATAGGGAAGAAAATGAGGAGAAAAGGGGAGAAAGGAAAGGAAAGGAAAAAAAATGACACTGAAAGACGGATGGGGAAGGCATGGTTAGAGGGAAGGGAAAGAAAGGAAAAGAGGGAGATGGCCAAAAAACAATGAGGAGAAAGAATGGAATGGTGAAAGGGGAAGGGGAGGGAGAGTCAGAGGTGGCCAGAGAGAAGGAAAGGAAAAGCCAAGAGCAGGAAGGGGGAAAGGTTAAAAGGGGTAGGGTGGAGTTAGGGTCGGAGGTGAGGGGTCTGAGTGGGGCGAGTGTGGGGTCATAAAACTGGGGTATACCTGGGGCCATATGGTGGGGTAGGGGGTGGGGTCGTAATGAAGGGGTGTAGGGATTAGGAATGAGGTTATAACCGGGCTGAAGTGGCGTATTAATGTGAAGTGTGGGGTCATAACTGGGGTGTGTCTGGGGTCAATTAGGGTTCGTTAAGGTCAGAAGAAGGGAGGGGGGAGGGGGAGGTCATAAAGAAGGGGTTAAAAGGGTAGGAATGGGGTTATAAGAGGGGTTGGTTTGGAGACTTAGGATTGTAGTATAGAGCCCAAAATCCTGAAGGTATAAAGTAGCCCCTAATTTCTAACCTGTAGCTGTTAGAGTTGATCAGCTTGCATCCCTTATTATGGAGTCACGAACAAAACACAAGAGCCATGTATGTTTTATCACCACCACATGTTTCTGTAATTATCGCTAAATACTCTGACCTTTACCATAATTTTGTGCCCAGCTTTTACAGTAATAAGGCCCTAAATGCACCGTGTGGGGTCGTGATTAAGGTAAGTCTGAAGTTTAAAGATGGGGTGGGTGTGAGGTTATATTCTGAGGTTATACTAGGAGTGGCGTTATAATAGGAATGTGCGTGGTATGTGAGGTATCAGTATGGGGGTTACAGTGGAATTATTGTGGCGCTTAAATGTGGGGTGTGAGTGCTGTAAGAAAGTGTGAGGTATGTCAGGTGTGGGCGTGGAATAATACAGGAATTAATGTGGGGAGTAATTATGGTATGTGGGTACGGGGATCGAGATAGGAGTGTGTGGGGGATGTGGGGTATGGCTCTGGAGGTCGTGGAGGAATAAGTGTGGGATTTATATATGGAGTGTGGGTGTGGGTGTGGGTGTCATAAGTATGTGTGTGGTATATGGAAAGTGGGCATGGGTCTTAGAGTATTTAATGTGAGGTTTATATGTAGGTGTGGGGGTCGTAATAAAGTTCTTAGGGGTATGCAATGATAAGGTTTGGGAGTCATTAAAACAAAATTAATATGGGTTTCATTACGGGTGTTGATGTGAATGCCATGATAGGAGTATGTGGGGTATGGGAAGTATGGGTATGGAGATCACAGAATATATGGGGAGGTATAAATGCTGGGAGAATCTGGGGTTTCATGGGGGGAATGGTGGGGCTGGGGTCAGAGAGAAAAGGTAAAAGATGGGTCCAGAAAAGGGAGAGGGGAGAGAGGAGAAGGAGAAGAGAGAGAGAGAAAAATATGTAGGAGGCTAAGAGAATATAGAAAGGTTGAGAAAATGGAAAAAAGGCCAAAGGGGGGGGGGTGAAAAGAGGGGACGTACAAACACACAGAACTTATCCCCTCAGTTATTTTTCAGTCTTTCAGTCTCTCTTTCTCCCTTCTTGCTTCCTCCCACAACCCCATTCTCTCAATTCATCTTTTTCCTTCCACCTCCTCCTCCTCCACCCCCTCTCTGTTTCTACTCCCTCCCCCACTCCCTTTCTATCCCCCTCCCCCTTCTCCAGCTCCCACCCTCATATTACTGTGATTTATGTACGCCCACTCACGAGTTGGTGGGGATAGGGAGAAAGGGAGGGAGGGGGAAGTAAAAGAAGAATTGAGAGAGAGAGAGAGAGAGAGAGAGAGAGAGAGATGACAAGTAAACATGGGGAACTCGACCCTTATAAGCAACAGCAAGAGGAAGCAAAAGAGGAACAGAAAAGGCAGAGGAAGGGAATAAGCAAACGTGAGCAAAATGGAAAGTTAGGAGAAAAATGGATGGAGAAAATGAAGGAAGGAAGAGATAGGAATTGGAAAGAAGGAAGAACGAGAGAAATTAAGGAAGTGAGAGAAGAAAACGGGGTAGAAATAAAGGAATGGAGGTTCTACAGGTAAGGTTCGAGAAGCAAGGTAAGTTCAATTAGCAAAATCGACATGAAAGGTTCGACAATTGGTTCTGGTAATAAGATATAGAAAGTAAAGATCATCTAGGTTTTTACTAATACTGTTCAACAAAAAAGGTTCATCAGTCACGGCAATATACAAGCCAGACTAGACAAACAAGGTCAGACAAGCAAGTTTCAGCAAGCAAGATTTGACAAGCAAGTTTCATTAAGTAAAGTTTAATAGGGAAATTTCAGCAAGCAAAAATTTTCAAGCAAATTTTGGCAAGCATGGGAACCGAGTGGAGAAGGGGGGTGGGAGGAAAGCAAGGAGTATATAATTGATAATGGGTGGAACGATGGATAAAGCAGAATGGAAGAGCCTTGGGGGGAGGGGGAAGAAGAAAGAAAGAAAAGAGAGGAAGAAGAACGACGTGGGAGGAGGGGGTGGGAGAGGAGGAAGAAGAGAAATGGGATGGTAAAAGAATAGAGACTGAGATGAAAAGCTATGAAAAAAGCAAAGGATTTACGAGGGGAAATGAGAGACGATTGAGGCAAAGGTGAAGGGGAGGGAGGGAGAATGAGAGGGGAGGGAGGGAGAGGGAGAGGGACGTGAAGGGGGAGGACGAGGTAAGGAAAGAGATGGAGGTGAAGGAAGAAGGGAAAAGGGTGCGGAAGAAAGGGGAAAGAGGAGGTGATGGAGGGAGGGAAGATGTAAGGTGGGAGATAAGTGAAGAAGGGAAAGGAAAAGGTGAAGGAGAGAGGGAAAAGGTGGATGAGGGACGAGTTAGGAAGCTGCGTGGAAGAGGGAAGGGAGGAGATGAGAGGGCGAGAGGAAAAGATGAGGGGAGAGGAAGGAGAGAGGAAAGAGGTGAAGAAGGAAGGAAAAGAGAAGAAGGAGGAGGAGGAGGAAGACCTGATGATTGGGAAAGCGATGAGGGAAAAAGGAAGAGCATAGAGGTTAGTGAAGGAGATGGTGAAAGGAGGGAAGAAAAAGGCTGATAGAGAAGTGAGGAAGGAGGATACAAAAATGAGGGAGGTGGAAAATGAAGTTAGGTGGGAGGGGACGGAGTCTGGGAGGGGGCAGAGGTTTAGGAGGGGGCAGAGGTTAAGAAGGGGGCAGAGGTTAAGGAAGGGGAGGAACGCGAGGGAGAAGGGGAAAGAAAGATGAAAAAAAATGTGCACATGAACCTGAACATAATGGAGTCGAATGATAATGCTTGTGTGATGGAGAAAAGACAACAAAGACAACGACAATGAAAAAACCTACACTCCAATTCATCTTCATCAATTATTATTCTCCTTCTACACTCTCTTACACTTGCAGCACACATTCACTCTCCTCACACACACTGCTACACCTTCTCACAATACATGTTCTGTACACCCATCCTCTACACTTCCCCTGCACATTTAACCTTTACATTCTCCTACTTCCTCCCCCTACAGCCACACCACATAAACTACATTCTCATATTCTGCCTTACCCACACCCTTTCTGCCTCTCTCGACATTTCCTACACCCACTGTTTCCACCCTCTTTACATCCTATCCTCCTTTTTTAAACCCTTTTTTCCTCTCCTATATCCCCTCCGTCCCCGCTGCACCCACCCCTACACCCTCTACACCATCTACACCAGTCAGAGAAATTACCAATATGCCGGGAATCGAACCCGGGACTCTCAGGTGAGAGCCAGGCAGCATACCACTACACCACGACCTGGCTCTCACCTGAGAGTCCCGGGTTCGATTCCCGGCATATTGGTAATTTCTCTGATGATTTTTCCTGTGTAAAAAATACAGGTTCTCTCTTCATCTATACCAGTGCTATTCAACTGGCGGCCCGCGGGCCAAATCTGGCCCTTGAATCGTTTTTGTTTGGTCCTTTGACCGGCTTGGAGGAATGAAAGTAAGCAAATCAACAAGCATAAAACAGAAATATTTCGTTTTTCTTTTTATTAATGTATTTAACTAAGAATGTCAAAGCAAATAATGTATGGATTTCTCGTTTCTTTCTGTGTATAAGTGTTTAGATAGAGGAAAAAACACAGGTATAATAATGTATGGCCCTTTTGTTAATTTGAGTTTCATAATTCGGCCCTGCATTTAGAGTAGTTGAATAGCCGTGCACTACACCCTGTCTGCCTACCCAACAATGATGCCTTACTCCGACAAGAACAGCAACAAGGCTCTAGGGATTAATGCCTATCCAGACCAGCTGACTTCCTCTCAACATCAGTTCATTCATCATACCCAATGCTCTCTCTCACTCACTCCTCTCCCTCACTCCCTCCACTCTCTCGCTCACTCAGCTCTCTCTCTCTCTCTCTCTCTCTCTCTCTCTGAGTAACTTCGTTGCAAACTGAATATATCCACTGGACATTTACTGATCATGTCGAACTGAAATAACCTCTCCCATGATTTTATACATATACCGTACTTATAGATTAGATAGGCACACAGACAGATACATGGATAAATATACAAACTGATATCCGACTGAGCATAAGGTAGGCAGCCTTCTTCCAGAGGCCCAGAAGTTTTCCTGAAGAGCAACATATGTAGCCAAACACCTTCACATGCCCCCACCTGGGTACTAATACCATACTGAATTGTGCCAGGACTACTTCATACAGGATTGATGTGACAATATCAGCAGGGGCGCATTTATGAGGAGGGGGAGGGGGGGGATCAGGGAAAACCGCTTGAAGGAAATCTTATGCAGCACTGTTCCCTGGCTAAATCGAAAATAGTAATAATAATAATAATAATAATAATAATAATAATAATAGTAAAAATAATAATAATAATGCCGTCTTAATACCAGGATTCCACCCTCCTACCACTCGACCCCCGCCGCCTCCTCCTCTTCATATGCATCCCCCCCACAACCCCCAGGCCCCCACCGAGTAACTCCTCCCGAACGCAATACATAAATTCAGTTCCTAAAAAAAGCGGGCTGGGGTTTATGACCCGGGAGACTGATCTGCATAATCCCGGTGCCAACCCCCCTTTCCAACTCCCCCGCCACCCCCCGCCAACTCCCCTCCCCCCCTCTAATCACAACTCCCCCTTCTAACTTCCCCCCCTCCCTTATCCAACTACTCCTCCCTCTCCAACTATCCTACCCCTACTAACTCCCCTCCCCTCCCCCTCCCTCATCCCCTCTTCCTCTTCCTCCACCTCTCCATCCCTCACCACCTCCTCTGCTCCCACATCTCTCCCTCTCCCTTACTTTCAGCCACCCCCACATCCACTACCGGACCTCCCCCTTTCCTTCACCCTCTCTTCCTCTACCCCCACCTCCCTCCATCTCTCACCCCCTCCTCCGGTTCCCCCACTTCTCTTCCTGCCCCCACTTCCAGCCACCTGTTAATGCTTCTATGACAATTACTTGAGTTTTGCATTACTTCTGTCTTAAAATCACCTCCTTATGCCGTGCTTGTGTGATTCTGGACGGTATTTTTTTTCCTTTTTGTTTCGAGACGTCTCAGGAATCTAAGTTCACTATACTCTGAAAACCTTATACGAAGCTCTGATTAAGCACCTTATCTACCCACCTGGCGTAAAAGAAAGAGGGTAAGAAAAATGAAACATTGCTTGCACACAGATTTCCTTCTAATTTAATCCGATCATCTAAATTCATTGGGCTCGAAACTTAAATGAACAAATGACAAAGTCAAGCAGTGTATGTACGTCTGTCTATGCTTTTGTTCGTTTCTTTCTCGAGAACGGTAATATATATCCACTTAATGGTTTTTCATTAGGTCGGGATAAATCCAGGGAGTGTCAGAAAAATATCAAACAAAAATTTTGGAGATCGCGCGCGACGCGACGGTGCGACATTTTCGGAAATCGCGACACGCGAAAATATGCAAAAATAATTTTTTCGACTTTCTGGTCATAACTTGTCGTTGTGGGCTCAATAACGTATAGAAACAAACCTTCTGTGATGGAATGGCTATTTGTTAATCCCGTAAATTTCTGCGGGCAAGCACTAGTACACTACTAAATTTTCAATAAAACAATCATAATACACATACATACCTACATTCATTCATACATACATACCTCTGAATTACCTCTAAATACACCACTGAATGCCGAAGATTTGACTAACGGGAAAGTGTGAACACTTACGGTTTTCACTGTTCACTCCGTCGATAGCAGTTCTCATTTTGTGCATTTCTTTAGTAATGGACTCAATCCAACTTACTGATGTGGTGGAAACTTAAGATGAGGACAATTCATAAAGCCCTTAAATTTAGTACCAAATAGAGTATAGAAATAATTAATACGAGGAATGAAAATAAATGTTCATTCACGTATATCTAACTACATTTCAAGAGTGCATGAACCAGCAGTTTCATTCTTATTGTTTTCTGCCGTTTCTATAAAATTTCTCAGGCACTGTTAAAGCTTTATTTATTTATTTATTTATTTTAATGAATTTCTTATACGGTTCATCGCTGGAAGGTCTGGACGGTGAGGGACAGCCTTTTGCTGTGTTATACTTTCGTTTGATTTGACCATCTCGTTGAAAGAGCTATGTCTGTGTGATTTATTTAACTCTATTTAATTCTCCTGTCTGAGCAAAACCAGCTAATATATATATATATATATATATATATATATATATATATATATATATATATATAAAGATTCTAAAAACGTAAGCCCATCTATCTATTTCTCTATCCATCTATTTATCTATTTTCTGGCACCGCATCCTGTAAGAAGAGATACCAGCCCAAGAACCTCCAGGCTTTTTTGTCCATGCTCATCAACGAACCCTTCCTCCCCCCTCCTTCCCCTCCTCCCCCTCCCACTGAGCACAACCACCCTCATAAACTTTCGCTCTGTCAATCTCTCTATCCATCTATCTATTGTCTGACGCCGCATCCAGTAGGAGGTAATCCCAACAAAAGAAACTCCAGGCATATCTGTCCATACTCAGGAGCGATCCCTCCTTCTCCTTCTCTTCCTCCTCTTCCTCTTGCTTCCACTCCACACAACCACCTTCATACACACTCCATCGCCTTACACCTTCACCTATTTCTCAGTCTACCTCTCCTCGGCTGCTGACCTCAGGGATGTACGTATCCTGCTAGGATGAAGAAGCTCCTTAACACCTCTTATTTAGTGATTTATGCTTGCTTTGAACACCTTAATTTTATCGTGTGTGTTGTAAAATTCTAAGCTATATATTAGAGTGACGTCTTCTGTAATATATTCTCCTGACGATTTTATTCAGAATACGAAAAAATCAGGGGAGTTGATGAAGGTTACATTATATCTAACCCTTCCACGTCGAAAAGATTTATCAAGCTGAGTGAAATCGTCTGGATAATAAATAAATCAATCAATAAAAATAACATCCATGGGTTGAAGGGGTTAAGAATTTTAGGCGTCTTGGACACATTCTAAACTGTGAAAATTGGCTTTTATCGAAATAGAAGTGTAAAGTTACTCCTGTCGTGAAAGTTAAAAAATCATATGCAGAAAAATCAAGTGGTGAGGGGGGTCTCGGGAGCCTCCTAACCCCACGAGACTCAGGCCGGTATTCTCGACTGTTAAGGAAACTAACACATTTTCCTTAGTGATTTAGTATTCATACTACACTTTGCCGCTCTCTTGTTTGTTGCTAATGCCTTTTTAACGCCAAAATAGAAGGCAAAAATAGCACACAAGGAATACATAACGAGCTATATGCAAAAATAAATCGCTAGGGAAGAGGTGCTAGGGAGCTTCCTTAACCGAGAAAACGACTCTTAGGCTAGGTAATCCCCCCCCCCCCGACCTAACATGCCTAATCTGATCTGACCTGCGTTGCTAATCCCGCTAGATCTGTGCTAGTCTAATCTGATCTAGCCTGACCTCAACATTATCATAGCTTAACCCAGCAAACGTTAACCTAGAGGCCTTTGATTTAGCGTAATGTAACCTAGCACTCGTATCCAGTATAATCCGACCTAGGCTACATAGTTTTATTTCATCTAACAATCTAATCTAACGTCACCCTGCTAAATAGTGTTTAAAGTAATCTACCCGGGAACAGTTTAGGCTAACAATGCTGTCTAACACAAACTAACCTAAACTAACCTAACCCAGTCTAAAGTAACCTTACCTATTAATTACAATCTAACACATCCTGATCTAATCCAATCTGCCACCCTCTAATCTAATCCAATCTAACACCGTCTAACCCAACGCCATCCGACCTGAAGTAATCAGTGTAAATGTAACCTCAGTGAATGCAGTTAATCCTCTTAATGATATCCTGATTTGATCTAATTTCCCCCGGCCCCTTGTAAGAAGCCTTGATGTACATAACAAGATTTTACTTCCCTATTAAACTCTTAGGCTCAGTACTCACGTTCGGCTGAATAAAATCGTCTGGTCTTAACTGAACAGAATACTAGAGTTGTCCCCACCATGAGAGAATCAATGGTAAATAAATTAACGCTCTAAGACTCCTACGATTCACTCTCAACCGACTTAGATAGAAGGACAGATAGATAGGTGGATAAATAGATATAGATATAGATAGGTATATCTATCTATCTATCTATCTATATATATATATATATATATATATATATGGTACACATAAATTTTTGCAAACTTTACACCACAGTCAATTTCTTCCATGTTTTAGTAGTCCAGTGGTGTTGGGCGCCTTTAAAAAAAGCAAGAAGTGTCGTTCTGCAGTCAGATGGCTGTTATGCTAAGTTGTAGACCTGTAACGTAACTTGGAGGTGTTACTGGAGTAATTTAGGTGAACTTAAATGGCTTTAAGCAGTTATAGGCGCCTTATATATAAACAAGTGCCTTGAAAGTTGCCCTAAGTGCCAAATAAGCATACTTCCACCCTCCTTTCCTTTCTCAGCCTGTTCCTTCGCCTCGCTTGCTTCTTGCTCCTTAATGTGTTTTGACCTGAATCTCCTTTGTACGCTTGCTTTATGTGGCTGTGTGTTGCTGACCTCGCTCCGCCTTCTCTCTCTTTCTCAGTTTCTCTTTTTTCTCTCACTCTTTGTCTTCTTTCTGCTCTTTTCTCTTCCCCCCCCCTCTGTATATATATATATATATATATATATATATATATATATATATATATATACAATGTACCTGTCTATTTATATACTTGTACACACACACACACACACACACACACACACACACACACACACACACACACACACACACACACACATTTTTCCCTCTTTTCATTTTTCATCTCTCCAGTTATGTTTTCCTGTCAGCTCTCCCCATCCCTTCGTCCTGCATCCATCCCCTCTTCTTTTATCCGTTTCCTCTTTCTGTAACCATCTTTCATATCTCATTCTCCCACCCTCTCCCCTACCCCCCTTCACCCTCCACAGCACCACACCCACCACTTATACAGGTCACCCAGGGCGGACCGAAAATGCCTGTCTCCTTCACCCTAATGGCATCTGTATATCACCTGCTGCTTAAGAGGGACATGTATAATAGTTAATTAGCACGGCAGGTGACAAGGACCCTCCTGCATGGGAACGCGATACACAGAGGGCAGATTAGGGCGTGGTGAGACGTCAAAACACACACACACACACACACACACACACACACACACACTCAGAGGGTAGATCAGGACCTGCTAGGACATCTAAACATACAAATATCTGGACACCTACTCGTAAAACACACTAAAACTTATCTGGACACATCTAAACTGGCTAGGAGTATGCCTGAGTGCCCAGAAACTTAGTAGTAAGTAGCTGAAGACCTAAATTCATCTGAACCGTAAACCTGGTGGACTGCGGGTTGAAGCTGCCTTTCTCTGGCAGTCCACCATCCCCCTTTCGAAGGATAGAGAGGGTGTTGAGGAATGATTGCATAACTTGGCAACACAGCTCCCTAGCGATATCGGTGCCACCGCATAAAGAAGTCCAATTCCAGCACCACTAGAACATGCTAAGAAACGATGAGACAATTTACAAATAATTTCACTGACTAGTGCACTGCTTGGGCATTTTTCTTTATACATCCTCGCTGTTACCCGCTCCAGTGGGATTGCGCCTGGAAACAGAAAACAACCTCGTTCACTGTTTAGTTACTCAGCTGTCGCCGGTAATGGTCTAAGTAAAGCAGCTTTAACCACCCACGACCAGGCTCTGCAAATTTAAAGTTTAATTCGCTACCAGATAAAAATCATTAACAGCAAACAATCACCCCAGAATAAAAACACTTTCTCCTAATTCTCTCTATTCCATACACGCCTCTCACCTTCATAGATAATCAGTCCTCTATGCTTCAAAACCTCTTTCACTATCTCTTGTGCCTCCACCTTCCTCTTCCTCCCTCCACTTCTGAACTGTGTACCTTCTTAACTCATTGGTGTTCATGTCCTAAAAAAGACGGAATTAGGCATTTTCAAACGTTGAGGAAGTGATAAACCCCGATACAGACCTATGAGTTTCACTACTCCGAATATAGCAAGTAAGAGAAGGGCGGTACGCTAATTATCTTTCCAGCAAAATCCCAAGCACAGGACCACGGACACTAATGGGTAAATCAATCTCTCGTCACTCACTCCCACACAGCCATACCATTTCAACTCACCCTTATCTGTACTTCCTAATATACTACGTTTCCTTCCATATCTCTCTCCCTTACAATGACCTTTCTTACAATGTCAAACCATCCGACTCTACATATAGACCGTTGGCATTTCAATCCACTAGTGTCATTTTTTTGTTTTCGGTCTCTACCATTTAAACCAAACCTAGAATTCTAACAGCAATGTTGGCATCACTATGCTAGGACAATGTAAGACACTTTAACGACTTGCTAAATCATTCAAACACATACCTAACCATTCACTTCCTTGCTTTCACTGCCCATATTTTCAATAGCCAGTTCCCACAGTTACGCTCCTTCTTACTCATACCAAGTGAAACCATACACACCCTCCTCCTCCCTTTTGGTTTAGTATTCCAAGGCAGTCTAATCAATAGTCTTTAACTTCTCTGTTCTTGTCTTCCTTATTTCCAGCAGCCACATCATACTGGTATGCTATTCCCGTCAGAGGCTCGAATTCTCATCAGTTTGGAGGACATTCTAGCGCCTCTCCCGTAATGGTTATCCATATAATAATTCACAGTGCCCGTCCGTTTTCTGCCTGTGTACAGCCACAGTTTTTCATCTACATTCTTCAATACCGTATATTTGCAGGGATATACACACGACCCAGACAAAAATCACTGGCGCTATACAGACAACGTCCAGGGTTTGGAGGACAGGACGCAGCCCCAGATCCCGACCTGGTATTCAAGATGAAAAGGTGAAATTTTGCATACAAAGGCGAACTTAATTAGCCTAATCCACAGGAACTACGCTTGGACGTTCGAGGGGTGGGGCATGCCTCCGACCTCAGTCTTTCTCTGACAAGAATATATCCACAGTATTCAGAAAAGGGGAATGGAATTTTATATGATGTGTACTGTACATTCAGGATTAGTTAAGTTGTAAGCACCATGGGAACTGCAATTCGAGAGATTATTTTTGGGGGCAGCCTCATCTTCAACCTCCTATATTAATATCCATACTTGTCAAGATGAAGAAATATTACTCAGCAAAAATGTAGACAGAAACCCAAACAGACCACAGGCATCATAGGACCTAAGCGTTGAGGCAGATGTAGCAGCCAAGACTCCGACCTCTCAAGAAAATATCCAAAGTTCCCAAGATAAATGTACGTATCAGTGGCTGTCATATTTTAGTGGTTGTATGCACTGGTGATGACATGGTGGTGAGACTGGATGGGCAGGGACATATCATGTTGGTCGATCGTCTACCCATGAAAATATTTAACTATAGAGTATGAGATTATAACACTCCCTAACTCGAGGAACGCCGGTTAGCGCTTTAGTTTTAGGCATAATATCTCATTCTCTTGCTGGTATTAGCCATTTTATTTTCGATACTGACTGTAATAATTATCATACAAGAGATTATTACCGAACCACATACAGAGATAAACTGATAAGGAAGAAATGCAAAAAATCCCCCTAGAGTGAGGAGAGTGCACCCCAAAGTTAGTTTAGAATTTCAGGCTAACCTAATCACTCACTTCCCTGCCCTCGCTTTTTCTTAGTCCCTGTGTATTAACCTTTATTCTCAGCCTCATAATTCTCGTGCCTGCCTACGCAAGAACCCTACTGTACCTAATGCCAAGCCTGTTCTCCCGTAACTCTTTTCCTGCCGCCAACATCCTTTCACCTTACCGCAGTTTACCATCCCTCTCTCTCTCTCTCTCTCTCTCTCTCTCACACACACACACACACACACACACACATACCCTCCCTGCTCCACACAACCGTGCCCCCAGCAGCGATAAATGACGAAGCTCCTCACCACCAATAATTCCCCTAATGAATGTACAGTCGCCGTCAAAAGTTCATTCATACCTTCTCTAGACTAATGAAATCTTGCTAAGCTCCTCAACAACCAAACAAGTGGCTTGGAATCTTGTCTTGTGTACCTCCCAGCATAAGTTATAAATGATCTTTAAAACTGAATTTATTGGTAAGATAATCCTGACTGCTCAAGGCATGGAACTTAAGTAACGCTTTCTTTTGCGTTTGTACTCTATTTCCTTAAAGTAACGTGTGTAAAAAACTGATATGCTAACTGTAAGAATATGTTTGTTACTCTTGTCTATGAAAAGTGCCGAAACAATTTTCTAGTAATTTACCTGACCAATAAAGTTTTTCAATTTTAATTTGACCTCATCCCCAGGTATATAAAAGAATCAATGTACTTATGGACGGAGCAGGAGATGGAGCCAACTTGTATTCTTTACCTGACAAATTCCACGTAACAAGGAACTTATCTCGCTTCTTTAAGTCGTCAGTCACTGTATCCTTTTTACTTCATATATGATGATGATGATGATGATGATTCAGTTTTTTTTAGTATTTTTCGACCTGGAGTGGCTTAAGATATCATACATTTAACCCTTCACTAAAAGGTGTTTCCCAAAGATGAATTAAAAAAAAAAAAAGTCTGAAGGTAACAAAAATAAATCAAAAGTATGGCGTCTGTCTGAAGAGGCCAATATTCCCCAAACGAGGATATTAAATAACAAACATACACACGATTCATTCCCCGTGGTAAGTAAGACCGCAACTAAGATAGGATTCTGGAGAAAGAAATTTTATAACACAAAGAAAAAAAAAATCATGTCCCTTGTTTTACCTGCAAAAATAAATCTCGCAAGAAAGTTTGCTTCGTGAATATCAACTAAAAATTATTCCGAATTAACTTGAAGCTCAGCATAATTTCCGAGACATTTATTTATTTATTTTGTGAGTTCAAGACACTAATTAGCACTCTTCTCTATTACTTTACTTTTACGTATGGCTAGTTAATATTATCTATCACCGTTAACTCGTCAATAAAGGAAAAAACTAATATATATATATATATATATATATATATATATATATATATATATATATATATATATATATATAAAGATGGAGTATGTGTGAAATAAATCGCTAAGGAGCAGATGTTGAGAAATCCCTTAAGTCCATGAGAAAACAGCTTTTGGTAAGAATTTCAAGTATGTATGATATAATGAAAGTGACTCCTTTATAACTATGCTTATCAGAAATTTAATTTGCTGGCGATAAGCCGATGATTCCTCTGATAACCGCAGTTATAATGAGGCGGACCGGGGCCTTTCTGATCGGGTTTGTGGGAGCCTGAATTCACACCTACAAATGCATAATTCATTAGCATTAGGCGATTATCACTAACTGGCTGAGTGCAGGCGGGAGGCGGTGTGCTTACTTCATGAGCTAATTTTAAAATATGGCTCCTTATTTTGTGGGTATCAGTACATTACTGTTGCAGGAAAATGTTCGTGAAATTGCAAGAAAATATTCGTAAAACTGCAGGAAAATGCTCGTAAAATTGCAGGAAAATGCTCGTAAAATTGCAGGAATACGTTAGTAAAACTGCGAGAAAACGTTCGTAAAATTGCAGGAAAATGCTCGTAATAATGCAGGAAAATGTTGGTAAATTCAAGGAAGGTCGTTCAGTACACCAAACGCAAATGATCACTGGAAAATGGGTATAAAATCTCGGAAAATACCTCTGAAAAACTGAAAAAAAAATATATATATATATATTAAATATCTCTAAATATTACTTTTAAACCCCAAGAATTATAATACAGATCAGACCTCAAGGATATCTCTGGAATGCTAAGAAAATCTTTAGAATACCCCGAAGGGTCTCTAGGTTCGGGACCACTCGCTATCAAAATCAAAGGTTAATTTTGTATTTGTATCAGTCCCTACGCAGTTCACCGCATGATCGGATTCCATCTCAGAGAGTGGTGGCAGTAAAATAACTCTTCCTCATGTTGGCTAAGTACGAATCAACAAAGGGTGTTTATAGGGAGAGTAGTAATGCCTGTGAAGGTGATGATATAGTGTGTGTGTGTGTGTGTGTGTGTGTGTGTGTGTGTGTGTGTGTGTGTGTGTGTGTGTGTGTGTGTGTGTGTGTGTGTGTGTGTGTGTGTGTGTGTGTGTTTTAGAGACGGTATAAATCAACATGTAATTGATTTGTATTTCCAGATGCATTTATTCCGCGTATGCATTTTATTTGAACCTACTTGAAAAACTGTTAAGACAATTCTGGTGCAAAAACATTATCTTATCCCAGGTTCCTCTGCAGTGGTGTAACGGTCTGTAGGAGCCAGTCTGGGAAAATATTGTGTCGAAGGAGCAATTATCCAAATCCTTAAAAGGTGGATGGCAGGTTTGTGATCGTGCCACCAGGAACGTAAGCCGGGCATCTACCTTTAACTTTTTTCTCTTTTTACTGAGGAAGTCTTACTAAAGTTGATAACATTCTTCGGAACGAAATAGGAGTAAAAATATATAAATAAATATATCTCCCTCTCCCAGTTGTTACCTAAACTTACACCCTCTCCTTTGGCTTTACATCATTCGTGCGTGACAGACTGACCGGTAACAGTAGCAGTACAGTCGGCATCAAAAGTTCTGTCGCCTCTCCTGCCTCTATTTCCACGAACTCGGAAAAATCAGCGTGTGAGCCTGCAGCAAACGACGCTTACGACTCTGACATGAAGCCAAAGGCAGTCAACATTACCAGTGGCTGCGGATTCACCAAACTCATTTTCAGAGTAGGTGGAGAAAGCAAAGGCAGGAGGGGCGACAGGACTTTTGATACCGGCTTTACGCTCCATTTTGCCCCGTGAGAGTTGCAGGGGCCCGGGGCTAGGCTGTCGAAGTCCAATATTTTAATAGAAGAACACTGAGCTAAGTACGTGATATTATTAAAGCTTCGAAAACCCTCCAATTGCCATTTGAGGATTCAAACCGATACGCGTGACAACTGATCCCCTTCCCCCCTCCCTCTCCACCCCCGACTGGCGCCCTAGACCACTATACCACCATGCAAGTGATTATACATGGAGGGAAATTATATACGAGACTTACCTTAAATGGCGCTTAAATGTCATCCAATAATGATATTATGCAGGAATCAAGCCCAAATGACCACTTACCTAAAAAAGAAAGAAAAAAAAAAGACCAGAGAATACTACTAATAATAAGTGTAATAATAATAATAATAATAATAATAATAATAATAATAACAATAATAATAATAATAATAATAATAATAATAATAATAATCAACATTGCTAAATCATCTTCAGACAAACTCATTATTATCAACACCCTAACCATCATCATTATCATCATAAACACCATCACCCTCTCCCCCACCACCAACATTCGCCAAAGCACCAGTCACTGAAGTGATAACATATACAATGAGATACAGAAGATCAACTGAAACAAACTACTGATCATGTGTCCATCAGCATAATTCACAATAAATAAACAACAGGTGAATATAATTAAACTTGACTATGTGCCAGGCTAAACAATTTATAATAAAGAAACATAAGTGTGTTCTGACTGAAGCCCACAGCCGATAGCGTCAACCAGTGTAGTGTATAATGAACACGAAACTAACTGAAAACAAACTGAATCTTACTGGACAATGTTTTAACCAAGGCATGTCTTAACTCCTGTACGAGCAAAAATCTCTCCTCTCTCACACACACACACACACACACACAAACACACACACACAAAATAACATACAGACGCCGTTTTACTGTCCATAGCCCGTTCACTACAAGGGTCTCTCCTAGGCTTTATAAAAATCGTCTGGCGTCAGTAAGAATAAAAATAGAACGGACTTTACTGAGCGGAAGTAGTAACCCCCTTCAACCAAACGATATAGATACACAGATAGACAGAGAGGCAGACAAAAATAGATATATATAAAGATATCATTCAATTTTCCCACCTGTTCGAATGGTTGATTCTGCTCAGCTTTTGGGATATTTTTTTTTACTTGGGGGTTTAAACAGAGCCAAACACCTTTAAACAGAGGCTGTATTAATTTATTAATTTATTAATTAAACTTTTTCTTCATTTTTTCACTCCTAATATTTGCAGTCGTCTCCATTCGGCTTCAAAGAGATTTTTTAGAAATGGGAGAATTAGATTCAGCCATAACTACCCTATTCACAATTAGGTCAATCTCATAAGCTAAACATAATAATAATAATAATAATAATAATAATAATAATAATAATAATAATAATAATCCATCCATCCATCCATCATCCAATCCTACATTGACCCATGAGGAGCGTAGGAGCCCGGGGCTAGGCAGTTGATCCCGACATTTAAGATGAGAGTGACCAGCCTCACTCATCCCTGAGTGGCATTACATGAGCAATCAACCCCAACCCTCCCTTGGATATAAACCTTCACCGGCTCAATCCGATTGGAGCGCAATAATTACCCACTAAACCACCAGACGTCAATATTTGGTTATATGGTTACCACCCAGCGTAGTAAATAGTTTCCTGGTATACAGGAAACCATTTGGCTTGTAACTTGGTGTTGTCACCCACAGGCAGAAGAGGAAAGAATGAAGGAAAGAAAGACAAAAGAGGGAGTGTAAAGCGACCCGTAGGCAGGACAAGGAAAGAATGAAGGAAAGAAAGACAGAAGAGGATGGAAGGAAAGAAGGATGGAGGACAGTAAAGGGCAGACACCCGACAGCAGCACTACATCGAGTGAGTGGATGGTGAGCGCCCCCATCTACCACAAATAATAATAATAATAATAATAATAATAATAATAATAGTATTAATAATAATCAGAGAATAATAAAGAAAATATAAAATAACACCCACCACCGGAAGGAAATGATTGATAAAACACCTCCACCTTGACAAGAGCATAAAAGAAGAGGTGAAGAATAGAACACACGCCTTGACGATGTTCAAACCTCTCCCACCACTTCCGTAATTGCTCCACAGTTATTTATCTGCCTTCCTCTATTGCCCCCATCCCCACTCGCATCTCAGACAAGCAAAAATATCTGCTTCCGGCGCTGTATTGGATGTGTGTGTGTGTGTGTGTGTGTGTGTGTGTGTGTGTGAGAGAGAGAGAGAGAGAGAGAGAGATGGAAGACAAGAGAGCGATAAAGACTACTGGTTGTGGACTAAGAAGTCGTGCAAGTAACTGCAATATGCAATATCGAAACAACATACATTACGCCCAGCTATCCACTACCAAGCAACCTCCTACGTTGAAAACAGGGGGGAGAGAGAGAGAGAGAGAGAGAAGAGGGAAAAAAAGAAAAAATCGTCTGGCCAGCGCAAGAACGATAATGAAGACTATAATACCGATAGGGCTAAGGATCATTTGATAGTCGTTGCCTTCTTCATTTTTGCCTGTGTCGCGAAATGCAGGGTATATGGGAACGCAGCGTGCTTAGTATCTTGCTTTGTTCGTTATGCAATATGTTATACGGCGGTGTTTTTGAGAATAGTTGCTTCAGGAATGCGATGATGATGATGATGATGATGATGATGATTATAAACTGCAAACTTATTAATCCCGAAGTGAGGTATGGTAACAAGTGTCAGCATGGGTTTAGTTGAGTACAGTGATGATGATAATGATGATGATGATGACTGATGGTTGTGCTGACGATAACGATGACGACTGATGCTGATGATAATAACAAACACGATGATGAAGACAGTGATAATGTTGAACAGAATATCCGAAGTTATTATTCCCTGGGTGAGGTATGGAACAGTGAGTGACAATATCAGGGTGTGGGTGAGTGGTGGTGCCCCTGCCGGATTGTGTGGTGTTGCCGGTACCCACATAACCACCGGCTGTCACGGCTGCAAAAACCGTAATGGTCACCTGTCGGGCCCATCTGCCCTCCGCGGCAGGTAATGGTCCACGTACAATTGGAGACAAAAATTACTATTCCCCTACCTCTACTTGACAAATGAGGCATATCCGTCACTTCCTACCCTATCACATCATATTAGGGAGGATCCTTCATGAGTAGGGAAACACTGAAATTCTTTCTCAGTCTAGGAATATCTGCCTTACGGAGAAAAGTGAGAGGGAGATGATGCAAAATATCACGCGAATTTTTGTCCCTGTCCTTACGCCCCCGCTTACCTAGTACCATATTCTCTTATCACGGCAAGATGTGCTGGTGATAATCATAATTACACTGGAATTACTCTTGTCGTTAATGTGTGTCCGATGCACAGAATGCGTCGGAGAGATCAAGGGAAAAAAGTAATCTCGGGTAATAACAGAAACTTTGATACTCCGATTACCTTCAAACTTCGCCCCAGGTGCTGAGTTTTAGCGCTGCCGAGTCACTGGATACCATTTTCTTGATACTGGGAGTCTTATTGGTACTTCTTCTTTAATTATTGTATATTAGACCTCAGCTTCTTGCGTATCATTTATATTTATTGATGGTGAAGGAGGATTGACATGATAAGTGAATATATGAATCGACTACAACTGAACGTTGAGAAAGAGATGTCTAGACGTAGATAAAAGCAAAAAATTAACAAGCGATCATTATCGATGGATGAAACATAGATGGAGGTGCACATTACAAGGGATGAACCTCTTTCTTGACAGCCAACGTAATACTCCCTATCCAATAAGCATCTCTCTCTCTCTCTCTCTCTCTCTCTCTCTCTCTCTCTCTATATATATATATATATATATATATATGGGGGTAGTTAAACCTGTAAGATGAAACAGAACAAGGAAGACTTAAATGGTGAATGAATGGATGTATGGTCAATTTCATTGTGCCTTCCGATGGTTCTGCTACTTCTGTGCCTGCCTTTTCATTGTTTTGAATTACTCCCACCTTATGTATTTAACTGAATACTGACACCACGACGATGAAGACAATGACGATGATGACAGTAACGATGGCATACCCTACATATACAATATACGAGAGAACAATGAGGTGAAATACTGTATGCAAAACCAACTGCAAAGGAAAGAGTGCAAGAGATCCTGTTAAAATGACAATGATAATGCTCACGGTGATAACGATAGTGGAATGCTTTGTGGAGGTGGGGGGCGGGAGAGGGGGTGAAGGAGTCTGCTTACAATACAGTCAACCATGATAAACTCTTTGCCCTGCCATGACCTACTTTCACATTTTGAATTTGCTACCGTCGACCGAATTCCTTTTGATCTGGAAGACCATTTGCAACACTGAGGGTGAAGGAGCTTCTTTCTAGGTCCTTCAGTACCAAATAATTCTCCTGAACAGTCGTCAGCAATTAAAAAAAAAAAAAAAAAAAAAAGGGTGGGGAACCATAGTACAAAAAGAATTAACTACTGCTGATTTATTTTATTATCGTGTTATCTCTAGTGTCAAACAAATTCATTTAGATAAGACGGGAGAGGGGAAAGGAAAAAAAAAATCATATTGCGGAAAACAGCAATAATCTCCCCGTAAATGCAGTAGGAAATCACTGACCTCACTTGGCGCCTCAGCTTGGGAAGGCGGCTATTTTGCTGTCATAATATTACTTAAGGATTATTAGCATTTCCTGCTCTGATTTTCTTGCAGTTCCCCCTCCCTCCTTCCCCATTCTCTCTCTCTCTCTCTCTCTCTCTCTTGCCGGGAGGGGTAGCTCCCTTCTGTAACCCAGCGGGGCTATATGGCCTTAGTTGCCTAGCTCGGGGAATTCATTTCTCCATTCTCTCTCTCTCTCTCTCTCTCTCTCTCTCTCTCTCTCTCTCTCTCTCTCTCTCTCAGAATATTACCCAACAATTCACAATTTCCCGCTCTCATTTTTCCCTACCAGCCCTGACCCAGCCCACCCCGGTCTTCTTCGTCTACAATATCGAGAGAAGGTGCTCGGGTCGCCTTCATTATCGGGTTAATATCGGGCTTTCGAGACAGAGGAAAAAGTTGTATTGATGTTTATCGGTGACGTGAGGTAGGGCGGAGTTAAGGGTTTGGATTGGAATTAGCCTTTCTCTCTTTATTGTTCTCGCTCTCTTTCTCTCTCCCTCGTTCTCTTCTATCTCTCTATCTATTTATCTATTTGTCTATCTATCCTATCAATCTAGCTCTCTCTTTGCCCTGTCTATATCTATCAATATATACTTCCTCCTTTCTCGCCCACTTTCTTTTCGGTTATCGGTCTGACAGTACATTTTCCTCTCTCTCTCTCTCTCTCTCTCTCTCTCTCTCCACTTTCAGACGGTGCACGGGGCGGTCCGAAATGGGGGCTCAGGTCACACAGGAGCCAAGAGAGGTCAACATGAGTGACTTACTTTCCTCAACACGCAGTAAGGTGGAAAAAGTCTGTTCATTTTTTCCCTCCGTTCACCTTTTTTTCTTTTTTTCCCTTTTTTACTTGTTTTTGCTACATCAGACGGATTTATTCTGCTTAGGATTTATTATATTTTATTTTTTATTTACTGGTCGGGTTACATATTATTACCTCGTTGAAACGGTTGGAATATCTTTATTTTTGATCTTGTTACTTTTAAGGGATATTTTAAGTTTTGTAGTGCCTGTCTGTAGTAATGTGGTTATACATAATCTCCATTAATCCCCCTATAGCCTGATTTCTCTCCCCAAGCTGAATAAAATCGTCTGACGGCACAAGAATACAACAGAAAATACATCATAGGAGTGAATGGAATAGATATCAATTAAAACATCAAAAAATCGTCCTAAGTTGAGCAAAAATCGTCTGGTGTTAGCAAGAATGAAAAATAATTCACCAAAGTAAATGGCTGAAGGGTGACTAAATATTTACAGTTCCAGACACAAATATCGAGTCACTTCGTTTCGATAAATAGAGAGACAATGAACGATAACTTTCGAAACCCAGTATTACAATCTTCACAACCCGACAAACTTACCATAATACTGTGTTAGAGTTTCATAACTGATCGACTAAAAAAAAAAAATGAAACGATATTGGTCCGTAGATGGCCTGGGAGTGAATTTCCGATTTGTAGGCTACTCGATCTGCCCCCCCCCTTCTCTCTCTCTCTCTCTCTCTCTCTCTCTCTCTCTCTCTCTCTCTCTCTCTCTCTCAGGAGGTTCTAAGTTATATTAGGTTAGGTTAAATTAAAGCAGATTAAGATAGGTTAGGCTTGATTAGGTTGAGTTATGCTTGGGTGGAGGTTAGGTTAGATTAGGTTGTTACACTAGGTTAGGTCGGATTAGGTCAGGTTATGTTAGGTCAAATTATTACAGATGAGGTTAGGTTAGGTTAAGATTAAGTAAAACAAATATTACGTTCGTTTTGGAGAGGAGAAAACTTACCGTCCGGCGCTGAAATGGCATACAGTTCCGAAATACCCGTCCCGTGAAAAGCGTGACGAGTATCAGATATTCATGAGCTAATTTCCATTAATAAAAGCTATATCAACATGGACTCCCTTCTCAGCCGTCATGGAGCTCCTATTACTGATGACCTGATGGGAGAAAAGAACCTCATATATTTCATTTATTATTATTATTATATATTTTTTTAAGGGATTATTTTGACAAATTTGAAACTAGGCTGGAAAAGATCAGAGTTTTCTTACTTAGCCCCTTCAACCTGTGGACGTGTTATGATTACGCTTTAGATAATATCAGACTGTTTTATGTGTCCATGAAGGTTCTTTTTTTACTGATGGATTTATCAAAGGCTGCACCGAAGTCGTCCAATTCGAAAATTTTTCCAAAATTTATATATCATACTCCTGATTTAGCAAGATATCTATATATAAAGACGCCATCGAGGTGAATGAGTCGTCCGAAAGAGAAAGAAAGAAAGAATGAAAACGAACGAACGAATGAACGAAGAAAGGTAAAGAAAAAAAATACACCCAAACACTCAGTATCATACAGTACGGCACAACAAGCAAAAAATTTTGAACACTGCTTTTGAAGGTTATAAATGTCAACAATTGTGGTGTCTTCAGCCATAAATGCCATAAATGCGAGGTACACGTAATATTACAATTTTATTTTCTCCCTCACTGTACCCTCTTCTCTTGTATTAAATTCCATCCAAACGATTTTATTCAGCTGGGATTGAGTGTGTTGGCTTGAGTGTTGATATTGGTACCTTTAACCTTCTCATCATGGGGACTACTCTTAGTGTTCCATTTCAGCTGACTCAGCATGATTTTCTTCAGCTGAAAAAATAGGTGTCTGGAAATGTTACTGTAATGTACCACGAAATATATGAAGTTTTATTTTGTAGTAGTAGTAGTAGTAGTAGTAGTAGTAGTAGTAATAGTAGTAGTAGTAGTAGTAGTAGTAGTAGGGGTGGTACAACTACCATTCCTCTTATTACCACTACTAATACTATCAACACTACCCCAACTACTCCTCCTATTATTATTATTATTATCATCATCATCACCATGCTCATTATCATTATACGGTAGGGTTAAAACTAAGTCGGCAAAAAAAAAAAAAAAAAAAAAAAAAAAAAATGAATTACCGGTACCTGCGGCAAGAATCAGAATCAAGTGCGAGTAGAATCAGAAATTACTGCGACGCGAAAGTACTAAGGTTGTAATCATAGTCGAAACCGATAGAAAAAAAAAAAAAAGAACGAAAGGAAAAAACTCCCAGAAACATAACGGGGCAAAATTTCACCATAATCTCTCGCTGCTTAAGATGCACATAAAGCCATGAAATAGGAGGGTGGAGGGACCGCTGTGGAAGTAGAAGTGCAGGGGTGGAAGGGGTGGAGGCAGGAGAAGTGGAGGGAAAAAAGATACGTGGAGGTTATGGGAGAAATGTGGGAGAGACGAAGGTATGATACACGAAAAGAAAAAAGTTTGAGTACTGTTCTACTGCGTTACTTCATGTCCATCACTTTGATGTAGCGTTGATATTAATAACGTTGACTGTGCCGTACCTGCAACATACGAGAAGCTGCCTGGAGGAGTGAAAAAGGAGGGTTCTTTATGCACCACCCTGTACACCAAGCTTCAAGGCGAACTTTTGTCTCCGCCTGTAAGTAACGAGGAGGTGATGATGGTGGAGAGGTGGAGGAACCAAGAGGTGGAGAGAGGTGGAGGAAAGGGAGGGAGGGAAAAGGAAAACGTCAGAAATGTGAGAGAGACTAAGAACGATACAGTTGCATACATATCGGTACCATAACTATCGATTCACGTCTCTCTCTCTCTCTCTCTCTCTCTCTCTCTCTCTCTCTCTCTCTCTCTCTCTCTCTCTCTCAAAATCTAAAAAAAAAATTACAATAATAATCTTATCACACTAACGAACAATAAAAATAACTGAGAGTCCTCGTGTCCTTGCTCTGAAATGCCACAGGTATCGATTAAGAGAGTATGTAGCAGGAGGTAGTTGAGGGGAAGGAGGAAGGAGAAAGGGGAAAGATGGAGAGGGGAAAGGTGAAAGATGGAAAAGAGAGAGAGGGAGGAGGGAGAAAGCAGGGGACAGGAAATGAGCGAGAGAATGGAAATGGGAAAAGGAAATGTAAGAGAGAAGGGGAAAGCGGGAAAGGAAGGGGAAAGAGAAAGGTGATGTGACAAGAGGATCAAAGGTGAGAGGGGGAGGGAAGGGAAGGGAAGGAAGGGTGGTGTTGGTGTGTGTTGTGGTGACGTGTTGTGGTGTTGGTGTGTGTTGTGGTGTTGGTGTGTTGTGGTGACGTGTTGTGGTGTTGGTGTGTGTTGTGGTGACGTGTTGTGGTGTTGGTGTGTGTTGTGGTGATGTGGTGTTGGTGTGTGTTGTGGTGATGTGTTGTGGTGTTGGTGTGTGTTGGGGTGTTGTGTTGTGGTGTTGGTGTGTGTTGGGGTGTTGTGTTGTGGTGTTGGTGTGTGTTGTGGTGATGTGTTGCGGTGTTGGTGTGTATTGTGGTGATGTGTTGTGCTGATGGTGTGTGTTGTGGTGCTGTGTTGTGGTGCTAGTGTGTGTTATGGTGACGTGTTGTGTGTTGGTGTGTGTTGTGGTGTTGGTGTATGTTATGGTGATGTGTTGTGGTGTTGGTGTATGTTGTGGTGATGTGTTGTGGTGTTGGTGTATGTTGTGGTGATGTGTTGTGGTGTTGGTGTATGTTGTGGTGATGTGTTGTGGTGTTGGTGTATGTTGTGGTGATGTGTTGTGGTGTGTTGGTGTGTGTTGTGGTGATGTGTTGTGGTGTTGGTGTATGTTGTGGTGATGTGTTGTGGTGTTGGTGTTGGTGTGTGTTGTGGTGATGTGCTGTGGTGTTGGTGTGTGTTGTGGTGTTGGTGTGTGTGTCGTGGTGTTGGTGTGTGTCGTGATGATGTGTTTTGGTGTTGGTGTGTGTTGTGGTAGTGTTGTGGTGTTGGTGTGTGTGTTGTGGTATTGGTGTGTGTTGTGATGATGTGTTGTGTTGGTGGTGTGTGTTGTGTTGTGTTTTGGTGTTGGTGTGTGTTGTGATGCTGTGTTGTGTGTGTTGGTGTGTGGCGGTGATGGCAGTTATGGTGCTGGTGGGTGTTTGTGGTGGTTCATGTGGTGCAGTGGTGGTGTGTGTTGTGGTAGTGGTGAGTGGACTGGAGAGTGATCATGGTGGTAGTCATAGTAGTAGTGATAGTGGTGGCGATGGTGGTAGTACTGATGGTGGTAGTGATGATGGTAGCAGTGATAATGGTAGCGATGGTGGTAGTAGCGATGTGGTAGCGATGGTGATAATAGTAGCGATGGTGGTAGCGATGGAGATAGTAGTATTGATAGTGGTAGCGATGGTGGTGGCGATGGTGGTAGTTGAGATGGTTGTAGCAGTGAAAGTGGTAGCGATGGTGGTAATAGAGATGGTAGAAGCTGTGATAATGGTAGCGATGGTGTTAGTAAAGATGGTAGTAGCAGTGATAGTGGTAGCGATGGTGGTAGAAGAGATGGTAGTAGCAGTGATAGTGGTAGCGATGGTGGTAGTAGAGATGGTAGTAGCAGTCATAATGGTAGCGGCTGTGAATTTAGCCTTTCATGAGATGCTGGTTATAAAGACCATCCCTACAAGCCGTACTGTACCTGAGAGAGAGAGAGAGAGAGAGAGAGAGAGAGAGAATTTCGTCTTGCTTGTAAATACATGTGTGTGTGTGTGTGTGGGTGTGGGTGGGTGGGTGGGTGCGTACGTACTCAACAATAATTTTTATGGGAATGCTCAGTTTCGGTTCGATTTCGACTCTCTCTCTCTCTCTCTCTCTCTCTCTATCGTTTCTAAGCACACACACCGCCACACTACATTCATATACCTTGCACCCCGAGGTATAGCAGTAAAAATTATCATATAAATAAATGGGTCAATATACACGTGTTGTAAATACAGAATATTACAAGTGTTAGCTAACTACTGCTACTACTACTACTACTACTACCACTGCTACTACTACCGGTACTACTACTTTTTCTTCTTCCTTTTCTTCTTTCTAGTCTCCTCCTCCTCCTCCTCCACTAGGCTCTATTTCTTTTTCTCTCCCTCAATCCTATTCTTAATTTATTCTGGTGAAAAAAACGCGCTTTGGCTCTCCACAGTTCACAGATCTCTCTCTCTCTCTCTCTCTCTCTCTCTCTCTCTCTCTCTCTCATACACACACACACACACACACACACACACACACACACAAAAATGGCCGTGTGAGTGTGTGTATGTGTGTGTGCGTGTGTGTATGTGCGTGTACGTCTTCGTGTACGTGTGTCATCAACAAAACAAAGTAGAGGAGGTCAGGTTTAATTAAGAATATCATTTTAATTGGAAGATATTTGGAGCCAGGCTGTGAAGGGAAGTGAGGGGGGCACTTGTGTATATTAACC
Organism: Coenobita brevimanus; assembly: GCF_032717465.1. Lineage (NCBI taxonomy): Eukaryota > Metazoa > Arthropoda > Malacostraca > Decapoda > Coenobitidae > Coenobita > Coenobita brevimanus. The sequence continues at coordinate 23,506,416 of NC_136977.1, forward strand.
AGGTTTGTGTAAAATAGAAAATGGGAAGCAGAAACAAATTAGTAGCCTTGAGGATGAAACGAGACAAGATGAACGGATGTAAGAAAGAAAGAGAGACAGAAAGAAAGAAAGAAGGAGGGAAGGAAGGAAGGAAAGAAAGTAACATAGAAAGAAAAGGAAACGGACAAAAGGAGGGAAATAAAATGAAAACCACCAGAAGAGAAATAGGAAATAGAAACCGTAACGAAAACATGCAAATAAAAACAAAGTATCTAACCCAACCTAGTTTAACTTCAGCTCTATTTCTCATCTCATCTCATCTCAGCTCAGCTCAGCTCATATCAGTTCAGCCCAACTCATCTCAGCTCAGCTTATCTCATCTAAGCTCAACTCACCTAATCTCATCTCAAGTCCTCATCTTATCTCAGCTCAACTCATCTTAACTTAACTGAACTCATCTCATCCCAGTCCAACCTCAACTTGAATCCTCATCTCACCTCATCTCAGCTCATTTCAGCTCAACTCAGCGCAACCAAGAAAATCCTAACCTAACCTAACCTAACAACCTAATCTTCTGTAGACAAAGATACATAAAAAATAAAGAGATAAGAGGATAAAATAACAGAAGATAAAAGATAACTATAAAAGAACTATAGGCATATAACTAATTTAAAATAACAAGATAAAAGATAACTAAATAAAAAAAAAAACTATATATATAACTCATTTACAATAATAGAAGATAAACGATAACTATACATAAAATAAACTATATAACTAATTTAAAATATGTGATTAACCGAGACGTATTTCGAGAAAGAATGGGAGGGGGAGGGGAGGGTGGATTTGCATATTCAGGAGTCGTGTATAAATTAGAAAATGGGAAGGAGGAGCGTAGGAGCATATTTTCTGACCTCGAGATGGAAGGAGAAAAGATGATGGACGTGAGATAAGAAAAATGAAAAATACGTAATAAATAAACAAATAAATACAGAATTAAAGAAATAAAATAAAATAAATAACAAATAACTACATAAAAATAAAACAAAATATAATAATAAAATAAAATAAGTAAATGAATAAAATAAACTTGGAAGGAAGACTCGTGTCACGGGGTTTTTGAGAATTAAATATTAAATAGTACTTTGAAATGTTACTTGAAAATATGGACAATGAATTAATTTGTGAAAATTAAGCAATGATTACTTTATGCCGGCTTACTTCGCCAATTCTTTAAAGACAAGAATTTATTTACTTTCTCAGCAGTAGGCCTACACAGAAGAGACTAATTACTCACAAATGCTGTTTGTTAGTACTGCTAGCCTTACGAGAAAGTGACTCCACCCCTGACAATCAATAACTAATGCTATGAATGATAAACAGGTTCTTGCTGATGCATTAACTCCAAGTTGGTACAACAGATTTAAGTTTGATGCAAAAGTAGGCCTACTGGCCTAAGTACCAGTTATGAATAATGCAAAGCGTTATGCAAACTAGGAGCGGTAAGTAAAATAAACTTAATGTGGGAAAAAAAAACACGAGTTTACATTACATTAAGCTCAAGAGAAAAGAACTGTAAATTTATTATTTACAATGAGATAAATTTACATTACATGTCTCAAAATGAATTCAAAATAACAAAGAGAATACACTCACTCGCTCAATCACAAGCTAAACTAAACTCTTAAGCGTAAGAAAAATGAAAAGAAATGCTGGTCAGAAAAGGGGGCTAGGTTGGATGAACTGGGCGTCGTTATGTAGGAAGGGCGCTGCCACCACGCTGAACCTCTACGCCAGATCACATTGAGTGGAGATTTCAGGAACTCGCTGAAGAACGACCTGCTCTCATGGCGCAAAAAGTTGACCAACTTCAAATTATGAGAGAGAGGCGAGTCGCCAGTGAGCGAAAAAACCTTATATTTACGTTAATAGAAGCAAGCTTAAGGAAAAAACTCCGTGACGATGGTGTAAAATCCTGTACTCAGGTCAAACTGAGCAAAAAGTTCGCTACATTTACATTAACAAGTAATTGTTATGTAGCGTGATGTATGTAATACACGGTGTAGGTGTGACAGTTGTGGTGTAACTGTGCCTACATGTAAAATGATATAATACAAGTTAATAGTAAAGAAACGATGAGGCAGAAAAGAAGAGGCGGCAGCATGCGGCAGGGACGATCAGCTGATCTGCATGACAATGCTGCACCCACCTGCTGCACCTGCGAAAGGAATCAAGGTGGAGCATCAAAAGTGTCATTTCTCTCTCTCTGCCTAGCAATCAGTACTTATGTTTATTATTAACCAGGAAACGTAGTCCTTGGATTTACAAATCTCTCAGAACATTTGTAGTTTACTGGTTAACCTAGCATTATTAACCAGGAAAGGTGCCAGTTCTTGAATTGCTCAAATTTCTCAGAACGGGCAGTTTACTGGTTAACCTAACATTATTAACCAGGAAATGTGCCAGTTCTTGAATTGCTCAAATTTCTCAGAACGGGCAGTTTACTGGTAAACCTAACTCTACACTTACAATTAACATTAGGAAGCTGAGAATCCCTACGCAATCTCGGGCGGGTCACATTTTAACACCCACCGTGGGTGTGAACACTCATGTGGATAATGTGCATTCTCCGGGAATCCTATCAAGAAGGCCCACAGCTCAAGACACCACAAGGTAATTCATAAGCAGCCTCAGATTATGCTTACGGGGCTCTCAAAATTCCCCTTAACCTATGGTATACATGTATATACAGGTCCTGGATGTAACGTGTCCTGTGGGACCAACGGGCAAGACGTCAGCAATTACTGGTACACTTTTAACTGGGAACCAGGCTGGTCCTTGGATTACTCAAATCTTTGAGGACGCCTGTCTTACGGAACCCAGCATACAACAGTTGCCCGTGTTAGTCATCAATCAGCAGGCAAGGCATCAGGTCTGCGCCTACATTATCACTTCCCTTGATGTATCTCACAACAAGGTTAAACTGCTGCAAATACAATGTCCAGTGTGTCAATCTTGCATTAGCCGTCTTACTCGTGCTGAGACTAGTGAGTGGCATATGATCAGTTTCCAGAATGAATGGTGCTCCATAAAAATAATAGTAATATTTCTTAACACCATCATCCATGGCCAAGAGTTCCTTCTCAACAGTACTGTAATTCCTCTCAGCGGGTTTTAGCTTACTGCTGTGGTATGCCACCGAGAAGATTCCACCTTCCGATTCCTCCATTAATACGGCACCTACTCCATCTTGTGAAGCATCAGTGCTCAGTGTGAAAGGTTTGTTGGAATCAGGCAACTGCAAGATAGGCTCCTTACACAGCATGTTCTTAAGGAAGGCAAAAGATCTCTCTTGCGCTTCTCCCCATTCAGTGGTGTTTGGAGCATATTTCCGTAGCACCTCGTACAACGGTTGGGCAATGAGAGCAAAGTTGGGGATAAAACTCCTATAATACCCCACTAGGCCAAGGAATGCCCTAACCTGTTTCTTGGTCACAGGTCTCGGGGCTTCTCTAACTTACCTAATCTTGTCACCCTGACACCTGCAGCGATTGTTGTCAACAATGTGTCCGAGGAACTCCACCTCACTCTGAGCAATTTTACACATGCTGGGCTTCACAGTCATGTTGAAACTCTGGAGTCTACTGCAGACAATTTCCAAGAGTCTGAGGTGCTCCTCCAACGTGGCAGAAAGAACAAGGACATCGTCAACGAACATCTCTACTCCTACGATACCGTGGAGCACTTGTCTAAAAAAATCTGCTTCCAAGAGATTGGGTGTGCTAAGCCGACTCCATTCCTTCTTTACCCCTGCACAATTGTTGACTCTATACAGGGGTTTTATCCGCCCCTGTGTAGAGTACAACTCTCATGTGTGGGAAGGCTCCCCACATACAGCTCTTCTCAATAGGGTGGAGTCAAAGGCTTTTTGCCTCATTAACTCTCTTCCTCTTACTGACTCCCTTCAACCTTTGTCTCTTCACCGCACTGTTGCATCTTTATCTCTTTTCTATCGCTACTTCAATGGTCACTGCTCCTCTGAACTGTCTGCATGCATTCCTCCACCCCTATGACGGGCGCGTAGCACCCGTCTAGCAGCAAACTCTCATCCCTTTTCTGTCCAACTCTCTAATGCAAGAGTTAACCGTTACTCCCAGTCCTTCATTTATGCAACAGGTCAACTCTGGAACTGTCTCCCTATGTCTGTATTTCCTACTTCCTATGATCTCAAGTTTTTCAAACGCATTGTGTTCAGGCATCTGGAAATGATCGGATCTTGAATTTGGCTCTCTATTATATTTTGTTTTTCTCTTGGAGGGAAAAGTTTTGTGGGCTCGTTGCCTTTTGTTCCTTCTTCCTCATATATATAAAGATTGAATACTGCTGGGGAAATGGTAAGTCCAATTGGGAGGACTTTATACTGATACAACCTCCCAGGAGTAGCAAAGGCAGTGAACTTACGGCTCCCGGGGTGAAGGGGAATCTGAAAGAATCCCTTCACCAAATCGAACTTTGTGAAATATCGTGACCCTGCCATGCTTGGAGAAGATGGCAATGTGGTCACCCATCGGCTCAGCATCTACTTTCGTGATTGCATTTAGCCTCCTATAGTCGCCACAAATCCTGACTCCACCATCCTTCTTGCGTACTACTACCATTGGACTACAGTAAGGAGATGAGGACTTTTCAATAATACCTGCAGTCTTCATGTCAGCAATTTCGTTGTCTACTGGGTCTAATAGTCGCATGGGAATCGGATATGGCTTAACCTTTATGGGAGTATTGCTGGTCAACTCAATTTTGTGACCATCAACCTTTGCAAGTCTAGGTTGGTCAGAGAAGACATAAGCATACTGACAGAGCAGTGACCTTATGGCATTCTGATCACCTAATGCTAAGTCAGTGTTAAGTAAAACATCTCCGACAGTCTCCTCCTGACGGGACTGAACAGTTAAGGGCTCGTCATCATGGTCATCAGCTGGGATCACCGCAGCTGCCCCGGTTTCTTCCAGTGGCTGGTCACTGTCATCAGCTACTCGTAGGCCAGTCTCCTCGGGGTTTGACTCATGATAAGCCTTCAACATGTTAACGTGGAACCTTTTGCGAAGATTCCACATCTGAATTATGTAGTTGAGGTCTGAAATGCACTCTACTACATCAAATGGACCCTTTCACTGTGCCAACAACTTGTTCTGGGCAGTGGGGAATAACACCAAGCACTTACCGCCTGGACTAAACTTCCAAAGTTTTGCCTTCTTATCATAATAGGCTTTCTGAACTTCGCGCGCCTTGATCAATTCTTCCTTAGCTAACTCACATGTCGACTGGAGGCGGTCAGCTAGATCAAGGACATAGGTGTAGGTGGTCTTGACTTCAGGGTCGGGTTCTTCATCATCCCATAACTCGCGTAGGACTTGAAGTGGTCCACGGACTGACCTTCCATACACCAGTTCAAAGGGTGAGAACTTCAAGGAATGCTGTGGGGCTTCTTGATAAGCAAATAGAAGAGGAGCAATGAACTGCAGCCATTCCTTTGGCTGTTCGGCGGCCATGCGGTTTAACATCTCGAGAGTCCCATTGAACCTCTCACACAACCAGTTACACATGGGATGATAAGGCGTAGTTCGCAGGCCTCGGATGGACAACAACCTGAATGCTTCATTCATCATTGCAGAGGTGAACTGCCAACCCCGGTTGCTTAAGATCTCTTTGAGGATACCTACGTGACAGAACACTTCAATCAATGCCTCAGCAACAGTGACGGCCTCAATATTCTTAAGGGCCACGGCTTCAGGCCACCATGTGCTGAAGTCAACAATGGTGAGGATATACCTTGATCCATCACATGCCCTAGGAGAGATTGGCCCAACAAAGTCAACTGCTGCTCTCTCGAACGGTTCAGAGATTATAGGCATTGGTTTCAATGGCGCAGGATGGACACATCCCAGGTCAGTGGTACACTGACACACATCACAGGAACGCACAAGCCTTTTTATTTCCTGTCCCATTCCTGGCCAGAAAAAGTCAGCATGGATGCGGTCAGAGGTTTTCTTTTGGCCCATGTGACCTCCCATCACTGAACAATGACCTAATTCGGACACTGCCTGACGATACTTAGCGGGAACGACGACTTGCAGTCACACCTCGCCCTGGGGTGTTTGTGACTCACGGTATAGCCGTCCTCGCTTGCAAAGGAACCTGGCTTGACCTCCCCGTGAACACTTAATCACTTTACCCTCCAGCTTCTTACGCACTGAGGCAAGTGTCGGGTCAGACTGTTGTTCTTGGACATCTTGACTATGAATCATATCTTGCGGTGTTGCGATGGTCAACGGGGTGACATGATTCGGAGCTTTGGCCATGGCTCGTGTTACTGCACCAGCCGAAGTCTGTGTAGCAACATCTACGGTGCAACTGTTTTTGACGCCTGGTATGTTGCCGATAATGGGTCAAACAAGGGCTCTGGCATGACCAGAGCAGCTGTCAAGCCAGTGTAGAAAGGAGATGCCACCTGGATACGTGCCTCAGGGAACAATCTCACTGATCCATCAATAAGTCTAACTTGGATCTGCCTACCCGTGTACTCATCGGATCGAACTAAACTTTGCTTGACAGAGCAACCTGAGAATCCATTATCTCTCAGGACATTTACAGAAATACCTCCCACAAACCCTGGCTGAACAAGAAAGGCAGTGTTACTGGTGGAAGGGTCTGAGGAGGTAGCAGCCAGTCATTGGTGAGACTGCGGAACGAACGATGCAGCAAATGTGGCGCCCTGAGAACTTGATGCCTGAGGGGTCGTGCTCACCATCTGAGGAGCTGGAGCATTGACCACCTGAGATGGAGGGTTCACTGTTGCTGGGGAGCTAGTGAACTGCGGGGAAGCACCTGTACTGGTAGGGTTGGCACCACTGTGCACTTGTTGGGGCATGAAGGCTGCATTTGCATCCTGCCTCCAATACACTAAAGTCGATAATCCTGACTGAGGGTTACGTGGTTTGTCCTTGCTCTCCTGCTGCTTGAAATACCGGTACTGCTACTGGTTAGGGTTCTGCTTGTCGTACCGCTTCCACTCAGGTTTCTGGGTATTTTCCCCCTGGTCCTTCCTCTGTGGTTTGTTTGGAGCTTGGCCATTATTCTGAGAACTGCCTTGTTGCGGTTCAGTATGAGATGGTTTCCCAGATTTGTCAGCTTTCCTGTTCCAGGTGTGCTGCTTACGAGTTTGATACCCGTAGGCAGTGAAGAATGCATCAGCCTTCTCCACCATTTGACTGGCATCCCTTACCTGGCAGATCTTAAGCTGAGCCATAAGATCAGCAGGCCACGACTTTTCTAGCTGTGTGCGCAGCATAAGGTCGATTATCCCCTCACGCGTGGAAGGAGTTTCATCTTTCTCCATCCACTCATCTAAGTAAGCAGTAAGCCAATCAAGAAACTGAACGGCAGTCTCTTTTTCTTGCAAACGCACCTTCATAAACTGACTCCTGGCGTCGTCAACTGTGAGATCGTACGCTTTGACGAGTGCGGCCTTCATCATCTCATATGTGAGATTGTCTCCACGAATTCTGTGGAGAATATTGAGGGCAGGACCCTCAAACAGGCTAAGAAACTGAAGCCACTTAGCTGCATCATCCAGCTGGTACAGTTGAGCCATGTCTTCAAAACGAGCTATGAATGGCTCGATTCGCTTGCCTTCCTTGTATGGAGGAAGCTTGATGTGTGGGGTCGCCAAAACGTGTGCAGGGAGAGCGCTCATGGAGCTTAGGCCAGCTGCACCAGATGTGTCTGAAACCAAGGAGACTCGCTTGAGCCTCAGCATTTCAAGTTCACGTTTTTCACGTGCCTCACGCTTGGCACGTTCGTGTTCTCGTTGTTCTTGCTCATATTCACGTTCTCTCTCTCGTTGTTTTAACTTGAGTTGACGTTCTCTCTCACGTTGTTCTCGTTCGTATTCCCGTTCTCTCTCACGTTGTTCTAACTCGTGTTGACGTTCTCTCTTGCGTTGTTCTAACATGTGTTGACGTTCTCTCTCGCGTTGTTTTAACTCGTGTTGACGTTCTCTCTCGCGTTCCTCACGCTGTTCTCGCTCATGTTCACATTCTCTTTCGCGTTCCTCACGCTGAATTCAACACTCTTCACAAGCATCATTCTCACGTTGCTGCTCGTAACTTAACCGAGAGAGGACGTAGTCCTTAATTTTCTCAGGGTCAGTAAGCCCCATATCTTTAGCTTCCTGTACATAGACGTTGGTAGACATGATGCTAACTAAGTCTGAGTGAACCAAAGACTAAGTACTGACTGCTATTTTGCAGAGGAATGCAATAATCAAGAATAAAGAATATAGGCACAGGTTAGTGGTGACCATTTTTATGTAGTTAAACTGGTAAAGAAAGAAAATTAAACAAACAAGTGACTATAAAAACTATTACGTTAAATTAATAGAACTGAATCAATAATCACCTGTAAAATAGTGCCCATACACTTTAATGATAAATACCTAAGTATGAGAGAGTGAATAACTTTAGAGCTAGGAGTTAATATCCTGGAATGATGTCGCCAGATGTCACGGGGTTTTTGAGAATTAAATATTAAATAATACTTTAAAATGTTACTTGAAAATATGGACAATGAATTGACTTGTGAAAATCAAGCAATGATTACTTTATGCCGGTTTACTTCGCCGATTCTTTAAGGACGAGAATTTATTTACTTTCTCAGCAGTACACAGCAGAGACTAATTACTCACAAATACTGTTTGTTAGTACTGCTAGCCTCACGAGAAAGTGACTCCACCCCTGACAATCAATAACTAATGCTATGAATGATATACAGGTTCTTGCTGATGCATTAACTCCAAATTGGCACAGCGGATTTAAGTTTGATGCAAAAGTACTGGCCTAAGTACTGTACCAGTTATGAATAATGCAAAGCGTTATGGAAACTAGGAGTGGTAAGTAAAATAAACTTAATGTGGAAAAAAAAAAACACGAGTTTACATTACATTAAGCTCAAGAGAAAAGAACTGTAAATTTATTATTTACAATGAGATAAATTTACGTTACATGTTTCAAAATGAATTCAAAATAACAATGAGAATACACTCACTCGCTCACTCACAAGCTAAACTAACCTCTTAAGCGTAGGAAAAACGAAAAGAAATACTGGTCAGAAAAGGGGGACTAGGCGGGATAAACTGGGCGTCGTTACG
>NC_136977.1:23520602-23525602 GCF_032717465.1 Coenobita brevimanus
ACACAAAAACACAAACACTTGTCTTCATACTAATCAACCTCTCCCTCACCTGCCCTAAAACTTTGCTTACCTGTAAACTCACATACCTTTATACACAAACACATAAACAAACACACACATATAAACACAAAAACACCTAACTCCATAGCAGCTAACTTCTCCCTCACCTGCCCTAAATGCTTACCTACCTGTATGCTTATGTACAGTTGGCCGCACTCCCGCGAGGGCCACCTTAGTGTTGTCAACGCTGGCCGAGATAGTAACCGCGAATCATTAGTAGTGAGCTCTGATCGAAGCATTCACAGGACTGAGGGAGGGAGCGGGTTTGAGGTGGGTAGGTGGGTGCCTGTACACGAGAGGCGAGATATGACGATTGTTGAGGCGACAGAAAAGTGTAATATTTATTAAAATAATTTTTTTTTTTTTTCGGTGTTACTTTTGCCATCATGAAAAGTAAAAAGATCAACTTTAAATATTATACTGCAAAACAAAGACAACCGATCAAGATTCATAATTGTAGACTTTAATCGTATTTTATTTTATTGTCGTTTCCAAGCAACGGACGCTGTAAAATACAGACAAAAACTGCCTGAAAATAATGAATCAGAATGCTGTTTATTAATCACACGTAACAAATGTAAGTAACTTCATCCGGAATGTGGCAGCTGCTGACACCACTGGCACATATCAACATCGCCCATATCTAGCGTTACCTAACAAGCAGTTTAAAATCGCATCGTTGCGTCATCGCATCGTGGAGTTATCAGGGCTCCCATTCACCTTCACATGATAGCAGATTAAATATATATATATATATATATATATATATATATATATATATATATATATATATAGAAAGATAGATAGATAGATAGATAGATAGAGAGAGAGAGAGAGAGAGAGAGAGAGAGAGAGAGAGAGAGAAAGAGAGAGAGAGAGAGAGAGAGCGAGAGCAAGAGCGAGAGAGAGAGACAGCGCGAGAGCATATTAATTTTGACCCAAATATCAGCACAAGAGAACACGTAGAAAGTGTCGGATTATGGCAACAAATATTTTGTGCATTTAATTCGGGAATATCTAAACCCTGCTGTGGACTTTTGATAAGGTAGGGTTGCTTGGACATATAACATCGCCTTGAAAACAAACATAAGTAAAGCAATACGAGACAAAACACATTAAAATAAGAAGAGAGAAAACTACTTAAATTCTGAAACGCTCTGTAGCAGAAAGGGAAAGACGATAGAGATGAGGGGTATCAAACATGTGAAAAATGGAGCAAGGATTGACTGAATGGGCAGACTCCCGCCTCATACACCACAAACAAGCGAGCCAGAGGCGAGTGAGCGAGCGGTGGAAGGGCAAAACCCTCGCTTTTTAAGGCCTGTCTACACGTTCGGGGCTGATGGGCGCCCATGCCCGTCAAGTGGCACGTTGAACGGACAAATCAGCAAGAGCCATTATAGTCCAGCCGGTATGTGTCCCCCCATAAGGGATTGAACTTGCGACCGATCACATAGGAGTCGGACGCCTTACGCAGTCAGGGATCGAGGGGACATGGAAATGACAATAAAAACAGAAGAGAAGGGAAAAAGAAAAATGACAAACTTAAGTTTCATCCTATATGCTACAGACAATACTCAAGGGTACGGTGTTTTAGCCCTGAACAATGTATTGTACTGTATGAAAGTTAACACATTCGGATACATTACAGTCAATTAGGTGCTAAAGAAATAGTAATAAGTTATAAACAAGCTACTGTACTGTACGGTATCTAGAATATGACACTCCTGTTATCATGCGAGAGATAAGCGAGCCAATGTTGTCGGGTGTTAGGAAACGCTTGATAAGGAGGATACGGAGGTGTGTGCTAGGGGTGTCAGCAATTACCGCATGCATTATTAAGGATTCACATTTGCTATATTCAATAGCATTATGCTTTATGGTTTCCAAGCATTAACTGTGCCACTTTTCACAGCGGTAATAACTTGACAATAAAGGTATTAAAATATATATGATTTGTTACCAGGTATTGTAGATTTATATTATATATAGCTTCCAGCCTTCCACTCATCTGTTTCAGGCGTCATCCCTCACCTCTCGTGCATAGGTATCCCCCCCACTCTCCTCAAACCCCCTTCCTCCCCCCCAAACTCTCTCTGTACAACTCTCTCTTACTGGCTGTGGATGCTTCGAACGCATCTCTCTACTAGTGTTTCAGAGTAAATATCTTGGCCAGCGTTGACAACGCTGTGGCCCTCGTGGGAGTGCAGCCAGCTGTACCTTTAACCCCTTAACCTCGGGGCGTCACTTTCGTGACACTCGGGCGCAATGGATCATACCGCGGGACGTCACTTGTGATTCTGTGTTATTTTGAATTATCCCAGGCTTTCAAGTGGTGGCTTGTATCATCTATCAGTACTGCCAATGTCCAACACTAGTCAGCACTCCAAATCTCATCTGTACTCCCATCCATTGTTGACATTTTAGCTATTTTCCCCTGCTCCTGACTCCCCTCCCTACCTCCCCTCCATTACCCTGTCCTCTCACCTCCCCGGCCGTGCTGCGCTAAGCAAATCTCCCCCGGATTTTTCCACAGATTTCATCCATTGAAATAAGCCCTATGCCCTATACTTATACAAAATAATATATACCAAAAAAAAATAAGGTAAGTGATAGTGGTATACACCAGGAATTGGCTAATTATCACCTGACAACACCTCACATGCATTCATTTGCTACATTACCATGGTAATTTCCCCTTTGAATTATGCCTTGTAATCTATTTCAGTAATAAAAATATATATCAGAAAGGAAGGGAGAAGCCTAAGTGACATTTACATTCACCTGGAACTACCTATTTCTTTATGTATTGCCGAGATTTTCTACCAATAATTTATTAGCATGTAAGTTAGCAGCTGTCAGCCCCATTGTCACTGTCAACCCTTGCCTTCTCAGATAAGCCGTGCCATTTAGTTCCTTGTCTTCCTCTGTGGTCAAAGCATGTCGCACTCGCGCCCCCCCATTTCTGCCGCTTCTGCGCCCATTGCAAAGGGCCCCGTGACCTCTACACCCAGAAAAACTCGTGGGGGAAGCAGGAAAGGACTAAGTGACTCTGCAGTGGAACGTGAACTAGCCGAATTATCAATGGTGATGATGGATAGTGACTTTGACCCTTCGGGGGATTCGTGTGATGAGCCGGGTGAGGAAATCATGCCAGAAACTACTAGTACGAGTGCTTCAGTGTCCCAAGTTATCCCTAGCTCCAAGGGAAAGGAGCCGTTAGTGCAACAAGGGAAGGAATTTGGGAAGGGAATGAAAAGGCGGCGGGTTAGCCCCGGAACAATGGCTTCGCATGACCCAGCCTGCCATGAGTCCCGAGTTGATTCACCTCCCCGTTCCCCAAGCCCCACTTCACTCATTTCTTCCTATTCTTCTGCCGAATTTTCTCCGGGGTCTTCGTCATCGGAGTCACCACCAGCATCAACAGTGAAGGCAGGCCGTAAAGGAAGAGGTAAATCCCTGACCCGTAAAAGTAGAGTTGCTAGTAGAGTAAGGGCTGCTAGTGCTGTACGGCAACCCAGGGTCAGTGTGAGTGACCTTGAACCTGATAAATCTGCCTCACACCCACCCTCCACCCTCACCCACCCTACACCGCCACAACAGGGAAATCTTGGACGCCTTCGCATGAACGGAAGAGTCCGATTTGTCCCTGAACATCTCCATTTTGACAAGAGTTCCTCAGGAGTACAGCCTGCCTTCACTCTTGACGAGGATGCTGAGTGTCTGGACTTCCTTTTGGCCTTCCTCGATGACGAAGTCATGCAGCACATATGTGATGAGACCAACAGGTATGAATCACAACGTGCTGCAAGTGGTACAGGTGCAGCCAAGATGCAACAGTGGTCCATGCTGGGAGTGCAAGAGCTGTATGTGTTCTTCGCCTTCATGCTTCTCATGCCACACTCAAAGAAGCATGAGTTGGAAGAATACTGGTCCATGGACCCCTTACTACCCTCACCCACCTTCAATAAGTACATGGCCAGAGATCGCTTCCGGAACATCATGGGAAACCTGCACTTTGTCGACAACGATGTACCTTCCCAAACTGACCCACTCTGGAAGATCCGGGAGATTCTGAGCAGAATGAAGGATAAGTTTATGACATTCTTCCACCCCTTTCAGAAGGTTGTCATTGACGAATCCTTGGTTATGTTCAGAGGACATTTTAGGTTTGTGCAGTACATTGCAAGCAAACGCCATCACTTTGGAATCAAGTTCTTTGTACTGTGCGACTGTAAGACGGGGTACATCCTTGACTTCGTCATTTATTCAGCCAGCACTGTCGATCTTGATAAAACACACCCCCTTGGCTTCTCAGGCTGTGTAGTAAAAGTGCTCCTTGAAAGGTATTTTGGTGGGAATCATGTGCTGTATACAGACAACTATTATACAGCACCGAAACTTGCCAAATACCTTTCAGAGCATGGCATCGGCTCCTGCGGCACTCTCAAGAGTAATCGTGCCCACTTTCTTAAATTCCCAGAGGCAGGAACCTCGCAGCGAGGAGACGTGCACCTACGCAAGTCTGAGAAGATGCTGGTAACACGGTGGCATGACAAGAGGGTCGTGCACATGCTCACCACCGTACACAAGGGGGAAATGACAGACAGTGGGAAGGTCGACCGTAGGACAGGAGAACCTGTGAGGAAACCTGATGCTGTCTTAGACTACAATATCAACATGTGGCTGGTGGACAAGTCCGACATGAGGATTGGACAGATCGACTGCCTCAGGAAGAATACTAGGTGGTACAGGAAAGTTTTTCTGCATCTCATAAACATGACGATGCTGAACGCCTTCATCCTGTACAAGATGAAGGTCAAGCCACCCAAGTCCTTCTCCCTGAGGTTGTTCGCCAGGACTTGTGTTCAGCAGCTGCTTGAAAGATATGGTAGGGTGACAGCAGCAACTCCAAGGCGCCATCTAGTAACACTTCCCGA
>NC_136977.1:23530602-23621094 GCF_032717465.1 Coenobita brevimanus
ACAAATAATAATAATGATAATAATAATAATAATAATAATAATAATAATAATATTATTAATAATACCAAGATGTGTTCATTCTTAACTTCAAAACAAACTTCGCCAGACTTAACAAATAAACAAAACAAACTAAAGACACGAAAAAAACGGCAAAAAATAACCACTAAGATACAGCAAAAGAAACAAGATCATTCATAACCACTACCGTACAAAGTTCACCAGATTTCAAGAGGAAAAACAATATAAACAAAATCAAACCTAAATAAACAAGCAAAACTGTATATATATATATATATATATATATATATATATATATATATATATATATATATATATATATATATATATATAGGCACAATGTTTTCTTTTATACAAAAATCATTAAAGACCAAGGCGTAGCCATTGTTCACTATTTTTCTGTTGATCTTTTCGAGTTTTGTTACACATTGTTTTACACTATGATTCAGGTTGTAGATAATATATCCAAGATCCATGTCGTAACTATATTTTATTAATTATTTATTTTCATTTTTCGTAGGACGTTTCGTGTATCCTTACACATCATCAGCGACTGTAATATAGATACAATACACTATAAAACATGACATATACAACATAAACTTATACAATATATATACTGAAATGTACAACAACGACTAATAAAAGTGTAGAGTTACAAGAGTATGGATAAAAGAGACAAACCCTTTAGGTGAAGTCAAGTATGAGCTACAGTTAAAAGTGTATGGATAAAAGAGACAAACCTTATAGGTGTAGTCAGCTATGAGCTACGTGGTTGACTGCGAAGGTTGTATGGGTGAGTGGGTGTTTGTGGCTGTGTAGTGTTGCCAGTTGTGTTATTGTGTGTGTAATGTTCATTTGCAATTGTCGCTGCTTGTGGTCGGGCCTTTGTGTATTTAAACAGTTTGAGGGTACGATCTAGTCCGGTAGTTTGGTTGTTTATGGCCGGCGTGTTTTCACGTATGAGAAGTGCTTCTGCCAGTTGTAGTCTAATGTAGTCATGACATTTTTTTATTATATTAGTATTTTCTATTAGAACTTGTCTGTTTATTGATGTGTGATGTTGAGTCATATGATCTTTTATAGAACCGGATTGTAGGTGCATGGTTAAACGTCTGCTTAGTGTGGTTGTGGTCATGCCAATATATTTCATGTGACGAAGTTTACAACCTTCGTGTGGGCAAGTGAATTCATAAACTACATTGGTATGTTGAAGTTTGTTGGTTTGTTGAGCTGTGTTGTTTTTCATAATCATGTTGCTAACTTTCCTGTTTTTATAGTAAATAATTAAACTGAGCTTGTCTGAGGGAATAACACATGATGTGTTACGTGTCACAATCTCTCTAAGTACACGTTCATCCGTTTTATAAGCAGGGGACATCTGATTACCATAATACACATTGTGGGTAACAGTATGGGGAAGCGGTTGGACATTTGTGGTTGAGACTTGTTTTGAAATAAATTGACATATTTCTCTGTCAACTATTTGATTGGAATAACCATTGTTAATTAAGATCTGCTTTAATTTAGTTACTTCTGAGTGGAAGAGTTCCCACGATGAGCAGTTCCTATGAGCACGACGTAAGTATGACCTGATAACTGACAATTGGTACCGCTGCGGACACTCACTCACAGCATTAAGGCATCTACCCAAGTCCGTAGCTTTACGATATACGGAGGTTTTATAGTTACCATTCTCCTCTTCTATTAATACATCAAGAAAAGGGATTTTGTTGTTTGCACTTATCTCATAAGTAAATTTTAATATTGAGTTATGTTCCATGGCAGTTCTTAGTTGTTTAAGGTGGTTTTCGTCTCTAACGACCACATAGATATCATCAACATAGCGACAATACGTGGTTGGACGCAGGTTGGTATCTTCTAACACTTTGTTTTCTAGGTGACACATGTAAAAGGCAGCAAATGTTGGGCCCAGGGGTGAACCCATGCTGACTCCGTTAACCTGCTGATACAGCTTACCGTCTGGCTTCGTTAGATGTTGAAAGCCTCTTCACTAACGTACCAGTAGACCAAACTATACAGATAATTTTAGAAAATGTGTATCACCACCCAACCCTGTGCCCACCTAAGATCTCAACCCACAACTTGGAAACATTACTGAGAGCATGCACCACCGAAGCTCCCTTTCGCAGCCCAGACGGTAAGCTGTATCAGCAGGTTAACGGAGTCAGCATGGGTTCACCCCTGGGCCCAACATTTGCTGCCTTTTACATGTGTCACCTAGAAAACAAAGTGTTAGAAGATACCAACCTGCGTCCAACCACGTATTGTCGCTATGTTGATGATATCTATGTGGTCGTTAGAGACGAAAACCACCTTAAACAACTAAGAACTGCCATGGAACATAACTCAATATTAAAATTTACTTATGAGATAAGTGCAAACAACAAAATCCCTTTTCTTGATGTATTAATAGAAGAGGAGAATGGTAACTATAAAACCTCCGTATATCGTAAAGCTACGGACTTGGGTAGATGCCTTAATGCTGTGAGTGAGTGTCCGCAGCGGTACCAATTGTCAGTTATCAGGTCATACTTACGTCGTGCTCATAGGAACTGCTCATCGTGGGAACTCTTCCACTCAGAAGTAACTAAATTAAAGCAGATCTTAATTAACAATGGTTATTCCAATCAAATAGTTGACAGAGAAATATGTCAATTTATTTCAAAACAAGTCTCAACCACAAATGTCCAACCGCTTCCCCATACTGTTACCCACAATGTGTATTATGGTAATCAGATGTCCCCTGCTTATAAAACGGATGAACGTGTACTTAGAGAGATTGTGACACGTAACACATCATGTGTTATCCCCTCAGACAAGCTCAGTTTAATTATTTACTATAAAAACAGGAAAGTTAGCAACATGATTATGAAAAACAACACAGCTCAACAAACCAACAAACTTCAACATACCAATGTAGTTTATGAATTCACTTGCCCACACGAAGGTTGTAAACTTCGTCACATGAAATATATTGGTATGACCACAACCACACTAAGCAGACGTTTAACCATGCACCTACAATCCGGTTCTATAAAAGATCATATGACTCAACATCACACATCAATAAACAGACAAGTTCTAATAGAAAATACTAATATAATAAAAAAATGTCATGACCACATTAGACTACAGCTGGCAGAAGCACTTCTCATACGTGAAAACACGCCGGCCATAAACAACCAAACTACCGGACTAGATCGTACCCTCAAACTGTTTAAATACACAAAGGCCCGACCACAAGCAGCGACAATTGCAAATGAACATTACACACACAATAACACAACTGGCAACACTACACAGCCACAAACACCCACTCACCCATACAACCTTCGCAGTCAACCACGTAGCTCATAGCTGACTACACCTATAAGGTTTGTCTCTTTTATCCATACACTTTTAACTGTAGCTCATACTTGACTTCACCTAAAGGGTTTGTCTCTTTTATCCATACTCTTGTAACTCTACACTTTTATTAGTCGTTGTTGTACATTTCAGTATATATATTGTATAAGTTTATGTTGTATATGTCATGTTTTATAGTGTATTGTATCTATATTACAGTCGCTGATGATGTGTAAGGATACACGAAACGTCCTACGAAAAATGAAAATAAATAATTAATAAAATATAGTTACGACATGGATCTTGGATATATTATCTACAACCTGAATCATAGTGTAAAACAATGTGTAAGAAAACTCGAAAAGATTAACAGAAAAATAGTGAACAATGGCTACGCCTTGGTCTTTAATGATTTTTGTATAATATATATATATATATATATATATATATATATATATATAAGACAGTAAAATAGCGTGAAGTAAATAAAAACAAACAAATACAGCCTTAGCTCACATCCAACTCCGGCTAACAAAAACAAACAACCAAAGCGTCGAAACAACAGAAATAATAATAATAATAATAATAATAATAATAATAATAATATTCATTCCTTACCGCATAAAAATTCCGCTAGACATCAATATACTAGCAAATATCAATAATTCTGAGAGGAAACAGCATAAAAATAAATGTGAAAAATAAATGAATGTGAAAAAGGGCAGCAGACATTGTATCTCCGCTGGATTAAAGGGAATGAAAAATTACCGTTTCCTTGTCGGCTTAAAGATTTCGTTCAGCGTTCTTCCTTCTCATTTATTTTGCTTATTATCACAAATATTCTCATCTGACCTAACATGTCTTTTTATTATCGACAAAGTTTGCAGCAGTAACATAAAAAGGAAGGCAGGGCGTGTGGGGCAAAATTTAAGGTTGGGAAAAAAGTACAGTGAGATCTCCAATGCCGGCAGAACACAACCGGCCATTGTTCAAACACGGAGCAATTCATTACTCACCTCACCTCCAGCCGAGTCCCTGCAACCTCGACGAACGCCATATCACTCCCATCATGGTCCAGTAATGTCCATCTCACTCCAGTAAAGCACACACGCGCAGACGACCGCTAGTTGCCGCAGAAAAATGTGAATAGTTAAGTCACAAAGTCAAGTACTCCTCCCCTTGAACAGCGCCGCATGCACTGAGGATTCTCTAACTCCGGCACATACATACTTTTGACAGATCTTAATCTTGGTTTTATATAATATTTTTGCTGTAAGACCTCCCTCGTCGTGTTGTCTACTAAAATCCTTCGTATTTCGCAATGCTGTAATTGTTTCCACAGTGATTGTGGTTATTTAATGTTTGTGGAGGGATACAAAGGAAAAAAAAATTAAACCGAGATGGGTACTGTCATCAGTGTTGGTCCGAGTCACGTGACTGATGCCGACGGGAGGTGCAAGATTTGTCACTGTGACACACAGTCCATTTACCAGAAATAAATGTTCTCTTGTATTATTTCGTACAATCCCAGTGTGTCCATATTGCATGAAATATGACTGTTGGTTGAATGTAGTTTATTTAATGCATGTGGACAAATAAAATTAATGAAGTTATATTCAGCTGGTTGGATGGGAAGCACTTACATGTATGGTGATGCTGCCGCAAGATCCCTTTATTTATGTTCATTTCGTTTATCCTTTGTCCACTTTTATTTGGCCTAAAGCTGTTATCTCCATCTTTAAGCTGAACTATAACAAGAGATTAAAGATGGAGTATGATGCTAGTCACGAAAAAATGCTGTAGAACCGCAAGATGCTTATTCTGCTGTGTGAAATAAACTGCAACGGAACGAAAAGTTTCACAAAATTAAGGTAAACAAACTACACCAGGATACTTTTAAACGTCCGAGTTTCTGGAAAATTCTAAGGAAATAAGAAATGGGAGATTATTACATTATTCGAGTATTTAGAAAGTGTTATGCATAAGGATGGACGCGGGAGAAGTAAAATGGGTATAACAATTTAAATTTCTTTCAGTTCAGCATAGAGAGCGCTTTGGTATCTGTTAACGAATTATGCTGCTAATGACAACTCCCTATCCCCCTATAAGTTATTCAAATCCTTTTCATATCGACATAGACTGCAAAAATAGCCTAGTAGAATATAAGCATTAGATACATCAATAAACCGGCACAAAGAGATGGTTGCGAGCCTCTTTAAACGATGCATGTCTTTAAACTGGATTATGAAGCAGGGTCGTTCATGATGTTCGAGTCTTCCATGTCTTGTTCACCTCACAAAATAAAATCCGTGTTACGAGATGGAAATTATGATAGTGAACTTGATATTTGTTCCTGCAGGATAGGGAAGGAAGGAGGATGCAGATTATTTTCTTGTCTCTTGTTTCTCCTACACACACACACACACACACACACACACACACACACACACACACACACACACACAATCAGCAGTCATAGGCGTCTGTCTCGTATCAGAGCTACCAGGGCGATGAGTGTGTGTTGAATCGGTAGTGGCAGTGTGTGTGTGTGTGTGTGTGTGTGTGTGTGTGAGAGAGAGAGAGAGAGAGAGAAATAAGGGGGGGTTGCAAGATCCCTCTGAAGGTTTAAAATTGTCTTTGTTCAACGGCTATTAAGGCAAATTAAACATAAAGGAAAACAAAAGAAAACAAAAAGCAACAAGTCTATTAGTCCTTTCGAGGCTTTTCTTATGGGTTACTTTAGGCAGGAAATGACGGAAGATTATTAATCTAAGTAATTATTCTATGGGGCAGATAACCTTTTCTTGGTCCCAATCTTCCCCTAACAGACTAACTTAAGTCCCACAATGGTCAGTAATAAAGCTGGTGAACAGGGATATGGGAAAACAAGCTTTGTCGAAGAGTCTGACCTGCCTGAATCGATCACAGGTTCTTCCAGTTGCAATACAATGTTCCAACGTGCCCCTCTTCCTCTCCTCTGAATCCGCCACCGACCGAGCAAATAGAAATCGCTCCAGGGTCTGAAAGTGAAAGTAAAATCGAAATGAAGGAAAACGGAAGAGTGTAGGACAATTTCAGAGGAACTATTGTGCAATATACTACACGTCAAAGAATAGGAGTTTCGTTATTCATCACATGAGTTACTGGAACTGTGGATGTCCTTACCATTATTGCATATGTCTCGGTCAAACTGCTTATAAGGACTGAAAATAAAAGAAGTGATTCTGTCCTTTATTTCCTAAACATGTCAGTATCTACGGCTGCACATCACTTTGTCTCTTCAGCATGGAAGTACTGGAAGTTGATATTAAG
This sequence comes from Coenobita brevimanus, assembly GCF_032717465.1. Taxonomy (NCBI): domain Eukaryota; kingdom Metazoa; phylum Arthropoda; class Malacostraca; order Decapoda; family Coenobitidae; genus Coenobita; species Coenobita brevimanus. The sequence goes on from NC_136977.1 coordinate 23,537,302, forward strand.
ACGCCCTCATCAATTCACCATTAAATCAATCTTGACTTTTTTGTCTGACATTTCCGTGGTGCGGTATAATGCATGTTAGACATTTTCTGTAATAAAAAGAGTTGCGTAATGATTTCTCTTCACCCTACAATTAACATGATATATCCTAGTACATTATACAAGAATATGTAAGAAATTTGCATTGTTAAAATGGTATGAGTATGGCCGTAGGCTGACCACGTCACTCGCTCCTTCCAGCCACACAGTCAAATGATTATTATCACCATGACTTCTGCGAGTATTTTGTAATTATTTGTCTAGAGCTATTAAATTATTTATATATTTATTCTTAGAATTATTCATGGAGTAAAAATATCACTTTATTTTTATATGAAAGCTTTGGATAATGCATTAGCTTCCCGGTTTATGACGACAAAGACACCATGGCTGAGAAGAGGAAACCGAAGAAAAAAGTACAGGTAAATCGCAAATAACACGCTTTTTACCCCTTACACCGCCTCATTCTTTCACAAATACCCAAGTTAGGTTCCAGATCAACAAAATGAGGAGCAGGAAGAGGTGTGGCAAGGCGGGAGTAGGGCAACATAAGGGAGGGTCAGGAGGAACAGCCGGCCGCCCCACCACCGTGACGACCTGCGACTCCGAAGAACGTCATTGTGGTTCTGCCTCACCTTCCCTGGAGTTCAGTGACACCACCTGACGTGTCTCTGTGTCCGTTAGTCAGTGTCTCAGATCCCTTGGTGGTGTTCGTGTGCCAGACGGAATGTTCCATGTTACCTTGTCTGCAGAGGCCATGGATCTGAGACCTGTTCCAGAGTTCAGTAGTTCCGTGAAATTGAGAACAGGTCTGACTCTGATTAAATTTTCTATGAATATTGTATTTCTTTCTTCAGTATTATCTCTACATTGTATTAAATCTCAGTATTAATTATTTTAGTAGTTATAATGGTCGTGCCATATCTCACTCACAAAAAATTGTGTGTGTAAGGATGAAATGTTTAATTGCTGGAATATTATAAAGGATGATATAAGAACTTATATTCATGACATGCTGGCTAATTGACATTTCCCTGATGTGTGCTGTTTATACACCCAGTAATTGTATTTTTGCCAAATTTCCCAGTCATTATAAGTATGTAAACTTTCTAAAGAGAAGAAAATGTTTTGTTCATTTTAATTAATTATTAAATCGAAAAAACATTTTTCAGTTTTCAGCATTAATATATTTTTAATTCTAAAGACAAATAATATTACATAAATGTCCATAAAATATGAATAAATATTATTACGTACAATTTATTTGACAAGTTATTATACGGTAAAATAGACTCAGCAGCCATCGAAGAAGCCATCTTGGATTCCCAGCTTATAGTAGTTGGCTTCCAAGGTCGTGCACCTGAATGTTGTTCCTGATGGCCCGAGGATTAAAACGGTATGCTACAACCTTTTATTAAAACACATGACTGGTTGACCAGAAAAAATGGCTTTTGCCCTCTGGGTTCAGGGGGCTCTACATCCTATTCTTTAAAATTATTTATGACTATGCTCGTGACATCATACTCTGGACTACTAATTTTTTGTTGAAGTTCAGCATTAAAGATGGAGAGATGACCTTTTAGATCAAGTCAAAGAGAACAGAGTAGATCAGCATTACAAGATTTCCTAAAGGCACCAACACAGGTAGAGTCTTGACCAAAGGTGAGGATAATAGCACTTTTCAAAGACCCCGTGGCTTGTTGTTCAGAAGGTTAGGGGAATAGCAAGTGGCATCTGATACAGAAAAATGTAAAGTACTTAATGTAGGCAGCTCCCTCCCCCCCCCCCTCTCTCTCTCTTTCTCTCTCTCTCTCTTCTGAGTTTTTTTTTTTTTTTTTTTTTTTTTTATGTGTCCGACTCTGGGCATAGGCTTCACAGCCTGCTATCAAGGCCCAGCAGTCCTCCTACATACCATACACCTCTACATGTCACCACTTCGGCGCTAACACCCACCGTCCATATTGAACACATGCTAGGGCTGTCTCATACAGGACTGGTGTATTGGTATTAGCGGGGGTATTTTTACGACATGTCGGCGGGTCTTCTGGTAGATCAGTAAAGCCTGATTTAATGAAATTCAAATCCTTAAACTGTTCCCTGCCCCAGCCGGGATTCGAACCTGGGTCCGTTAGGACTGCAGGCCACCTCTCTACCGATTGAGTGTGCTGATGATGGTGACAGTATTAACAGACTTGATTCTGCAACCCACTACAAGCTGAATATAATCGCCTGGCTCTAGATGGAATAAAATACTAGAATTATCTTCACCACAGGCGGACAAACAAGAATTAATTAGCACTGTTAGGTTCCTATGAAACGTTCTTAACTGATAAATACTTTTTTTTGGCATTAGTTAGAATTCAGTATTACAGTTGTCCCGACCACGAAAGGGTTAAACACTGAATTGAATTTTAAAAAAAGAAAAACTTATATACTCTCTCTCTCTCTCTCTCTCTTTATATATATATATATATATATATATATATATATATATATATATATATATATATATATATATATATGTATAATGTGTCCGCCTCCGGGAATAGGCCTCACAGCCTTCTCCCAAGGCCCAGTAGTCCTCATACATACCATACACCTCTACAAATCACCACGTTGGCGCTAACACCCACCGTTCATATTGAATACATGCTGGGGCTGTCTCATACAGGACTGCTGCACTGGTATTAGCGAGGATATTTTTTAGGACATGTCAGAGGGTCGTCTAGTAGATCAGTAAATTCTGATTTTATGAAATTCAAATCATTAGACTGTTCCAATCCCCAGCGGGGATTTTAACCTGGGTACGGTAGGACTGCATGCCACCTCACTACCGAGCGAGCCACCGCATTCCCCATATATATATATATATATATATATATATATATATATATATATATATATATATATATATGCAATAAACTGTAAATCAGTTTTAGAGGGTTTTTATTTTCTTTGCATTATTCCTCCAATCCTTTTTTTCTTTACTTTTCAGTTACGCTTAACTTTCTCTCCCCCTTCCCGCTCCTTCCCTCCTTACTCACCCTCTCCCTCCCCGCTTAATCCCTCCTATGGCCTCGTTAACCCCTGGTTCAGTTAGATCTCTTTTCTGTGTCCGTGCTCGTTAAATCCCTGGCCCGATCAATCCTATCATTGCTCCTGGTCCCCTCTTAACAAACTCACCCCCTGTGAAAGTTGGCAAGAAGGAAGAAGTTATAATTCGGAGCCACTGCCAGTTTCGTACGCTTGTAGAGCAGGTGGCTGGTAACATAGTCTAGTGTAGAATATTATATTACTCACATTGTGCAAACATTCACGACAATATACACATGGACACAATGTATCTTTCTGTCTATCTATATATCTCTCTATATCTATTTATTTATTTACCTATCTGTCTATCTATGTATCCTTCCATATGTATCTATCTATCTGCTTATCTATCTGTCCATCTATCTATCTGTCTATCCATCTATATATCTATATATTTATTTACCTATCTGTCTATTTATGTATCCTTCCATATCTCTCTATCTGCCTATCTATCTATCTATCTATCTGTCTATAAGTTGGACGTGTAGTTCCTTACTGGGCACTGCGAGAAAACATTGAAACTGCATACTCAATCTTGCAATAAATAAGTCGATTTTGTCGAAATTCATGGGCATAGCTTCCCCCATTCTTATTTATTTATTTATTTACTTATTTTTATTTTTTTGTGGGATGGAGGGGAAGGGGGTGACCCTCCAACAGTCACTAGGGGTGTCTCGCTCCCCAAATATCGCATTACGGATGACAGTCCATTGTACAACACGTTTCACATATTTCAAAGCTATACCTGCCCTCCTACCCTCATTTTGTATACTTTATAAGTTTTGGAGGGGGGCTGATCCCCTTAATAATAATGGTGGAAAATTTTATACAGTGCAAGACATTATCAAGGAACCAGACGAACTGACCTAAAAAGCTTCATTGAAAACCATGGCTCACTTTCCTCTATTTCTGACCGTTTTTATTTTTGGGAGGGAAATGAACTTCTCCAAAACCATTTGGTGAGTCACGCTCACAAAATATCGCTTTACGGATGAGTCTTTTCTACAACATAAACTAGGATGTCAAAGCCTTATTTACCATCATTTTACTTTTCTGAGAATTTTTATTTTGGCGTGGGGGGCTCTACCCCTAGAAATCATAATTCTATACTCGTATAATGGAGGACTATCCCAGCAATCAGACGAACTCGCTTGGCAAGTTTCATTTGAATCCATCAAATAGCCCAGTAGATGAAACACACACACACACACACACACACACACACACACACACACACACACACACACACACACACACACACACACACACACACACACACACACACACACACACGCACACACACAGGATGAATCTCGCCGAACGGTTTACGGTGCGTTGTCGAGAATGATAAAGTACCATACTCTGTCGAAGGACTGATATATATATATATATATATATATATATATATATATATATATATATATATATATATATATATATATATATATATATATATATATATATATATATATATATGTGTGTGTGTGTGTGTGTGTGTGTGTGTGTGTGTATGTGTGTGTGTGTGTGTGTGTGTGTGTGTGTGTGTGTGTGTGTGTGTGTGTGCCTATCTTTCCTTCTATCTAATTATCTATCCATCTATCTGTGTGCCCGTCTATCTGTATGTGTGTGTGTGTGTGTGCGCGCGCCTATCTATCTGTCTATCTATTTATCTACCTATCTACCTGGTTGCCTGTCTGTATGTGTGTGTGTGTGTGTGTGTGTGTGTGTGTGTGTGTGTGTGTGTGTGCATCTACCTATCCCCGTCTATATCTGTTACCTCTGTTTATCTATTTTTCTATTTGTCTGGCTATATATCTATCTACTTATCTATCTATCTATCTGTCTATCTATTTTCAGTCCTGGAGACCCTACATTGTTTTCGCTGAGTTTTCATTTTATTCCTACTGCCTTCAGGTGTACTTAGTTAATTTGGAAAAAAAAAATAGAAAAAATTACTGAGGGCTATATCTGACCCCTCCAGCTAGAAAATGTCTACTAAGCTGAAAAAAATAAAGGCCGATAACGTCATCGTGGTGATAGGAGTGAAATTATGGTGCGTTAATAACTGTGTGAAAAAGCGAGGTTAGAAGTTTGATGAGACTTGGGAACTGACATGGGATCGAGACGGATGGATTAAATTGGTACTGGGGAATGCATATCAGGGTGTGGCATCCATTTTCACCCTCCCGCTGAAAAAGTCGGAGGAGGGTATTGTTATCACTGGTGCCCGTCTGTAGAGTTGGGCGGCAGGGCGTAGAGATTTTCGTTTCCGAAGCAAATATCAGAAAGTATTAACTACTGAGTCATAAAATTTCACATAGCTATGTATCTTATAGCGAACTGGTGCCTTTTGAAAGAATGCTGTCTTAAGTAGTTTTTTTGAAAAAAAGAACAAAAAAACGATATCAGATTTCAACGTGACCTGAGCAAGTAACCTCAACCTACAAATCAGAAAGCACAAAATTTCAATCATGTGTCTTATAGTGAACTGGTGCCTTTTCATAGGCAGGATGCTGTGTCTTAAGTAGTTTTTCTTTTAATGAAAAAAATAAAGCAAATATATTTTTTTCTCAGAGATTTCAATGCCACCTGCTGTCTCTGTGTTACTGTATATAGAGGGGGGGGGGGTGAGGCCTGTTATGCGCTTGGTTAGATGTACTGTACATGGAGGCGGGCGTATGTGCTTGATCAGATGGAGTGTAGCAACAGCGTAGCGTTGATAATGATCATGGTGGTCGTAGTAATGATGTGATGATGGTGGCAGTGATGATGATTGTGGTGGTGGTGGTAATGATAATGGTGATGGTGTTGGTAGTGATGATGGTGGTGGTGCTGGTGGTAGTGATGAGGGTGGTGGTCGTGATGATGGTGGTGAAGGTGATGGTGGTGGTGGTGGTGATGATGATGATGATGATGATGATGATGATGGTGGTGGTGGTAGTGATGATGTGGTGTTTTTTTTACTTGCTATCACACTTCCCTATTCTATATAACTGAGGTCATTAAGTTTTAATGTTTTTGTATTATACCGAAGGGGTAGGGGGAGGGTGGTAATGCACTTGCTTAGGTGTGCAGGGAGGTGGGAGATATGTGCTTGGTCACGTGAAGGGTTGCAACAGCGTAGCGTTGTCTGTGTTTTAACTCGAAAGTCGTCGGACTGACTCCAGGTGGTAATTATAAAGTGCATATTGGTGGAAAAGATATGCCCGTGAGGTGGGCTTGAATGGTGAGTAAATGAGTGTGGTTTAGTTCACTGGGCATGCTGTTGATTAATTCTCCCACTATTTTCTTTTTCTTTTTCATCGTATTCTGGGCCCTAACCCCACCCCATCCGTGGATGGAAAAAAAAGAGGTGGGATGATGATAATGATGATGATGGTGATGACGATGATTGGTATATATTTGTTTTTATTTTATTTTAATCTTGCTACCACCTGACGGTTATATTTCATCTAAGGATTGGTCTCGCCTTGAAAAGCTGGATTAAATCTATCTCAATTCCCTCCAGTCCTGAAAATCTCTCCCATGTTGAATAAAATAGTCTGAAAAACAGCAAGAATAAGATAAAAATTACGTCATCAGATCGAAGGGATTAACCCCTCTACATTTTTTTTACTTTGTCCTTATCATCTACAGATACTTTTACGTAACTCAGGAAAGAGGTCAAAATATGAAGGGGTTAGTGAAGGCCATGTTTGATCATTCTACTTCCAGAAGTTTCTTAAACTGAAAATAATCGCGTAGAATTGCAACTGTAAAAACATACATTATCAGACTGAGGTGGTTCAGGTGGCGGTTGGCCTGGGAATCGACAGTGGGATCTTTGGGTTGCGGGGAGAGTATGTTAACGATTGCAACACATGTGCCGGACTCTGATTATTAAAATGGGTTTGTGCCAGTTACCTCCACAACTGGCCACTAAGATACATGACCACTAATGCTCAATCCCTTGAATCAGGTGACGTATGATATGTTTTAACCGTGCAATCTCCAGATGATCTTTTCAGCTCAAGAGAGACTTATCCACTTGTGGAGTTAGATGCAACCTTTATTAACCTCTACTACCGTGTGTTTCCCCTAGCATACACTAAAAAAAAAAAAAAAGTCAGGTGACAGGCATATGATAGATTGACGTCCTCAGTCTGAGGTGTTAAAATGGGTTTCTGCCAAGGGTCTGTATAAGGGCAATAAAGTAGATGATCACTTTGGACTGAAAATTTGAGAGGACGAGTTCTGTGACTTCTACCTCCATACTTCTCCTCTATTTCATCGTCAGGCCTTATATATACCAACTGCACACTGCTCCTATTAAACATCCCCTCCATAACGCCATGGACAGGCTGTGTGTGTGTGTGTGTGTGTGTGTGGGTGTGTGTGTGTGTGTGTAAGACGGTTGATGCAGTGTGTGTGTGTGTGTGTGTGTGGTCCTCTCCCTTCTGAAGTTTAAACCCACACGCTCGATTTACGGTCGGTGAGAGTTTTTCTTTTTCTTCTTTTCTCTTTTGTTATCAAGTATATTCGGAGGAAGGTTAGGGTGAGGGTGGGATGAGTTGTGAGAAAGGAAGGTGCTGGCTGGGAGGGGCGGGGTTTGGGGTGGATAGGTTTTGGATGTGTGATATGGGTGGGGTTGGACGTGAAGCTGGGTGAAGTAGGGTGGACTGGGGTCAGTGAGTAGGGTATAGGTGAGGATGGATCATTTATCAGAAGGTTTGGTGTAATATGAGAGGGGTTTAGTGTGCTGTGGATGTTGACGCTTTCTGAGATTATGAGACTGGGATCAGGGAGCAGTGTTATGGCGTGAATAGGATGGTTTGTGAGATGGAGAAGTGTAGGTGGGAGGAGCTACCATGCATTTCAGCGGCTGTGTTACCTCGATTTTCTGGGTTTTCTCGGTAACGAAGTGTTGGATCACTATTATACTTTGCCACAGTTTATTTCACACCTAGCGCTAATTTCTGACTGCATAGTGCATTACCAGAAGTGTATGAGTAAGCTACATACTCTTGACAGTTGAGAGATATTCCCGATATCCAGAGACAGTATTCGGACACAGCCATCACTACGTCACTCCTTAGACCCCACCCACCTCTCTCCCCCTACCTGTAGGATCCCTCCTTCCTTCTATCACTCTTTACCCCCTCCCTCCCTCCCTCCCTTAACCTCCCCCCTTCTCTCTCTCTCTCTCTCTCTCTCTCTCTCTCTCTCTCTCTCTCATGGAATTCAATTCAATTAATTTCAACCTTGCACTAACCCACGAGATGTATATGGCTCTCCAACTGGTGCATGCATTTGCCATTAAACAATGAGGTGTGCGTAAATTGTCTTTCTTTGCCTTCATCTGGGCTATATACTCTTTGTAGCTCATGGATTAATTTCCATTTTGCCTTGTAGCCTCTACCCTAAAGTACGATTGGGAATGGGCGCCAGAGCAGTAACATGATGAATTCGAGATATTTTATTATTACACTGTATTATTATTATTATTATTATTATTATTAGTAGTAGTAGTAGTAGTAGCAGTAGTAGTAGTAGTAGTAATAGTAGTAGTAGTAATAGTAATAGTATTACCGTTAGTATTGTTATTATTTTTATTATGAGTAATATTAATAATATTATTATTACTATTATTATTACTGTTATTAATATTATTATTAGTATTAGTATTATCTTTATTAGTATTATTGTGTATAATATATATATATAAATCCTTTTTAGGACAGAAATGAAAACGGGAATTAATCCATGGGATAACTTTTTAAGAAAGAGAACTACAGGTTATATGGAAGAGTATTTCATAGTTCAAAATACACTGTGAGCGGAAGCGGATATATGATGAGGTGACAAGTGATGACAACATGAGTGCACAGCATAACCTTTCTTTTACTCCACGTCACTTTCCAAGAACAAGTCTTCCTCATCATCGCTGTCGAGGTTTATGATGACGGGATCTATGCTGTGGTGTATGTTGTCTGTGGCCCAGTACTCCTCCTCATAGCCTTGTGATCGGCGAACCGCACCTGCCCACACCTCTGCCGTTACACCCATTTTTGCCTCCTCCAGCCTGGCCTGCAAGTCTGCCCGAGTGAAGTGTTGTAAGGACGAGCGCACGTGTCTTTTCATGTGCCCCCATACTTGTTCAATGGCATTCATTTCTGGATGGGCTGGTGGCAAGCGGACGACCTCATGACCCCACATTCGAATGGTGTTCTCGACGATGTATTGTGGCTGTGGACGGTTCCGTTGGCATATGAGCAGGAGCTCAGGCCGTGTCACGTGTGGCGGGAAGGGCAGCCTGTGTTTCTCCAACCATGTAATGAGGTCAGCTTTCCTCGTGGCAGTGGTAGGGCAACGACTCTCCTCCGTCTGCTGGCTGTGATATGGCGCATTGTCTAATACAAGCACAGATGGTTCAGCCAGCGAGGGCAGGAGCTGTGATGTCAGCCAACGAAGGAAGAGCTCCCCGTTAACCTCGCCGTTGTAGTCACCGCTGGTTGTCTTGGTGTGGTAGCACAGGAACGAATCCTCCACAAAACCATCAGCGGTGCCGGCTGCAACTACCACAAAGCGGTCCCCTTCTCCGGGGGGCACGTGACGGCTGTACGTGTTGCTTGTGGCAGGTTGCGTTGTGTCCACCCACTTCATGCTGTGGTGCATCCTGGTGGTGAACCATGTCTCGTCAAGGTACACCACCTGCATCCCTCTCTCCCGGTGTTGCTCGAGTGCCCTGAGAGCATTAATCCGCCGGCATATAACGTCCAGGGACTCCTTCCTCACATACATAGTCCGCTTTGATGTCCTATAGCGGAATCCCATATCGTGGAGGAGTCGCCACACCGACGTATCCGAGGTTGCCATAGGAATGATGCCGTCGATCATCAGCTCCTCCGTCAGGGAAGCAATAGTCATAACTTCTTTGGCGGCGAACTTTGAATGGACTTTGCGACGAATGGCCGCTACGGTGAAACTGTCGAATCCGGCCGGTGTTGTGGGAGGTGTTGCAGGTGGTGGTGGTGGTAGTGCCTGGGCCGTCCCTGCCTCGCAGTTGGTGGTGCGATGCCGCCTTTCCACCGTCCTCACCACGCGGACGCTCATGCCGACCGCATAGGCAACCCTGTCATACGGCCTGCTTGGTGATAGGTCTATATTACAACATTAGTGATATGTCTTTTACCTTTGGTGAAGTATTATCAGGGCTGGAGACAAAATTCACCTTGATCCATTACCGCTTTAACAACGAAACCTTGGCAAAGAAAATGTATAAATAAAAAACACACACACACACACACACACACACACACACACACACACACACACACACACACACACACACACACACACACACACACACACACATGAAGGTGGCTTCTGTCCTTAACCCTTAAATTTCTTACACCACCCACCATATGTGAAAATGCATGATGTGCTGTATTATAACCAAGTGAATACCTTATATGGTGTATTATTGGATCATATGACAATTTCTTTACCCATGTTCGGGTATGTATAGATAGTTTATGCGTATCCGTTGATATGGAGCCCATCACTCATCAAGTTAGTGATGGGAATGAATGGGTTGCAGTAATATAGCTATAAACGACACGCACCTGTGCAAACTGAACCTCAGCCGATTGTCTCTCTGTTCCTTGGTAAACAAGGATAAAAGCCGCATGACAATGCCATTTCTGCAGCCACGGGGACAATGACGTAACTTATATGCCATACTGTTAATCCTTGGAGCCAACGTCCTGTATTTCTGGGGTATTACTGTAGAGTGCAGCCACAAACCCGTTTAACAAACCATGTAACTTCGCAACACCTCAAACTGCTCAGCTCCAGTAAACCATCTGTTTGCCGTCATTCTCGCTCGTTATTACCCTCCACATTACCGTACCCAAGGCTTTACTTCCACATTATTTCACTTTACAAAATGACGCGTGCATGTTGGTATACCATATTTCTATATACTTCAGGAATACAGCATGCACCGTAAGTTATGAATCCAAGAGAGAGAGAGAGAGAAAGAGAGAGAAGGGGGGAGGTTGAGGGAGGGAGGGAGGGGGTAAAGAGTGATAGAAGGAAGGAGGGATCATACAGGTAGGGGGAGAGAGGTGGGTGGGGTCTAAGGAGTGACGTAGTGATGGCTGTGTCCGAATACTGTCTCTGGATATCGGGAATATCTCTCAACTGTCAAGAGTATGTAGCTTACTCATACACTTCTGGTAATGCACTATGCAGTCAGAAATTAGCGCTAGGTGTGAAATAAACTGTGGCAAAGTATAATAGTGATCCAACACTTCGTTACCGAGAAAACCCAGAAAATCGAGGTAACACAGCCGCTGAAATGCATAGTAGGTGGTTGGTGTTGGTGTGGGTATGGTATGGGATGGAGTAAATTGGAAGAGTATAGTATGGTAGTGTGGGTATTGTGCTATTGTGCGTATGTGAATTCGGTGTGAATGTCGCGAAGGGTAGTGCGGGATGGGTTGAGGTGACAAGGTGGGGTGCTGAGTGTATGGGGTTGAGTGGGAGTGGAGTGGAGTGAATCATGGGGGTGAGGTGGAATGTAGGTGTGGAGTTGTGCTGAATGGAGTGGGATGAGGTGGATGAGGTAGACTTTTCTTTCTAGCACCCGACAATTTTATTTCTCTTGAAAAAAACTTGAAGTGGTTAACGCCTTCCGTAAGTCTTCGACGTTTGATTTAAATATGGCTACCGATTGACGATTTTACTATTATTAATATCATTATCATCATCATTATTATTACCCTAATTATTTTCTTTTCACCACTGGCAACCCAGAATGATTTCACTTTTTTTTTTCATTTTGGCCACGCCTGACGATCTCCCACCCCCTTCTCTCTCTCTCTCTCTCTTTCTGTCTGGCCACTCACGTACAACTTAATTTTGTTATCAGTTTAAGGAGGAATTTATTGGCCAGTCTGAGAGGTGGTGATGGGAAAGGCAGAGAGAGAGAGAGAGAGAGAGAGAGTGAGAGAGAGAGAGAGAAATCCGTATTTTAACTACAATCTTATTTTTCACGTCCCTGCTGCTAACCTCTCTCGTTTGTGTTATTTCTTATGCCATTTGTCTTCTTATCTCCCGATGAGAGAGAGAGAGAGAGAGAGAGAGAGAGAGAGACAGACAGACAGACAGACAGACAGACAGACAGACAGAGACAGAGAGAAAGATTCTGGATGTGGTATGTAGATTAGGTGTCAGGGAAAGAGGAAGGAGGAGGGAGAGAGAAAGAGAGGATTACAGAGATGCAGAAGGGTTGGATGGAGGGAGGGAGGGTAGAAAAAAGAGAGAGAGAGAGAGAGAATTGGGAGGGAGGGGAGAGACAGAATAAGGGAGGGAATGAGGAAGAGTTTCCGATGGAGAGAGAATTCGGAGAGAGGGGAGAGACAGAAAGAGGGAGGAGATGAGGGGAGGGAGGGAGGGAGAGAAGAAGAGAGGGGAAGAACGAGAAACTGAGAAAGATGAAAGAGAGGATATGGGGGAAAACGAAATATGGAAGGAGGTGGATGGAGGGAGAGGGGAAGGGCATTGGATAAGAAGGGGAAAAGACGGAATGAGGGAACGAGGTAAAGAGGAGACCAAAAGAAAAGGTGGGAGATGAATGAGGGAAAGTGTAAAAGGGAGAAAGGCAAGAGAGGCCAGGGAGGAAGTGAGGGACTGAGAGGAAGGGAGAGGATGGGAGGGACACAGGAAGATAAAGAAACAAGGATTGGGTAAGGATGAAGAAAAAAAGTGGAAAATGTAGGACAAGTAATGGCTGGTGTTCGGAGAAACTAAGTGAAGGAGGGGGAGGAAAGAGGGAGGGAGAGGATGAGGGACTGGAAAGGAAGGAAGAAATGAGTGAGGAAAATGGAAAAGCAGGAGAGAGTATCAGTAGCAGTTAGTGCAGAGAAGATCAGAGGTGCAGAGAACTGGCTAAATGGAAAAATGGAGATCATAAAAAAGTAAGAAATCTAAAGAGAAAGAGAAGAAAAAGAGAGACATGAAAGGGAGCTAAGGAAAAAAAAAATGATTGTGATGGCAGTGGTGATGGTGGTTATGATGAGAGTGAGGACGATGGTGATAATACCGATGAAGATATAGAGCAGAAATTGAGATATAAAGAGTGAAAAAAGTTGAAAAAAAGTGAAGATGAGCTGAAAAGAGTGAAGATGAGAAGAAGAGAGAGCAAGAAGGCAACAAAAGGGTGTGGTTGACCCTTGCATGACCCCACTCCCTCAGTTATGCATAACTCTACCCCCCATGATCCCCCCTCGAGATTTATCCTGTTGTGACCTTCCGTTAGTGGAGAAGAAGGAGAAGGAGGTTGAAGAGGAGGAAGATGAATGGGAGAAAGAAAAGGAAAAGGAGGAGGAGGAGGAGGAAGCGAACACAAAGATATATAAAGAAAGGAAAGAGGGATGGATTGATGATGATGGTCATGATGATGATAAAGGAAATCCCATTGAGAAAGAAGTAATATTCAGGGAGATGAATACAATAGAGAAATAAATAAAAGAATGGATAAAAGTAAAAATGAATACGAAAATGGATAAAGTATAATACAGAGGATGACAGAGATGATAAATGTGAAAGATGTTTAGGGAGAAGGAACTCTGATATATATATATATATATATATATATATATATATATATATATATATATATATATATATATATATATATATATATATATATATTTCACCATTCAAAACTTGAACATGACTGTACTCCACGTCCATCAGTAGCAGACGGAATTATCTATATCCACTAAGCAGTTTATTCATGCATCCAGGTAACGGATGAATGGGGACGGGATTGGGTGTTTGTGATTGGCAGGAGCATGGATGAGTGACTATCAGGTTGGGTGATTTAGGGTGATTGGACCGAGTAGGAGAGAGGGGGAAGCATTAGTTGTAGAAATTACTGAGTGGGAACGGAAGGATGAATAATGAGTATCTGTCTGGTGATTAGTCTTGGGATTTGATGCAAGTTTCAGAAATGAAATAACTGGTGGTGAAGAATAACAATATAAATTAACAAATTAGATGGGAGAGTTTTTGAACTTCTGATCAGATTAAAATTATCTTTGAAATTCGGGGGGACTCTTTCATATATTAGTCTGGGTGACGTTCGAGGATTTTACTTTGTGTTGACGTTTAGATATTCATTGAACTTACGGGCATGTACAGCCTTTTTCACCCAATGGCTGCACTCAGTGTGTCGTGAGCTTCAGCCATTTCACTGTTCTGCCCCGTAGGTCGGAGATCTTCACGCAGGAATGCATCCTACGTCTGGCTTGGTTTGTTTCTTATTATTCTTCCCTACAAACTAACACCTGTTACCCTTCTCAGCCAGTCATCCTTCCTCCTTTCTTTTCCCAGCATATCCAGACCATCTCAGCCGATCGGTTAGCATCACTTCTCTAACATTTCTTACACTAAGTCTCTCAAAGGGACGTTCATCATCCATCTCAACATTCCAATTTCTTTGTGTTCCAACCAGCTTGTATCAATTTCTGTCACGGATCAGATCTCGCTACCATGCAGAATAACATAACATTTACCACTGAGGTTTTGTAAAGAGACTTCACAAGGTATGAGGGTTAAGAAGCTGTTCCCATTTAGCCCTTCAGTTTTGGAGGACGATTTATCTAGGTTTTCTGGTTGACTCCAAAGGATTTTACTATCCATTGGGAAACCTCCAGAGGCGGGCGAACAATATTAAAACTCAGCTGCCCGATGGGTATAATATTCCTTTTGACTAATGCCAAATGATTTTATTCAGCTTAAGTAACACACGTACCCTAGTTTCGAGGTAGGGATTGGAAGGGAGTCTTATTGGTTAAAAAAAGAAAAAAAAAGATTTGTGGGCGAGGTAGTAGAGTATAGTATATGATGAATGGCATCCGATGTAAAGAAATGAGAGTGATTAGCTGATAGAATTTTTATGTTCTGACTTATAAGATTAATAAATGAAGAACAATATTTTATGGCGAAAGAATTGCCCAAGTGTGCAAAAGCTTTCCCTTGCAGAGACAACAATACAATGCCAGAAATAAGGTACACTTAACTCGAGATGCTTAGCCACACAATCCTTCATGTATGCAGCAGGTCAGCTCTGGAACTGTCTCTCTCTGTCTGTATTTCCTACTGCCTATGATCTTCAGTCTTTCAAATGCAGTATGTACAGGCATCTTGAAATGAACGGATCTTGAATTTGACACTCTGTTATCTTGATACTTTTTCTTAGAGGGAACAATCTTGTGGGCTCCTGGCCATTGGTTCCTTCTTCCTCACACACACACACACACACACACAAACACAAACACATATCTGTCTATATATATATATATATATATATATATATATATATATATATATATATATATATATATATATATATATATATATATTAATAAAAATATAAATGAGAGAGAGAGAGAGAGAGAGAGAGAGAGAGAGAGAGGACAGATATAAACGCACAAAAGTGCAATAAACCAAATAATGAAAAACAACCCCCCCCACACACACACAAAACAAGACAAAGTAAAACACACATGTATAAAATTGGACATGATTTATTACACCAATGTCAAAAATAAAATAGTAACCTCCTTATTACGTACCTTATACTATACCTCATAGCATATACAGTAGGATTCAAGGTAGGGAAGATTGAAAGAAATAATAATAATAATAATAATAATAATAATAAATAATAATAATAATAATAATAATAATAATAATATCAGTAATAATAATAATAATAAAATAATAATAATAACAGTAACAATAATAGTAATAACAACAATAATAATGATTAATAATTATAATAATAACAGTAATAATAATAATAATAATAATAATAGGTGCGGTCACAATAATAATAATAATGATAATAATATTAATAATAATAATAATAATAATAATAATAATAATAATAACAACAATAGTAGTAGTAGTAATAATAATAATTTAATAAGTGAAAAAAATAAGTATAGCAAATCAGTACATCGGTATATAAAGGATTTACATGGGTATTTATGAACTAACAATTTCATTACAAAACAACATATCTCTAATATTCTTTTATTTAGGCTGCACAGTTATCATCTCAGTGGCCATGAATATCATACTGTATTGTTCTTTTATATTTGTTTCTCTTGATTGTCGGTTGAGTATGGCACAGGTGGCTTGACTAGATTAACCTATACTAGAAGGATAAGGAGGAGGGGAGGGGGTGAAGAGGAGGAGGGAGAGGACGAGGAGCTTGTTTTGAGAAAATCAGTAGGCTTCCCTTCGTTGATATTAATACAGCTATAGACAAATACAATCCCTTCACTACTCTGACGTCTGTAGGTAGTTTATTCTTTCTGTCTCCAGACGAGTGTATTCTACTGTGGAAAGTTTATTTTCTGTTATTTCATTTATTTATTTATTTATTTATTTTTTCACTGGAAGGGTTGGCTACATATTCATTAATTCATTCAGTACGATAATGTCACGCAGAGCTGAATAAAATCACCTGGAGGCAGCAAGTATAAACTGGAATAAGACGTCAGTGTACTGAGGATGTTAATACGAATATAAACGAGAAATACGAGTGTTATAGTGTGTGGTAAATTTAGATTGAGTGAGATGGTAAACAATGGACGTAACAATGTATAAACCAAAGCTGTATTATGATGGTGACATTATTAATCAAGTGAAATTATAACAGTGGTAGTAATAATGAAAAAAAAATATAATGTTTTAGTCATCATTATCACTGTCCCAGCCTTAATTCCCTCCTAAGAAATGGGGTCAAGTAGAGTCCAAAAAGTGTTAAATGACATAATAGTAATAGTGTACTTATCAATACTTACAAGGTTCATTTTACGTGGCATTCTGTTGATGGTTCTATTTTTCTCTTTTCTGAATTCTACCCATGGAATTCATTACTTAGAAACAAGGTTGGGACAATAGAAGTAAAAATAAATATTCTTTTATTATTATAACCTTCAATTATAATATACATAAAGTAGGAATAACAATAAATAATAATTATAAAAATAACCTTTCTCACAAAGTCAAGGTGACTAGCAAAGACTAGTGATAAGAAATATCTTATTAGTTGTAAAAAAAAAATATAAAAATTAGTAAACAAAATATACAATAGCAAGAAAAGCGTATAGTAATAATCACAGCAGTTGTAAGTTATAAGAACAAAAAGAAAATTTAGAATTAGCATACAAAGCGAGTCTTTCAAATACAAATAAATAACCACGCACATAAAACCGAGAATTCAAATAATTACCTGGAAGAAAAATTATAGTTTGCTTGAATAATAATAATAATAATAATAATAATAATAATAATAATAAAATAATAATAATCATTATAACTATAATGATAATAATAATAATAATAATAATAATAATAATAATAATAATAATAATAATAATAATACTTACAATAATAATAATAATACCAGGTGAAAAAATAACACAGAAAAAAAAAAGCTCATTTAGCACACAGTATTCCTGTCATCTTTCATTTCAGTCAGGAATGTTATCCCACAGAGAACGAGTAGCTGGTACTTTTACTTCTGAATTTACTGCTTAAATTATTATATGTACTACACTCCCGGGAATCTACTTTTCTCACACTCACGGGAATCTACTTTTCTCCAGTATATGTATTTGTGTGTGTGTGTGTGTGTGTGTGTGTGTGTGTGTGTGTGTGTGTGTGTGTGTGTGTGTGTATACCACTGAGCTCTATACATAAGTTTATGTATCCCACCTCAAGTTACAATTAGGGTAGGGGTAACGATGATGATCTTCACCAATGGTTACATGAACGTAGGGCCTGTAGGCATGTATGTATGTATGTATATATATGTATGTATGCATTTATCGTTACCGCGTCTCTAAAGTGAGAATTAGGACTGGATTGATGATGATGGTGATAAGGAGGCGAAAGAAATGATAATGATGATGATAATGCTGTGTTTATAATGCATCAAATACACTGGGCGTAGAACAGTAACGGTACCAGGCTATCACCTTTGCCCCGAGGCTTGGCTACCGTAGTCCAACCTAACACTTCAGTTATTTGTCTCAGCTTATTCCTGTTAACTCCAGGCGATTTTATTCAGGTAAGGGAAGACCTCTTGTAGTGAAAGGGTTACTAAAGGCTGTATCTAACCTCTCCATTCGAAAAGTTTTTCCAAAGCTGAATAAAACTGTCTAAAGTTGGAATGAATGAAGCCATAAACATGTTCTCGGGGGGATTGAGTTAAAAACAGAGGACTGGCACTATCCTACACGTCTTATAAAAGCGACTTAATCATCTGAAGTACATCTTAGTGGGAATGTTTTTGTCTGCTGGGGTAGAGCGGAATGTTCTGAAGGTGTGAATAGTGAATCAGTGGGGGGCTTGGCGCATTTTTGCTTGGCATTCTGATGATAGTTCTCCAACTTTTTGTGTTTTTACACAATTCCTGCTGCTGGATCCTGGTACAAACTGCGTTAAGGTACGAAAGTGACGATGATGATGATGGTGATGATTAGTTCATGATGACAGAAATACGGTATCACTACACTGACTTCACTTATTTAGCACAGTATAATAATAGTAATCCTGAACGATCCATCTATCTACCTACCTATCTATCTGTCTTCTTTATATTAAAATGTTTGTTAAATTTAAATATCATTATAACTGAATCTGTGAATTTACCTTATGTGATATTCTAATTAACCGCGTAAGTGAGCTGAGAGACAAAAAAGTATATTACAAGGAGTGTGAGAAGCGTAGAGTTAACCCTCATAGGACAGAAAGCCACTCTCAAGTTGAGGAAAAATCTTCTGATGTTAGCGAGAATAAAGAAGTTGGCATTTTTCACGTCTTTTGTCCCTTCACTACAATGTCGTCCATTTTTACGTTATTCTTGCTACCAGTGGATAATTTCATTCAACTTAAAAATAACCTCATCGTAGAGAAGTGGATAATAAAGATATAAGTAACCCCTCCAGTTCGTAAAGTCCCTCCTAAGCTGAATAATAGCCTCTGAATGTAACAAGAATAAATTAAACAAGACGTATGTGAATGGAAAAGGTTAAAGCGTTGCGAAGGTATTTTATAGACGACTACATCATGGATTTTCAATGTTTACTCTTTCCTCCTCAGGGTTGGGTGCCTCTTCCTCCCTTTCTTTTGTATATATTCTCTCTCTCTCTCTCTCTCTCTCTCTTATCGGTGTTCATATTTTTGTCTTTTGTATTGCATAAGCTTCTCCTCCTTTTACTGTTCTTTCTCCTCATCTCATTCTTCATTCCTTTTCCGAATCTTTAAGTCTGGTGTTTCTTTCCCCTTTGCCCCCTGTTTCTCATTTTTACTCTTCCTCTTCCCTATTTACTCTTTGTTTCCTTGCTTTTCCTTCTCAGTGGTCAATCTCGTCTCTTTCTTTCCACTGTCGGTGCTCACTTTCTTTCCCCTTGTTCTTCCTTCTTGGTGGTCTCTCCTTTTCAGCCACTTCCAGTGTTTCCTTGCCATGTTATTCCTACAAATTCAAGAAGAAGTTATGGGATTGGAAGGCCGGGGGAAGTGAGGGTGCCATATCTAGCACCACACCGTCAGCATGCTCATTGTCTTCCTACCTCGTCTACCACTGTCTTGCCCCGCACCGTAATCCGCACTGTATCACCCACCACCATTAGACTGTACCACTATATCCACCACACTACCACTATACCACTATGTCCATCATCACCAGCACATCACAAGAAGTGTGGTGTGTCATCCCAGTGTGACGACTTGCGTATGTACCTGAGTGTGTGTATGTGCAAGATCTGACCAAGCACCTTGGTGAGGGTCGGACTCCCTCAGCAGCAGCGCCACTGCTTCGTTTTCTGATACCGGTGCCAGGCCCGCCAGGCCCCCCAGGTTGTCCCCCAGTACAATGGAATCAGTGCACAGCAGGGTGAGCAGGTCGGAGTCCTGGAGGACGGGAGGGCCACCCTTGCCCTGCCCCTCCTTGGGTGGAGTTGCCAAGGGACTGTCCGGGCTCCACGATACGTTGCCGTCGTGCAGTGCTTCCCGCAGGGACCTAATGTAGGCTGACGCCAGCCGCAGTGTGGTGATCTTAGTCATGTCGGCTGCGGCGTGGCGACTCACCACCCAGGCTGGCAGGGCACACCGCAAGGACTCAAAGGCACGGTTAATCTGCCGCATGCGGCACCGCTCGCGGGCATTGGCTGTTTTCCTGCGGTAGCGGGACAGAGGTGGCGGTCGTGGCTTACTGTGCCGCAGCGAGTCCTGCGGCAGCGACCGCTCGCTGTCGGAGCGGCGGCGACCCTGCAGCGCCCTTGGTCGAAGCTGGTACTTGCCGCCACACACGCCAGATGCAGGGCTGGGGGCCGTAGCATCACTCTTGTTGTTGCTGTTTTTATTATTGTTATTACTGTCGTTTTTGTTGTTGTTAGTGTCCATAGGGTCGCCCCTACCGCTCCACCCCTGCCTTTGCCACTGTCCCTGCCCCTGCCCATCCCCTCCTCCTTGGCCCTCCTGCTGAGTCCTGGCCATGGTGCTGGGCCTCATACACACCACAAACCATCAACACCGCAATAACACCACCACAGACACCATGGCTATCGTTATCTTTCTCTCGTACTGTAGTCACACTCTTACAACAGCTGCCTAGCATCGGCAGACCCTCGTGCTGGATATGTCCTCTTTTCTACACATATTCTTACTTTCCTATGCCGTTGCTTTCTAATGTTATTGGGTCCTTATGTTTATTTGTTATGGTCCTGTGGTATTATGCTCTCATTCTTATGCTCTTGTATTCTTGTCAGCCCTCAACACACGTCCTTCTACTGCTGTTGAGTCTTGTAGGGAACGACACTCCTTCTGTAGTGGTATGTCCGTATACGCCGGACACAGAGCAGTTCAGTGCAAAGCAGGTCAGAATATACAGTACAGTAACAGTGAGAGAGTGAGATAGCTAGGAGATTGACGGGAGCGAGATAGCGAACAAGTGAGAGCTAGGGGACTGGCGGGAATGTGGTGAACTAACGGACCAGTGACCACTCCGCACCACAGCCAGTGCCACACATCCTGCCTCACCCACGCTGCCTACCACACTGAGCTGCCTGCCCTCCCTGTCTACCCCCCCCCCTCCCACTCTCTGCCTCATCATCACTTCCTCCATACTTACCTGCCTCACCCTCCTTACCTTCCTACCTCCAGCTCTCTCCCCCTCCCTCCCTTTCTCCCTTCCTACTGCTTCACCCTTCCTGTACCTCCCTCCATCCCTCTTACTTCCATCACCTCAGTTCCCAAATATAGTTTACCGTTTATAATTTTTCCACCTTTTCCACTCAAAATTTATTAGTTTTGTCCTCAAGGGGTGATTCAAGGAGTTCTTAGCCCTCCCTTGAACACCCCGCCCCCCAGGGTCAACGGGAGGGGGCCAAAGGGGGGGCCAATAGTCACAGACTTGACCTGGAACTGGAGAGGTCAAAACATTCTTGACTCCGACTGAAAGGCATCCAGACCTCACCCTTTCCCTCTCTCTCCTGATGATCTCTGTCTGCCTGTCTTCCGCGCGCGCCTGGTCATGTTTTTTACACATTGTCTTTTCCCTCTTTCCTTTCCTCTTTTCTCTTGTCTTCTTCACTTTCGTCTTTTTCTCTTTCTGCTCGTTTAACTTATCAGATATCGCACCTCTGCTCCTCTTCTTCTTTTCCATCACCTTTTCTGACTGTTTTTACTTTTCTGTGCGCTGTCTTAAACCTACCATATATCCAACCTTGTCCCCCCTCATCTTCTATTCCTTTCTTCCCTTTTCTTCATATTTTGTCTTCTACCTTTTTTTTCTCTTCTAATTCCTCCATTTCTTTCCTTCGTCCCATCCCTTATTCTCTTTTCAACTCTTCTTTTCAGCGTTTGCTTTTGCAGTATCCTCTCATTTATCACATACCTTGTTTTCTTCCTTCTCTCTTCATCTCCTGTTTTCTTTTCCCTTCCATCCTTTTACCTTTTTATTTCTTTATCATGTAGTTTATTGGTGTTTCAATTGTTCTTGTCTTTTTTTAGATAATGCATCTCCTCCTCTGCCTCCTTTTCTTCTATTTTTAGCAATTGCCTTCTCTGCTATCAATTATCTTTCCTATTTTCCTCTTTTTCCTCAGCTCCTTTTTATCCTTCTCTTTATCATTCCCTTTCTCTTTTCTCCTTTATCACTTATTTGGTAGCGTGTCTGCTCCTCCTCCTCATCTCCATTCTTCCTTTCTCATCTCTTCTATTCTCCCCACCTCTCTTTATCTTCCCTTCTCGACAGCGTGGGCGTAGGTACTTGTAGGGAGATAGGGAGGTCGGTTGTAGATCGTCGGAGCACTGCCAGAATAAAGTCGTAAGACGTAGAATGGCTCGAATTTGTCGCTGCGTACTACACGGTGTGTCGTCGGCTAGAATGAATAGGTACCCCCCTCCATCTCTCTCTCTCTCACTTTCCCCCATTGTGTATCAGCGAGGTGACTTAGAGCACTCTTGGGTTACGGAGTTTATTGTACAGTTATATAGAATTGTAATTTACAGCGTAACAGAGCGTGAAAGCAAAGCCTCCTAGCTGACCCTCGTGTTATCGGGCCTTCTCTCCAACCTATTCTGATCTGAAGGGAATCTCTCCAACATTATATACAGCTTGGAGAGGATGTGTGGTGTAATGTAGTGTCTGGTAGATTTCCATTCACGTGGATTGACTGACTCGGGCTGGGTACTTCACGTATTTGAGTACATCATGAAATCTTGGTCGTCTGGACTAAAAAGAGATTGTTTGAGATACATCATATGTTGAGAATTCTTTATGGTCTGGGACAACAAGATTGTCGATATACAATATGTGGATTGACATTCCTAGTCAGAACCTGTGCATGTCTCCAGCAGACACTACATCCTGTACGTTGTGTTATGAGATATATACTAGTGCCTATATAAGGTCTACATATAGCTCGGTCAAGCGAAACTGGCTTACCAATATATATATATATATATACAATATTTACATTATTTACTCAGTCTATCTCACTTGTACAGAACAGTTCTTAAACACTGATTCCTGGCCAGCAATCCTTGCTTGCATTCTGTGCGTGGCCAAAAGTTATATAGCAAATATGATGGAGAAAATTACAAAGATGACTGGAGCTGGACTGTATACATTAACTGGGTTGAACATAAGCCTACTATATTCTTCCCATGGTTGTACTGTCTGATTCAACAGAGGCATGGTTTCATACTTGGGTGAAATCAACTTACTGTGTGCACTTATATTTAAGTTCATCCTAGGTAATGGCTGGAAGTACTTGTGTATGTGGTTGAGATTGGAGTACTGGGCAAAGTGGATAGTGTAGGTGTCAGAACTGCACAGTAATCTGGTGAGATGTATAAACCACATGCTGATGTATAGACTGGAGGTGTGTCTGGGCAAGTCACAAAAACTGATGTATTTGGAGTGAAGTAGAGGAACTGTGAATGTCCAGTGCATTGATTATGGATGAGTTTATCTGGAGCGAATGTGAATTTCCAATGATGAGGGATGTCATGATCTTTTATGATATCACAAGGGACTGTCCCAGCTGGCTGAAACGTGAAGATGCCTGCAGGACAAGATGAAATGCACGTAATGATGTGCGACATTTGTGTTCAATTGTTGTTTCACTTGTGAAAGTGACAGCGTCCTCTTTCTTGGAGACCAGGATGGCTTCTGTTTTGATGTTGATGGTGACTAATGAGTCATCTTGCTCAGACGGAAAAGGGTATATTTGACAGACTGTGAAAAAATCATCTGCTAAAAACGGTACGTGAACTACTATTGGTGCTGTGAGTGTTGCTACCAAATATGGATAATTTAACATCAGATTTCTTTTTGTGGTAAATGGTGGCGAACATCATCCACTCAGTTGATGTAGTGCTGCCTACTTCTTCCTTAGCCTTTATCATTCTTTTTCTGTTCCTGCCTTCCTCTCTTTCTATTTTACCTATCTTTCCTGTCACTTCTTATCACTTTTCTTTCCTTTACAGATGGCTTTACATTGAGTGACAAGCCAGATGGTTTCCTGTGGGCCAGGGAACCATTTACATCGCTGGGTGGTAACCATATAACCAAACCATACGCGCTCCCTACGTGTCAACAAGTGGGTTGGTGGAGGGTTAGTGCCCCTCCCCGTAAAACAAATAACTCAAAGTCAAATGGCCACCCTTTACCGGATTGTGGCGTCTGGCAATAGTTAGATAGATAGATAGATTTCTTTCCTCAAACAAAGGTTTCAAACCATGCTTATATATGCCTTGACTAATTATTTGACGGAGATTGTGAATGGGTAGTAGATTAATGGTGATCCTTCCGTTACCAGCATTAGCAATTCCTTTCATGAAAGTCTGATAATGAGCTCCAGTATTGTCTAACTGTATTATTACGTCAGTGTGTTCCATGATCACTGAGAGGTGTTGGAATAGTGCATTGTTTCCTTCTAGCGCATTTACTTTCTCCACAACTCCTAAAGTTGATGCTTCTGCCTTCCTTAGGTTCTTTACAATCGCCAGCATTAAGGTGTTCTGGGTATTAGCCAACTTATGTTGATACGAGAGAATGTGTGCAATTCTGTTAAATTTGTTACTTATTTCCTCTAGATCATTTTCCGTAGCCAGTCCAAAAATGTTGCCTGTAAACGAACAAACCACGTCTGTTACGTGTATTTGTGATGTTTCCTGCCCTAAGTGTGTTACTCCCAGCTGATGGGATGTCCTGAACCATGGTGATCATTATGTGCTTAGCTTGTTCTAGCTTCCAGTCTGTTAACTTGATACCTGATACCTACTACGGGATAGATTAAGTCCTCCGGCGATAGATAAAAAAAAAAAAAAGTGCTAATCATCTTCGCTACCTGAGAAAGTGTTAACCGGGTAGTGTATAACAACCTCATATTTGCTACATAGCTCCCTCCTGATTAGTAACATTACTTAGTTCCCTCCTGATCAGTAACATTACTTAGTTCCCTCCTGATCAGTAACATTACTTAGTTCCCTCCTGATCAGTAACATTACTTAGTTCCCTCCTGATCAGTAACATTACTTAGTTTCTTTTTGTTCAGTAAGATCCCCTGCTGGTAGAATGAAGAAGAGGAGGAGGAGGAGGAGGAGGAGGAAGGAGAAAAAGAAGAAGAAGAAGAAGAAGACGAAAGAAAGAAAGAAAGAAAACCGTACGTCCATGGCCTGGGAAAGTTCTATACAGATTGTGTGTGTGTGTGTGTGTGTGTGTGTGTGTGTGTGTGTGTGTGATCTGTACAGCAAAAAAAAAAAAAAAAAAAAAAAAACAGGCCTCTGCATGATTGGCATATTGAAACTCCCGTTTTCTAACTGGCATGGGAGACTTCGTTGTTCCTTTTTCTTAGTGAATTATTTTTCGTATCACACCTTCATTTTCTCTTTTATGTAATTATTATATACTGTATACCGGTAGTTCTACAATCGACATGGTTTGCTTCCGTAAATACATGACGACTGGAAGATATATCGGGCAAAATTATCGCTGATGAAAAGGGGTTACGTAATCTCCAGACTTTCGTAAAAGAGAGAGAGAGAGAGAGACTGAATATCCTATTGCATCATTAAATGGCCTGAGACATGAAAGCATGATTGAGAAGAAAGGCTTTCGCCGTTATCGCTGACCTTTCTGGGACAAATATCTGAAGTCTCTCTCTCTCTCTCTCTCTCTCTCTCTCAAGCATATAAGGCTGAGGGAGAGAGTAGTCGGTAAGAAGTAACAAGAACCCTGAATGCTAATTATCTCAGCAATTCCTCATCTTTGTCGGCTCTGTCCACAGTTCCACAGCACCCCAGAGAAATTACCACATTTTCCTTCAATATTACTCCATGTTTTTCCACTTCTTCATCCACGCAAACGAAGACGGGAGAAGGGAAGGAGGCGGCATAATGATGAATGGCAAGAGCAGAGTAAATAAGAAATGACGGTTCTTCGCTCTAGGGTATGGGTGGGGGGAGTCTTCGAAAGGGACGAATAAGTACGAAGAAATGAGAGAAACTGAGAAAAAACGATGAAAGACGAAAGGTCCGCGACTGACTGTACGTGTGTGTGTGTGTGTGTGTGTGTGTGTGTGGATCTTTGAAAGGGAAGGGAGTAGTGAGCATAATGACGAGGTGGGGAAGTGACGGTCGGATGTTGCAGGTTGACTGATGGGGGGTCGGGAGAAGATGGATGAGAGAGAGAGTTAGGGAGGCTAAAGGAAGAAAGTGGAAAGGAAAGATAAAAGTGGAAGAGAGGAAGAGGATCAAAGAGAAAGAAAAAAAGAAAGAGGAAGGAGTACTAGCAGGGACTGGCAGGAGGAGAAAAGAGGATGTGATAAGTGTATGAGAAAACAAGCAGGATGAGGTGAATGGATGGTGTAGGGTTAGGGGGAAGCTAAAGGGAGGGAGTGGAAAGGGATGGTGAAACAGGGAGAGAAACGGAGAGAGGGAATGGAAAAGGACAGAAAGTGGAGGCTAAGACTGGACGAGAAATAAAGAAGAAAATGAGAGTATTGTGATACATGCTGTGTATGGAGTGTCAAGAGTTGAATGGATATGGGACAAGGAGAGAGAAGCTAATGGAAGAGAGTGAAAAGGGAGGAAGAAAGTGATAGTGAGAAGGAAGGTGACAGAAACGGAAACCAAGCGTGGATATGAAGCAAATGAGAAAGAAAGGAGACAACTAAATGAAAGTGTTGAAGGTATTGGGAGTTGAGAGGTGAACGGATGGTAGATGGAAATGGAAGCTAAGGAAAGAGAGTGAAAAGGGAAAGTATAAGTAACGGAGGAGGGAAAGAGGAAAGAAAGAAAAAGAAGGGGATAGAAAGGGGCAGAATATATATATATATATATATATATATATATATATATATATATATATATATATATATATATATATATATATAATAGAGTACTAAAGAAAAGTAGTAGGAATGAAGGATGGATGAAGGAGTAAGGAGAACGAGATAAAAAGTGGAAGAAGGAATTAGAAATGGAGGGGGAGCGGAGAGAATTAGATTGATTTTGATCTCAAGTTAAACACAGTCGAGGAGGTGAGTGGATGGAAAAGAGAGATAGGCAGGCTAAAGGAAAGAAGTGGAAAGGACTGATGGGTGAAAAGGAAGGAAATGAGAAAGAGAAAGATATAAACAAGAAAACAAAAGCATTATAGATATGGGGGTCCGGAAGGTGAGTGAATGTGACAAGGGATAGGGTTGCTAAAGAAAGAGAGTGGACAGGGAAAGTGAAAGGAAATGAAAGAGAAAAGAAAGAAAATGGGTAGAGCAAGGCGTGTACGAGTCATTGTATAGAAGATAAACACAATGAAGGAAGGGGTAAATGGATGGGAAGGTATGGAGATGATAAGGATGGGAAAGAGAACATGAAAATAGGAGACAGGAGTAAAAAGGTAAAAAAAAAAGAAGAGGAGATAGAGGATGGCAAGCCTAGGCTAACTATAGATACAAGGATAATAGTGAAAACTGACTGGTAGGAGAGAGAGAGAGAGAGAGAGAGAGAGAGAGAGAGAGAGAGAGAGAGACTAGAATACAGCTTAACTCCTGCACTTACGATGCCAGTCATTCCATTATATTCCGGCTGCAACAAAACGATCTTATTCAAATTAGGAAGAATCTCTTTGGCACTAGATCAGATACGAATGATCTCCCTAACTCCCTGACTCCGATGATGTATATATATTTTTAGTTTATTCATGCTACTTCCGGACGGTTTTATTGAGCTTAGGAGAAACTGGGGGAACTGGGGGAACTGGAAGGCCTTAAAGATCCCCTTCAGTGCGGTAACGTATTATTCTACTTTTTTTGTTGTTTCTAGACCATTATATTCAAGTAATGGGAAATGTCGAGTAGTTAGGGGGTCAGTGAAAGCCATACATTGTTTCCCTAGTTCGAAATCTTTCCTAAGCTTTATAAAATCGTCTGGTGGTAGCAAGAATAAAATGCGAACAAATACGCCACCAACACCTAACTACCCTACTTAGAAAAATCTCTCCCAGGCCGATTTAAATCGTTTGGTGGTTGCAAGGATAAAGTAGCATTACGTCACCGAATTCGAGAAGTTAACCTCATTCACTACGAGAAGTATCCGCTAAGATGACTAAAATCGTCCTGAGGCAGCAAGAATAAAACACAAAAGCCTTCTTCTTACTGAAAGGAGTAAAAGAATTAGACAAGAATGAGATGGATGGATGTACAACTTAAAAGGGGTATTGTAAAAAAAAAAAAAAAAAAAAAACACCCAAAATATGGCTGAAAGTAAGAGAAAACAGGGAAAGATGTCTGAAATAAATTAAAAACTGCTGCATGAGATGACAAATGACAGAGGAAATATACTGAGGAGGAGGAGGAGGAGGAGGAGAAAGAGGAGGAAGAGGAGGAGGAGGTGAAGGTGGTAATGGTGGTGGTGGAAAGGAGGAGGAAGTCGAGGTAGAGAAAAAGGAAGAGAGCGGAGAGGCAGAAGACGGGGCGATGCAAGAGGAGGTGGAGGAGGAGGAATAATCAGAATAAAGGGAGTTAAATGAATATACAACAGAAAATGGCAGATGTAAAGAAGAATCAGAAGAAACGTAGATTGAAATAAAAAATCAGAACTACATTTTGTTCACTTTAACCAGCCGTAAACTACCATCTCTTCTTTTAGCAAGAAGTTAACTTTAGAATATGGTGCTGGCCACAAAGTAGTGCTACGAAAAGGCAAGAACCTGTGTTGTTTTATTCTGACACTGAACTGTGAGAAATAAGCTGCAAAAGAACGGAAAACTTCATTTATTTCAAATGAATACTGACACTGAGAGAAAAGAAAATGAACGTACAGAAACCAGAGAGACGGAAGAAACGAAAGTAGAGAAAATAGTAGGAAAGAAAAAGAAAGTAATGATTAGGAAGAGAGAAGTTAAAAAAAAAAAAAAAGAGGCACTAAACGGAAAATAAATGAAAACGAGCGAAGAAAACGAAAGAGAAAGGAAAGAGAAGTTAAAGAGAAGCAAAGAGGAGAAAACGCAAGTAGAGAAAATGAGAATGACAAGAAAGCGAAAGTAAGAAAACGCAAAATCTATCTGTCTACTGTATGTACAGTACCTAAGCTGCTTCCCCCAAAGAAAGGGAGCTAGCCGAAACAGGACGACACACTCTCAATTTACTCATCCAAACACAAATTTTTTCGTATCTTAGCCCCAAAGGGGAGATGGGACAGATCATGACTGCACCATACCGCACGAGAAAAGAAATTGATAGCAAACACATGCTCGCGCAGGCACACATACGCGCGCACACACACGCACACACAGTCCTTGTTTTCACTTGACTGTGGAGAAGGGTGAGTTAGGCGTGTGTGTGAGTGTGTATTTACCTACTTACCCGTCCCCACCCAGGAGTGGCCCGGGTCGAGTATTGTTTTCACACGGTTTGTCTGTTTTTGTCTCTCTGTCTGCCTGTTAACAAGTTTATGCGAAAACTACTGGTGCAATTTTGACTAAAATTACAGGGATGATGGGCTATGACCTTCTGATCACCTGATTGAATTTTGAGCCAAGTTAGGCCAAGGCCCAGGCTGTATGCACCAAAAATGTAAAAAATCGGGGAGGGGTAAAAATCGTTTTCTCGCCATAACTCCTTTCAAATTGGTCATATCGAAATGAAACCAAAACCTAAAGGAGAATCTTTCAAATCTGCGTCCTACAGCATGCATCATTGCATCGTGGGGGGGGGTTACCCCCCACTTAGCGGTAGGGGGGGTCAGTGTCAGGTGGGTCAGACCTAATATTTCAAATGGGCACAAAATCGTAAATTTCTACCCGATTTACTCAAATTTAATATGTGACATCTTTGACCAGATATCCTGTTGTGTTTATACGTCAGCACTAAAATGACTGCCGGGGACGGATTTGCTGTGCCTTGGCACCGCTTGTTGTTGTTGTTGTTGCTGCTGTTGCAACTTCGGCCTTATCTAAACGTAAACCCAGTAGAATGCAGGCTGAAGCTGCCTTGCTTCAGTACACCATCCTTCTTTCGGGGATAGGGAGGGAGGTGAGGGACGCTTTATAACCGGGCAGTGCAGTCGACCAGTTATATCACTGGCACTGCAGGAAGGTGCCCCTCTCCAGCGCAGTAGCAAGGTGAGTGGTGTCGGCTAAGAGTGTGAAGGAGTGGTATAAAAGGGTGAGTGTAAGGGTAGGCCAGGGAGCACTGTGGAGTACCATAGTTATCGAGTCGGAAGGGGCTGGAACGTCGCTTATGCACACAAAACTTGAGCAATTACAAGAAAGAAAACTAAAACCTGCAGGACACTGATGGAAAACTGATATAATTTCTATATGATAAAATTTCTAGACTATGACCAGATGTCACATAACTCATATTGTTGTCATCACTTACCTCTGCTGCAACCATCACCACTGTCATCACCAGCCTTCATCACCAGCCTCATCATTTTACATTGCTGTCATCATCACCATTACCCATTACTCTCGTTTTCAACGACATAATCATTATCATCGCTACATTTCGTGACTCATCACCATCCCTATCACCACCACCACCGCCACCCTCTTTCCCACTGAAATGTATCTTCATTTGTTTTATTACCTCCATCGTCACTACTGTCAACACCATTTTCTACCGTCATCACCACTATCAATCCATGTTTCACCATAATCACTACTGTCATAATTTTTTCTACCGTCATTGACTATTGCCAGTCATCATCGTCTTCTAACATCATCATCATCACTATCATCACCATATCCTACTTTCATCATCAGTGCTCTTGCACGCTGCACCACTATCATCACCAATTCATACATCACCGCTTCTACACCCCTTGCTATATCGTCACCATTTTCTACAACCTGCCTCATCACCCTCATCGCCACCATCGTAATCATTTTCTGCAGCGCCAGTTCCCTGTGATACAGCCCTCAGCAACCATTCGATCTTGTAACTCATCACCACCACAGTCATTATCACGACGGCAACTCCCATTACCACTGAAATGTAAGTACACTTGCCTCATTTCCTCTCATCACGACTCTTATCACTGTTTTCTACTACCACGATCACTGCTACCGACATCATTAGTTATCGTTATCATCACCACAGTCATCATCATTAACAACCTATATCACATCATTCTCTTCTCTGTCATTACCAAATTCATAACGCTCTAACATATTCTGAACTTCAAAAATTTACAAGAGAATAAAAGTAAAATAACGAAATGAAGTTTGAAGAACTTAAAAAACAGATGGAAGAACTTATCTCACAGTTCACCACACCCGCCACCGCCAAAACCTCCACAACCAAAACCACCACGATCAAAGTGAGGGGCAGAGTCATCAAAACCTGCATCAAGACCACCACCGTAACCACCTCGGCCAACCTGCCCCCCATCTCCATCAACATCAGCAGCGCCCCGATCAACAGTCAGGTCAACATCGCCCAGGGCCCCATCAGACGCTACCAGATCATGCCCGGCGCCCAGACTGTGAACATGTACCAAGATTTCACGAGTGAGACGAGCACCACAAGTGACTGGACATGTAGTGGTTGGAGCACATCCACTGACTCCAGCTCGACCAATGTGGGTACTACGAGTGGATCGGGTAGAAGGGCTGGATCGCGGAGAAGGAGTGGAACGCGGAGATGGAGTGGATCAGGGAGATGGAGTGGACTAGGGAGTTGGAGTGGATCGGAGAGCGAGGGAGGATCGAGAAGTGAGAGTGGATCATGGAGAGAGAGTGGATCGGGGACTAGTTCTCCCACCTCGGACTCCTCACCCCTCTCTCGCACCCTCAACCTCATACCCTCACTCCACCTCACCTGCACCCTGCCACTGACCCTCCCCTTGACCACCCACACCACCTCCTTCACCCTGCCACTGACCCACCCCTTGACCACCCACACCACCTCCTTCACCCTGCCACTGACCCCTCCCTTGACCACCCACACCACCACCTCCACCCTGCCACTGACCCCTCCCTTGACCACCCACACCACCACCTTCACCCTGCCACTGACCCCTCCCTTGACCACCCACACCACCTCCTCCACCCTGCCACTGACCCCTCCCTTGACCACCCACACCACCTCCTCCACCCTGCCACTGACCCCTCCCTTGACCACCCACACCACCACCTTCACCCTGCCACTGACCCTCCCCTTGACCACCCTCACCAAAACATTGGCCATCTGCCCCCCACCTAGTTCTACCCCCTCCCCACTCCTGCCCGCAGCAGCTCCCCTCCCTGCATCACCCTCAGAGTCCTTTGGCGTAAAGGGACAAACCTCAGAGTGCGTGGGCGACCAGGGACCAGAGTCCATGGGAGTCGAGAGGCAAACTTCAAAGTCGGTGGGCGTCGAGGGACAAACCTCAGAGTCCGTGGACGACCAGGGACCAGAGTCCATGGGAAGCAAGGGGCAAACTTCAGAGTCCGTGGGCGTCAAGGGACAAACCTCAGAGTCCGTGGACGACCAAGGACAAACCTCAGAGTCCGTGGGCGTCAAGGAACAAACCTCAGAGTCCGTGGACGACCAGGGACAAACCTCAGAGTCCGTGGACGATCAAGGACAAACCACAGAGTCCGTGGGCGTCGGAGGACAAACCTTAGGGTCCGTGGACGTCGAGGAACAAACCCTAGGGTCCGTGGACGTCGAGGGACAAACCTTA
This sequence comes from Coenobita brevimanus, assembly GCF_032717465.1. Taxonomy (NCBI): domain Eukaryota; kingdom Metazoa; phylum Arthropoda; class Malacostraca; order Decapoda; family Coenobitidae; genus Coenobita; species Coenobita brevimanus. Next base: position 23,570,179 of record NC_136977.1, read on the forward strand.
GGGTCCGTGGACGTCGAGGAACAAACCATAGGGTCCGTGGACGTTGAGGAACAAACCATAGGGTCCGTGGACGTTGAGGAACAAACCATAGGGTCCGTGGACGTCGAGGGACAAACCTTAAGGTCCGTGGACGTCAAGGAACAAATCCTAGGGTCCGTGGATGTCGAGGAACAAACCTTAAGGTCCGTGGACGTTGAGGAACAAACCCTAGGGTCCGTGGACATTGAGGAACAAACCCGGGGGTCCGTGGACGTCGAAGAACAAACCTTAAGGTCTGTGGACGTCGAGGAACAAATCTTAGGGTCCGTGGACGTCGAAGAACAAACCTTAGGGTCCGTGGACGTCGAGGAACAAACCCTAGGGTCCGTGGACGTCGAGGAACAAACCCTAGGGTCCGTGGACGTCGAGGAACAAACCCTAGGGTCCGTGGACATCGAGGAACAAACCCTAGGGTCCGCGGACGTCGAAGAACAAACCCTAGGGTCCGTGGACGTCGAGGAACAAACCTTAGGGTCCGTGGACGTCGAGGAACAAACCCGAGGGTCCGTGGATGTTGAAGAACAAACCTTAGGGTCCTTGGACGTCGAGGGACAAACCTTAGGGTCCGTGGACGACCAAGGACAAACTCCAGAGTCCGTGGACGACCAGGGACAGACAGCAGAGTCCGTGGGCATCAAGGGACAAACCTCAGAGTCCGTGGACGACCAAGGACAAACCTCAGAGTCCGTGGGCGTCGAGGAACAAACCACAGAGTCCGTGGATGACCAAGGACAAACCTCAGAGTCCGTGGACGTCGTAGAACAAACCACAGAGTCCGTGGGCGTCGAGGAACAAACCTTAGGGTCCGTGGGCGTTGAAGAACAAACTTTAGGGTCTATAGGCGTCGAGGGACAAACCTCAGAGTCTGTGGGCGTCGAGGAACGAACCTCAGAGTCCGTCGGCGTCGAGGAACAAACCTTAGGGTCCGTGGGCGTCGAGGGACAAACCATAGGGTCCATGGGCGTCGAAAGACGAACCTTAGGGTCCATGGGCGTCGAGGAACAAACCTTAGGGTCCGTGGGCGTCGAGGGACAAACCTTAGGGTCCATGGGCGTCGAGAGACAAACCCTAGGGTCCGTGGGCGTCGAGGAACAAACCTTAGGGTCCGTGGGTGTCGAGGGACAAACCTTAGAGTCCTTGGGCGTCGAGGGACAAACCTTAGGGTCCGTGGGCGTCGAGAGACGAACCTTAGGGTCCGTGGGCGTCATGGATGCACACTTTGCATGCTCTGTCAGGTGTGAATTCACCATAAGGATTCCGTGTGTCCGCTGCAGCCGCAAGAAGTGAGTTCTCCCGGCTACATACTTATTGTGTCCACAATGTAGGCCGTGGGTAGGCCAATCTTAGTCCACTAGTTTTAAGGGTAGGTGACGAGTCTGCTCCCTTAGTGGTATTGCGTGATTGTGGAATTAGCAAAATGGTTTCCTTTATCTTATGAAACCATTTACTACGTTGTTTGGTGTCCATACATCCAACTTGACGTCTGGTTACCTGGCCTCGCCCCGGAAGGGCTCGGGGACGGGAATTCTTTTCACTTGGTTGGTCTGTCTATTTGTATGTCTGTCTCTTTTTTTGTCCTAACAACTTTACGCGAAAACTACTCGTGCAATTTTGACTAAAATTCCAGGGATGATGGGCTATTACCTTCTGATCACCTGTTTAAATTTTGGGCCAAATTTGGCCAAGGCCCAGGTTGTAGGCCCCTCAAAAATTAAATAAAAATAGTTTTTTCCCCATAACTCCTTTCAAATTTGTCTTATCGATATGAAACCAAAACCTAAAGGTACATTTTTAAAATCTGCATTCAATAATATGCCCCATTACATCAGAGGGTCACCTTCCACTTAGTGGTAGGAGGGTCAGTGTCAGGTGGGTCGGACCTTAAATTTCAAATGGGCATAGAATCGTCAATTTTCACTCGATTTACTACAAATTTGATATGTGACATCTTTGACTAGATATCCTGTTGTGTATATACGTCAGTACTAAAAGGACTGCCGGCGACGGGTATGCTGTGCCTTGGCACCGCATACCCGTATGTATTTACTTCGTTGTGATATACAGGAAATGAGCTACGCTCGTGGGGTCCCGTCTCCGTGTCTCATCCCAGTCAAACTAATTTAAGTTTTTGGACTGGACGATCTCTTTCTCCAGGCTATTCCGCAGATTAAAGCATCTGTATGGAAACTATATTTCTTGATATCATTCAAGCAACTTGTCCTTTTCAATTTTTTTCCATTTCCTCTTGTTGCTCCCCCATCCCATACAAACAGATCTTCTTTGGTAGTTTTGCATTCTCCCATTGTGTCCTTGAACACTGCAATCATGTCACCCCTCTCACTTCTTTCTTCTAAGGCAGGGAAAGCCAACGTTTCTAGTCTTTCCTTGTACGATAAATCTGTCAGACTGGGGACCATCTGGGTTGCTGCTCTTTGTATCCTATCGATCTTGTTTATGTCTTTCTTTTTATGTTGTTACCACATCACTGCCGCATATTGTAATCTGGGGCAGATCAGAGCCACTATCAATTTTTTCATCATCTCCTCGTCCATGTATCGAAATGCCATTCTAATGTTTGTCAGGATTTATTAAGTCTCTCTGACAATCTTGTTAGTGTTTTTCGGGTGACCAATTTTCCTGGATCAACACTCCCAGGTCCTTCACTTCTCTCGCTTTTGTGACTGGTTCCTTTCCCATCGAGTAGTTCAGTGATGGCCTGTTAGTACGTTTACCCATTTCCAATATTTTGCATATTTCTGTATTGATTATCGTTCCCCACACCTTGCTCCAGCCGTAAACACTGTCCAGATCCTCCTGCAGCATTTTATAGTCCTCTTCAGCTTCTACTCTCCCCATGATCTTTGCATCACCTGCAAACAGACTTGCATAACTGTGTGTGTGTGTGTGTGTGTGTGTGTGTGTGTGTGTGTGACTCAGAGAGCAACCCGTAAATGAGTCTGCCAGTGGGTCACACTGTTACGAAATCTCTAAAACCACTAAGAATACGAACTAGACAGTGAATTGAAAGAAAAAAAAATGTGGGAAGTGGGAAGTAGGCTTAGAAGAGGGAGATACAGTAAGTGAGAGGTAAAAGGAAGTTCGTGGTTGAGGAGGGTGGCGATACAAGAATAGAGGCTGACAGTGTGTTGCAGAGGGAGGGAGGAAACTGACACAAGTAAGAGAAAATGCTGACAGGATACAATGAGGGCTGCTGACAGGAGAGAGAGAGAGAGAGAGAGAGAGAGAGAGAGAAGATGAAGTGACATAATAAAGGGAGTAAAGTGACACACCATAATGAGGGTTGCTGACAAGAAAGAAAAATAGAGGATGCGATAAGAGGGGAGGGGGGAGGGAGAGGAGAGAGGAATGGAGAGGGTAGAAGAGAAGTAGGAGGAGGAAGGGACAGGGGTGAGGAAAGGAGGGAAGAATAGATGCTGACATAATAATCAAGAGGAAAGGGATGGTGCTGGCAAAGGAAAGCGAGAGGAATGACAGGACACAATGGAGGTAGCTGACAGGAGAGGGAGTGATGGGAGGGACTGGCATGTGGCACAGGAGAGAGAAAAAGGAGGAAAAATTGACATGAGAGGGAGGGGTGGGAGAGGACAGAAGGGGAGATGGAAGGGATACAGATGCGGGACGGAAGAGACATAAAGGAAAAGAGGTTAACATTAAAATATTTTTGTTTAATTCAAAGTAGGAGAGATTCCAATTCTGAATACCCACAAATCTTCTTATAATGAGAGCTGGGAACAAAGGAATTCAAAATCTTATAACGAGAGCTGGAAAAACAGTTAGCTAAATTCTTATAAACAGCTGAAAAACTAAAGGAAACCAAAATCAATCCCGTTCATACTGAATTGCCTGAACACACTGGTGTGAAAAGACTGGAGGCCATCATCTGTAGGAAAGACGATTAAAAAAAAAAAAACAGCAGGGTTAATCAGTGACATTAACACTGTAATGGCTGAGAAAATTAGTCAACTTTTATTCTTGGAAGTTAGACAGAAAAAAGACAAAATTAAAGGAGTATGTGAGAAATGGACAGAGAGAATAAGGAGGGGGAGGGGACAGACAGACTGAGACAAAGACAGAGAGTTAAAGATTCATAAATAGAAACGGAGCGAAGGAAAAAAAATGTAGGATGCGGTGACATTACAAAGGGAATAGACTGATGTCCTAAAATGAGGCTCAGTGAAGAAAGAGGGATGGTAGGCAAGAGGAAATCTCACTGGGGTAGAGAGACAGAGGGATAATTGGGAGGGGAAGAAAGGGGGAAGAAAAGTAAGGCGAGAAGGCAAGGGGGAAACAGGAGAGGGAGGGAGGGAGAGAGGGGGGATGTTGGGGAGGAGGAAGCAGGTGAGCAGGTGAGAGGGCCATGCGAGAGAGGGACAAGATGGAAAGGGACTGGCAGGATATTCGAGATGGAGGGAAGGCGTGACCAAAGAATGGCAGAAGATACACACCACAAGGAAAGAAACTTTCAGGAGGACAAAAGATGGTAGGTGGAGAGTAACTGGAGGGAAGGGCAGGGAGACGTAGGAGGGAACTGGAAAAGAAGATAAGGGGGAAAAGGACGTTAAGGAGGGGGAAACGGGAAAGAGAGGGCTGGTAAGAAGTGAGAAAGGTGTGAGGGAGGGAAGAAGAAGAAGATTATATAGCTGAGAGGAGGCAGCTGGAGAGAAGGAGAGAGAAGGAGAAAGAGGAGGGGGTAAAGGGCGTCACAGGAGGCGGGAGGAGACTGACACGCAAGAACAAAAGAAAGGTGGACAGCTACAGTAGGTTTGCTGACCCACTCTAGGTAGCTCCTGTCACTGAAGACAAAGGTGTGAAACTGTGAATGAGAAGAGAGTAGAAAAGCAAAATTTGCTCTGCCTCACAGCACCCTCGCATTAACTCTTAGGAAAAATCTGAGAAGGAAAACTTCGTATGGAAAAAATTATGTGGATGTTTTCAGAAGAGAGCGACAGGCAAATATTATTCTCGAGTAAGCCCTGTAAAGGGAATGGGTGGGAGTAAAATATTTCTAGTCTGAGTTATATCTATCTATCTATCTATCTATATCTATATCTATATATCTATATCTATATTTATATATCTATATCTATCTCTATCTCTCTCTATAGATAAATAGATAGATAGATAGATAGATAGATAGATAGATAGATAGATATAATAATAATAATAATAATAATAATAATAACAATTATTATTATTATTATTATTATTGTTTTTACTTTCTGAATCAGCCCATGCCGGTACTGCGCCAATTACCAACATCAAACGCCAAAAAACAGGCAGTGACTCATGGACTGTTAATTACTCCGTTGATTTCAGTATGCTGATTTACATATTCCATCCATTAACACGTATTTATCAGTATTTTATACTCACTTGGCTAGGACCAGCTATCATTCGTTGTGAATGGGATGACTGACAAGGGAGTGACGGCGGGAGGGAGGAAGGAGAGAAGACACAACGCAATGGAAGGGGGGAGGGAAGGAGAGGCCGGCTGACACGAGAAGGAAGGAAGGAAGGATGAAGGACAGACAGGAGAGCGAGGGAAGGAAGGGGTTGAAGGTAGGGACGGAGGGATGGAAGGTAGGCAGGAAAGAATGGCTGACATGAGAAAGAGGAAGGAAGTTCTGAAACAGGAAGGGATGAAGGGAAGGTTGACAGTGGCGAGGGGAATAAGTGTGCCTCTACAGACAGACATACTTAAGGAGGTCTCTCTCTCTCTCTCTCTCTCTCTCTCTCTCTCTCTCTCTCTCTCTCTCTCTCCAATACTTAATTCTGACCAATCACGAAAAAAAAATGCAAGATACAGCCACGTAATTTTGACTAATTACACACACACACACACACACACACACACACACACACACACACGCACGCACGCACGCACGTACCCACAGAGAGAGAGAGAGAGAGAGAGAGAGAGAGAGAGAGAGAGGTTGTTGTGATGCCTGATGAGGATGAGCGAAGATTGTGCTTTGTAATCATCATCAAAATCTTTGTTGTCGCTATAGTCGTCATCATCGTCTCTGTCCTCGTCTGCCTAGTCGTCGTCGACGTCGTTGTCCCATTATTTTAAAGGGGATGGTGGGAAGACAAGAAAAAATAAATGAAAAGGAAGGAAAAACTGTCAGAGTACCAACGTGAAAAGTCTCTTCCTATGGTGTCATGTCTTCTATGTTTGTCATGAAACCTGCCTAAAAAGAGCTGGAAATGTGAACTGGAAGCCTTCCCTCACTTTTCACTGTATTGGAATAAACAGCCTCGTAGCTCGTAGCTCGTAGCTTCCACACCACCAGAGATGGGAGATGAATTCATGTTGTGACAGGTAAAGGAATTTATTTTTCGATCTCTTTACTCCATGCGATAATAAACAGAATAAGGATGATGATGATGTTGTTGATGATGATGATGATGATGATGATGATGATGATGATGATGATGATGATGATGATGATGATGGTGGTGGTGGTGGTGGTGGTGGTTTGCTGTTCATTGAACGAGTAATGAAGGAGAAACGAAATGAAGCTGCCTGATGTGAACCATCTAAGACGATACAGCCCCTTGGCATCTGACAACAGCAGTCTCTGATAATGGCCTGCCTAAATACAGTAAAAACATCTCTTGCAGACTCCAGGCAGGCCATCCATTTCCATGTTCCATGTACATGGTTGGTTCTTGTGGCAGTCCTTATCTAACACAGGCTATAACTCAGGAATATACAGTATGTTTGTCTTGGAGTGAACATGACAGGACAAAAGAAACAAAACTTATTTTCTAGGTCAGTGATTGCCCAGGGTGGTGTATAAAGTCACTGTTTTTATAGCAGACACTGGCACAATTTACAATGCCACACCACACATGCACTTCACACTGCATCATCACACACGGCCACACTTCACAGACTCTTCGTAGGCACACCTCATGCAAATCTCATAGTGCTAAATCACACATTGCCACACTTCACACACACCTCACATTACCATAGGCCTATTGCTTGCTGCCACACCTCACAAATACTTCATACTGCCACCCAGTATAATACCAAACTGCCACACCCCCTACACAGCCATATCACACACTTACAGTATCACGCCACACACCATCATACTCTTCACTGCCATAGGTCTACCTAAGGGGAAAAAAAAAAGCATAAAGGATGATATCCCACTGACTGACTTGTGTTAATGTTTATTATGTTTTGATTTCTTTAATTATGTCATTAATGGGCGTGTTTATCCTTGTAATGAAGGTATCAGTATGGATGCTAATCCGTCTGAATCACTGTACAAATATGTGTGGCATTTTTTTGTCATTAAAGTTTTAATATGTGATGCTCTGTAGTCTACGAGTACTTATTGAGGGTATTAATATGTGCGTTCAGAATTATCAGTTTTATAAAGACTTTAATAATTCTATACAGACGGTTAGTAGATTTTTATGTTACACTATTAGAATATTAACGTATTTAATCAAAATACTAATATGTGTTACAGCCTATATCCTCTCATGGTACTAATATGTGTGTGTTCATCCGTGTAATGAGGTTGTCAGCATGGTTATTAATCCATCTTAATCAGGTTATTAATGTGTGCTAATCTAAAGAAGTGAGGTGCTGAGGATGTACTGTCAACAGGATAATGAGGGTAGAGAAGGGATCACAGGTTACTCAAGTGATTAAGAGGACGTAATTAGGTAAGAGATTGATACTGTGCCACTATCCTTCCTCTCCTATTCCCCCACCCTAAGCTCTAGGATGACAGAGAGAGAGAGAGAGAGAGAGAGAGAGAGAGAGAGTCACTGTAGTTAAATGAAGTTACGTTCCAACATACTTTACTACAAAACGTCTCCTCTATGGTAAGTAAAATCGAATGCCATTAGCAGAAATAAACATATAAAAGAATGTCATCGCAGTGAAGGGACTTTCTGATTGCAGGTGGTGCCTTACTGGTCTCTCTCTCTCTCTCTCTCTCTCTCTCTCTCTCCACAGTCAAACTCTCCACAGTCACACTCTCCAGTCACACTCTCCCCCCCCCCCACACACACACATCACTTTTCCCCTCGCACACAAGGTCCACCTCCTCTCTCCCTCTCTTTCTCCCTCTCCCTCTTTTATTCCCTCTCCCTTATACTCCCTCCCTCCCTCCCTCTCATCCTCCAGCCACTTCACTCTCACTCCATTCCCCCCTCTCCCTCTCCCCACCTCGAAGATGATTTAGTATTCATGAAAAGGCAATTGTACATTCGGAGTTCGATTTATGTCTGTCACTTGCTTTCCCGAAGGCCAAGTCGCTTGTTGCCGGATAAACGATGTCCCAAATGATTGCATAAGTGATGTCCGAATAAACGATGTGCGAATTATATGGATTTTCGTTTTGGGAAGAGATCAAAATATTTCCATAATGATCGTCTTTTTAATTGCTGTGGGAGGTGTGGATAATTTCTAAAGTTTTTAACAGTTACTGTTCTTTGTATGTAATTTATATTTAATACTTTCTCTTAAACAACTGATAGTCAATACAATAAATATTTCGCAAAACTGAAGAATAAGCGATCATTATGATTAAGTGCCATTATCCAAATGCTTGATGATGGTTTCCAGTGTGCAATATTTTAAATTTTCTCTTTTATGACTCATATTTGAATAACTGACATTAACCAATTTCGTATACTACCAACAATACTAAAAAGCTCTTTGACCCGTACACTGTAGATTAGGTGCTTCTGGGCCTTATTAATGATTTTCGTGCAGTTTTATTTTACATAATATTCATCAATTCGAAGTAGTTGATAATGCTAATGATAATAGTGTTTTTTTCCATGTAGGTTCTGAAAAGACATTGCTGCTGTGTTTCCCTTTTTCGATGGGTCTGATAATTCTAAGCTTATTAATTGAAAACTCAAACGCACCACATGTTATTTTACTTCAGTGAGTAACAAAAGAAAAGTTTGAACAGTAAAACGGCTCGTGAAATAGGTTACTATACAGAGTAACTCAGTATTTCAAAATTTTCGTCCTGTGTTCGGAAAGTAGAGTTAGGGAAAAAATTTCGTCTAATATTTCACTTTTTTGTACCCGCTTTGTTTTGACGATTCATCCATCAATCCATCATCCATGAGGAGCGTAAGAGCCTGGGCCTAAGCTGATTGGTCCTGACATTTAAGATGAAAGTGTCCAGCCTCACTCATCCCTGAGTGGCATTACGTGAGCAATAAACCCCAACCACCCCTTGGATATAAACATTCATCGGCTCAATCCGATTGGAGCACCTTAACTACCCAATAAACCACCAGGCGCCATAATCTGGTTATATGGTTAACACCCAGCGTAGTAAATGGTTTCCTGGTGTACAGGAAACCATTTGGCTTGTCACTCAGTGTAGTCATACACAGGCAGAAGGAAGAGGAAAGAATGAAGGAAAGAAAGACAGAAGAGGGAGTGTAAAGTCACCAGTAGGCAGAAGGACGAGGAAATAATGATGGAAAGAAAGACAGAAGAGGATGGAAGGAAAGAAGGATGGAGGAGAGGAAAGGGCAGACACCTGAGAGCAGCACTACATCGAATAAGTGGATTGCGAGCGTCCCCACCTACCTTAAGCTAATATCCATAATATCCATAAGCTAAGAGAGGCTTGGTATGTTTCTCTGTTCATAGATATGATGCGTCAGGTAGGAAAGTGACGGAAACGTTCTATATTTGAAGAGGACGCATTGGAACTGTAGGCGAACTTTTATCCCTAACTGTGCAGCGCAGGAGAAAGTGGTGATTATTTTTATGTCCACCGTTCCTCCCCAAACATGGTGTTCGATACTACTTTACCCTTGCTGGGGGAGATACCGTCCTGAGGTTACTTACCCATCCACCTCTCTCTCTCTCTTCCCCCCCCCTCCCTCTTCCAGTCCCCTCCAACCCCTCTCTCTCCCCGTATCCTTTACTCATCCCCAAACTTTCTTCCCTCCTTACCCCCAACCTTACCCCAATTCTCCTGTCCCCTCCCTCTGCTCCCCCCTCTCTTTCATCTCATTCTGTTCTCCCCTCGCCTCCCTCTGATCGTCTCCTCCCTTTTTCTCCTTCTTTCTCCGCCCTTTCTTGTCCTTACTGACGCCTCCAACCATTCCTCCACTTTACCTTCCCTTTTCCACATCCCTCTCCTCTTCCTTTCTCTCCTCATTGCTCCCCAGCTCGTCTTTCCTCTCCCTCTCTCATCTAGCCCTTTCCTCTCCCTCATCTCTTCTCCTCTTCCTCATCTCCCCTCTTCCGTTCCCTCTCTTCTTCTATGCTTCATTCTCCTTCCCACTTTTTTCACACTCTCCCCCCAAGCCGTGACCTCTGTCTTGACCCCCACGCGACCCCACTCTCTCTTCTGATTATTCCATGCCGCCCCGACCGTTGGCTCAGTGTTGGGTTGGGGGCAGTGTGTCTTGCCTTATTGTTTAGGTTCTGTGTCCACTCCTTAAGATATATGTAGTTCGCAGTGGGTCTGTTTCCTCTCGTGAATTGTTATCTTTTTCCCTCTCCATATTTTCCTCTCTTCACTTGACTCCTCTTGTCTTCTCCTGTACTGCCGTTCCTAGCCACACTGGCTTTCTTTTTCTTCTCTCTCTTTGTTCTTAGTATTCTTTTCCTGATCCACTTTTACTGTCAGTATGGAGTCTCGCGAACCCTTATAATTCTCCTCTCTTTCATTCCAGCTCTTCTTTTCTCTTCTCTTGTGTTCACTTAGCATCCCTACTCTTCTCTCACCTATTATCTCCTCATACCCTGTCTTGCTTGTCATTTTCCTTTTGTTATTTTTAGACGGTTGTCCAGTCCTTTCTATGTCCAGTCCGCATGGGTTGCCTTTCCTTTAGTTATTTTCTCCTATTCTTATGTACTGACTCAGGGCTGTGTTGCCTAGTTTTGTCTTCTCTTCTCTTCTTCGTATACATGCAGTTCACACGGTATTTCTTGCCTTCTCTCACCACGACATTTTCACCTACTCTTGTCTTCTCTTGCATTGCCGTGCGTAGAGTGTATATATACACAACGACTTATCTTGCTCTCGTGTTCCTGAACTCTGTTCTTTTGAATTCTCAACCCTCTGGCTTCGGCTTTCCTGTCATTCTCTGACTAAATATATCTGTGCTGTTTACTTATCCCCTAATTCTACTGACTTTCAAAAATTCTTCGACTATCTTACTTCTACGATGGAACACATTCTATCCATTTCTCCTTTCTCAGAAATCTCCATTTTAGGAGATTTCAATGTTCACCACCACCTTTGGCTAACCTCTCCTTTCACTGATCCACCTGGTGAACAAGCCTACACCTTTTCTATCCTTAATGACCTAGAGCAGCTTGTACAGCGCCCTACCCGTATCCCAGACCGCTTTGGAGAGAGCTCCAACATACTTGACCTCTTCCTTACAACTAATCCTTCTGCTTACAGTGTTAATCTTTTCTCTCCGTTGGGCTCCTCCGATCACAACCTTATCACCTTAACCTGTCCTATCACTCCGGTACGGCCTGTGGACCCTCCAGGGAAACGTCATCTGTGGCATTTTGGAGCCGCGGATTGGGAGGCCCTCAGGCAGTACTTCTTTGATTTTCCCTGGAATGATTATTGCTTCCATGGCCGGGAGCCATCTGGGTGTGCCCTGCGCATTACGGAGGTTATTCTCTCGGGCATGGAAGCATACGTTCCTTTCTCATATCCTTTGACTAACGCAAGAAAGCCTTGGTTTAATCACGCTTGTTCTAATATGTCCGCAACAAGGAGAGGGCCTACAAAAGGTACCGGAGCCAACCCACCCCTGAATCACATCATCTTTACATTTCTATCAGGAATCGTGCTTAGTCTGTTCTTTTCTCTGCTAAAAATAATTTCATCCGTACTAAATGCTCTCGACTCTCCAACTTGAATTCTTCCCGCTCCTTCTGGTACCTTGCCAAAAACCTTTCTAACAACTTTACCTCATCATCCTTCCCTCCTCTTTTCTACTCTGATAGTTCTGTAGCTATTTCTTCTACTGACAAAGCAGATCTCTTCGCACAGACTTTCTCCTTCAATTCCACATTAGACGATTCCTGGGCTGTTCCTCCATCACTTCCCCCCTCTGACTTCCTCATGGCTGACATTAAAATTTCTTCAGCTGATGTATTTTCTGCCATCACTGGCCTCAATACAAACAAGACATATGGGCCTGATGGAGTCCCTCCTGTTGTTCTCAAGAACTGTGCTTCTGTGCTTACACCCTGCCTAGGCAAACTCTGTCCACTTGTACCTTTCCTTCTTGCTGGAAGTTTGCTCTCATTCAACCAGTCCCAAAGAAGGGCGACCACTCCCAACCCTCCAATTATCGTCCAATTGCTTTAACGTCCTGTATTTCAAAAGTTTTCGAGTCAATTCTCAATAGAAAAATTTCAAGGCATCTTTCCTATCACAACCTTCTTTTTGATCGTCAGTACGGGTTCCATCAGGGACGCTCCACTGGCGATCTTCTCACCTACCTTTCAGACTCCTGGTCATCCTCCTTTCGGGACTTTGGCGAAAGCTTTGCCATTGCACTTGACATCTCTAAGGCTTTCGATCGAGTCTGGCATAAATTTTTAGTTTCCAAACTGCCCTCTTACGGTTTCTATCCTTCTATCTGTGCCTTCATAGCTAGCTTCCTTTCTGGTCGTTCTATAGCCGCTGTTGTAGACGGCCATCGTTCTTCTCCTAGATCTATCAACAGTGGTGTTCCTCAGGGTTCTGTCCTATCACCAACTCTCTTCCTTTTATTCATCAATGACCTTCTAAGCTGTACATCTAACTCTATCCACTTATACGCTGATGACTCCACCCTTCACCTTTTTCATTGTTCATCTCTGTCCTTCAGTCTCATCCTATTTATTTCCATCGTTCTTCATTTCTCACAGCCCTTTTCTTCATTCTCTCTCTCTCTCTCTCTCTCTCTCTCTTTCTCTTCCCCTGTCCCATTTCACAAATCCGGCACGCATTCCTCTATTGCCCACTTTTCTCCTCTCTGGACAATTGTTTCTCCTTCCTCACTTTATCTTCTCCTCTCCAGCACTTTCGTTCTCTCTTCTCTTCTGTAATTCTCTGAACAAGAATTTCTCCTCTCTCTTCGACATTTTTGTCTCCTTTCTATCTCCCTTCTCCTCTTCGGTCGTCTCCATTTCTCTTGTCAGTCTCTCCTCTGCAGAGAGCTGTTTCCCCTCTTTCCTCAGTTTTTCTCTTCTCTCGACCTCTCCTTTTCTTTGCCCTTTTGTAATAGTTTCATCACCAGTGTGCTCTCCGTTCTCTGTGATAAAGGGCCCTATTTTTGGAGTTATTACCTCTTTGCTTCTTAAGTATCTGAAATGCTTTGGGATTTAATTTGATGATATTGGCAATATGTGCCCGATGATTTTTCTTACTCCGTTTAATTAATTTCATGACCTTCCATCGAAGAGCATTATATTTATTTATATCACTTTAACACTCTGTGATATTATAATTTTTATGCGCAAGATTTTTTGCTACCAGACAATGTTTAATATCAAAGGTCCACCATTTGTATTTAGATTTTTTGGCAGGCCTTCTATTGCACGTTGGAATACATAACCTGACCTCATTGTTTAGTTTCTCTTAAAAAGTTCCATGCATCAGTACCTAATGTTTCAACAATGGGATGCCAGTCACCTGCACTTTAACTTAGAATTTGCCCTCTTATAGTTGGGCACTTTCTCACAACTGGCCCTGGCACTGTCTTCACTGAATTAATGCTAAATGTAACTATGTGATGATTACTTGTATTAAATTTTCTCCTACGGTAATGTTACTCACCAAAGTCTGTGATGAGGCTAAGACAAGATCGTGGATGTTTGCTTCACGTGTCAGATAATTTAGAAACTGATACAATGAACTTTCCTGCAAGTTAGTATATGGGTCTAACCCTGTGCGTGAGGATAGGACTTCTCACCATTTTGGAACTGGTAAATTAAAATCACCAAATATTACGGTGCTTTGCAGAGGATTTAACTATAATCCATTACACATTCGAAAGCTAACCATTACCTGGCATGAAGAATAACCTAAGATAATACTATAACCTGAAATATCCACATAACAGATTTGAAGTCACAACACAGTCATACAATACACAAATAATTATATATATGCCTGAGAAGTCACGATATATGATAATACAGTTTTATCTGTAAAGAAATGGGAGAGATATTTTGCTGTAAGCATTAATGTAAGTAGAAAAACAAAGTTGTTGGGCAGTAACAACAAGACTCACCTGGCATCGAAGATATAAACGACACTGACAATCACTTGTTTCATAAATTTATAGTTTACAGTTATAAAATAATGGATCACTAGTATAGTGAAAAACACTATCTTAATCCATTAATACTAAAATTAACTCTGAGATAGAAAAAAAATACAGAAAACACAAATTCTTATGGATTTTTGAGGATACCTTGTCTGACCCTCTGGCGGGACATTTCGGAAGTAACTGCATATCCTGGACAAAGATATGTGAGCACCAAGGTAAAACAAACTATTTATATATGATACAAACTGTTTTTTACCTAATTGTAAAGCAGTGCAGATCACTGTCTAAATCTCAGCACTCAATGAGATCATACAAAAATAAACTGAGTCTCATGTTCAATACCGTCTGTCAAACAAAGCTAATACTGGATATCTAACACACATCTACAAACAAACCATACTTACACTGCAGAAACTACACTTAGCGACCAGACAATCATCTAGATCACTCACCTAGATGCAGGACTATCACACTATTGCAATCACACACTCAAAACACTGAAACAGGGTACTTAAGGGGCTTTCACATATTCAGGAGTCGGGCGAAGAGTCACCAAGAGTTCAAACTCCTCGTGGATTCTTGTCAATTTGGCCAAGAATCCAGCAATCTGAGACTGCGCCCAGGTGGGGGCTACAAGTAGCTATATGCATAGCT
This sequence comes from Coenobita brevimanus, assembly GCF_032717465.1. Classification (NCBI taxonomy): domain Eukaryota; kingdom Metazoa; phylum Arthropoda; class Malacostraca; order Decapoda; family Coenobitidae; genus Coenobita; species Coenobita brevimanus. The sequence continues at coordinate 23,585,194 of NC_136977.1, forward strand.
TATGAATTGCTACGAGTTCCCTAGGGCAGCGCTATGAGTAGCTAAGAGTCACTACACATTGCCGAACCAAATGGTCCGTAAAAGTCCACGAGTAGCCATGAGTAGCTAAGAGTAGCTAAGACCCCCCTCTAGATTAGTTACGAGTGCACTACGACCATCAAGTCTTTGATGCGAGACTGTCAGGAGTGTCGGGCGAAAAAAAAAATCTATCTATCTATCTATATGTATGAAGGATGTGATGCAGGTGGACTACTCATTCAATGGTGAGCTTGCATTTAGGATAGGCCTACGTATCCTCAACGACCATGGCCGGGGGTGCCCACGAATTGAAACTACTGAAGCTGCAGGTGGATTTGGCATGTGAAGCGGCCGATATCAATGTGGCAATATGTGGGCTGTTACTTGAGAAGAAGGAAAGGAAGCAAAAGAGGAGAACCCTTTGAAGCAGGTTATGGCTGCTACGACATTCTATGTACGGCCAGTACGAGAAACTTATTGAAGAGTTGAAATCAGAGGTCTCCCATAGCTTCAGGAAATTTCTTCGAGTGGATGACAACATGTTCATGGAACTGCCTGAAAGGGTTGGTTCCCGTATCGAATAGAAGGACACCTGGAGGAAGTCACTGTCACCTGGGTTGAGGTTGGCCATCACTCTACGCTACCTGGCAACTGGAGATAGCTACAAAATCTTTCATATGGCTTGAGAGTGGCTCACAATACCATCTCACCATATCAAGCGGATAAAAAAAAAAAAAAAAAGATAGTGCCTCCCGAGATCCATTCGATATGTGACGACACCTGGCACCTCAAAACCAGCGGTCACCTACTCCCAGCAAACTCTCAGTGACTCCTACCACACTTTTACCATGCTCTCGGCATATTCGTAGCGACTCATAGATAACTCTTAGCTACTCTTCGTAACTCGTGCATGAAACGAAACTAAACTTTTGATCACTCCTGTGAAACTCCTACCCACTCTTGGAGGACTCCTTACTACTCTTACCAACTCATGGCGACTCTTAGCTGCTCTTATTACTCACAACGATTCTTAGCAACTCGCAAAGGTTTTTTGATACAAGAATCAGCTGAGAGAAGCTATGAGTCGCTAAGAGTCGCTAAGGGTAGTCACGAACGCCTTAGGTACGCACTAAGAGTTTTAAAAACTCGTAGCGGTTCTCGAAAAATTTTGAATATGTCTAAAACATCATGAGTGCGCGAGGAGTCCCGAGACGGAGCCGAGAGTCCGTAGGACTGTAGAGGAACTGTCAGGAGTAGGCTGCAGTGTCTCAAGAACAGCAACTCGCAATGATTCTTCGTCCGACACCTGAATGTATGAAAGCCCCTTTAGCTGTGGGTATTGGCAGAGTAGACGAGGAGGTCGAACCAGCAAGGCAGTCAGTCAGTCAGCTGCGTCGGACAGTGAACTACTTGGGGAAAGGTGGGTCAGACAGTGAGGTGGTGAGGGAGAGGTGGGTCAGACAGTGATGTGATGTGAGAGAGGTGGATCAGATAATGGGGTGGTGGGGAAGAGGCAGGTCAGAGACTGAGGTGGTGGGAGAGAGGTAGGTCACACAGTGAGGTGGTGGGGGAGAGGCGGGTCAGACAGTGGGGTGTGAGGAAAGGTGGGTCAGACAGTGAGGTGTGGAGGAGAAATGGGTCAGACAGTGAGGTGGTGGGGAATAGTTGGGTTAGACAGTGAGGTAATGGTGAATAGATGGGTCAGACAATGTGTATGGGAGGGATGGGATCAGACAGAGAGGTGGTGAGGGAAGGGCAGGGTCATACATTGAGATGATGATGATGGAGGGGAGGTGGGGTCAGACAATGAGGTGGTGGGGAATAAATGGGATCAGATTGTGAGATGATGATGGTAGGGTGACGTCAGACAGTGAGACAGGGGACGGGGAGGAGGATGGGTCAGTGGGTTAGGAAGAAATGTTGGAGTATAGGACAGGTTGAGGTCAATGATGTGTGATAGAAAATTAGATCAAATGTTGTGAGGAGTGGTGATGATTGGGGAAAAAAAAAATAAATGGTGAATTCAGACAGAAAGCATGAGCCAGAAATGTTGTGAGGAGGTGGACTTGGAAATGCAGTTAGCTAGTGGAGGGAGCTATAGGCTAAAAATAAATAAATAAATAAATAAATCAGGTGTTGTCCTGGGAGAAGAGAAAAATGGTGGGTGTGGGTCAAACAAGTAGTAGTAAGGGGTCCAGAAAGGCTGGGTCAGAATGGCAAAGAGATTGGGGCAAAAATACAGTCAGGTTATGGAGCAAGCGATGGAGTGAAGAATAAAGTGTTATTAGGAATGGACAGGCAGTGGTGGGAGGGGAAAGGTAGGGGTTGTTGCATGTAATAGAAGTGAGATAAAAAGGGGAAAGATAGGGTCATTTATTGAGAGAGGTGTTTTAAGTCGCCGAAAAAATGGGAGGGGGGGGGGGCAAAGAAGTATTATTATTTTGAAAGTAAAAAAATTAGTAAGAGAACACCGGTAAGTAAATGAAACAAGGGCCCGTCTGGGTATGGGTGGAGTCAAGAGTTAAGCAGAGATCTGGGGGATGATGTGAAGTGCTTATATAGTCAAATTAAATAATGGACCGAACTGCAGGACCCTCGCTATCAGAATAATTCAATGACTCCGCCGATAACAAACAGAGCCTCGGTGACAGATACAACCCGATTTGTGTCACTCGTATGGTAATGCGTATCAACGAATCGGAAATTAATTTAATGCCGGCATCTGTTTGGCCCCAAGGCAAGTTCGTTTGAATTTAACTATTTTCAACCTCACGATAAAGTTTCCCGCACCATGTCTGCTAAAATCGTCTGGTGGTGGCAACAAAAAGAGATGGGATTTACTAACCTGTATCTCTTTACCTCCAAGATACTTCTATTTAACCTGTTTGTATTTGCTTTATACTGTTTTGCTTAATTCACGAAAGAATTTCCCCAAGCTGAATTAAATCGTCTGGTATTAGCGAAAAGACAGTTACAATAGACTTCAGTTGAACCTGAAGGCCGTGTCTGTTTACCGCTCAAGAAAGTTCCTTCGGTATTAACTATACTTCTAACCTTTCCAGAGGTCTCTCTTACAAAACGTAATAAAATAATCTGGTGCAAACTAGAATACAGTAGATGAGATAAGTAAAACTGTCTCTCTACCTCGAGCAACTTCCTCTGGTGTGAACGAGATTTGTAATCTCTTACACTACGAAAGATTTCCCTCAGCTAGAGAAAAAAATCGTCTGGTGGTAGCAAGAATAACATGAGCTAAATATACTGTAGGTCGTGTCTGTTTACTGGAAGAATTATCCTCTGCCCTTAAATGAATTTCTAATCACCTCCACCAGAAGATATTTCCTTTTTGGCTGAGAAAATAGTCCGTCGCTAGCAAAAAAAGAAAAAAAAAAAAAAAAAAAAGTTGAAATGATGTCAATGTGTGAAACAGTAGTTCGGAGACCGTGTCTGTTGATCGCTGAAGCATATCCATTCAGCATGAATCTTAACTGTTTTACGCCTTCACTATGAGAATAAAATCGTCTGGCTGCATCAGGTATAAAATGAAAAATACGTTGTCGTTGTACAGGTGTGAATTTCAGCTGAAGTTGTTTACCATCAGAGAGGATACAATACAAACTGGGCAAACCTTTCCCCGCATGCTTACTCTCCATTACGAGAGGTCTTTTTAAAGGTAAATCAGGTAGTGCGGCGGTAGCAAAAATAAAACATACACAACATTGTTTGACAGCTTCAGGAAAAATATACTGGGAAGAAAAGGGATCTATATCTTGTTTTTGTTGATTTGGAAAAGGCCTTTGACAGAGTCCCTAGAGAGGTGGTGAAGTGGGCAATGAGAAAGCTTGGCTTGGAGGAGTGGCTGGTTAGGGTGGTCATGGCTATGTATGTGGGTGCTGACACCCAGGTATGAGTGAATGGAGATTTGAGTGATGGGTTTTCCTTGAATGTTGGTGTGCATCAGCTGTCAGTTTTGAGTCTCATGTTGTTTATCATGGTACTTGAAGCCCTTTCACGTGACTTTAGAAACGGACTCCCGTGGGAGTTGTTGTATGCTGATGATTTGGTGTTGATTGCAGAGAACGAAAGGGAGGCAGAGGAAAGGTTTAGGAAGTGAAGAGATGGTATGGGGCACAAGGGCTTAAGGGTAAATGCAGATAAAACAAAAGTGATGATATCTAGGGTTGGTGGCGGTACTGTCAAAAACGAGGGAGAATAGCCATGTGCAGTTTGCCACAAGGGCGTGGGAAGTAATTCCATCTTGTGCGGTGTTTGTGATAAATGGGTGCATAAGAGATGTAGTGGTATTAGAGGTAGACTGCAAGATAATGATGATTTTATGTGTACGGCGTGTCGGGGAGAGCAGGTGGAGATTGTCAGACGTGACAGAATTGAACTTGTTGGTGAATCTCTTGAGTGTGTGGAAGAGTTTTTTATTTGGGAGACATATTGTGTGCTGGAGGTGGGGCTGGAGCTAGCTCTGTGGCTAGGGAGAGAAGTGGTTGGAAGAAGTTCAGGGAGCTCTTGCCTCTCCTGACATTGAGAGGACTCTCCCTACGTTCTAAGGGGTCTTTGTATGCAGCATATGTTAGGAGTGTGATGCTGTATGGTAGTGAGACCTGGGCGGTGAAGGAGGAGGATATTCGCCGGCTCAGACGCACAGAAATGACAATGATTAGGTGGATGTGTAGTGCGTCCCTGCTTCCAAGGTCTGGGGGGGCTGGGTTCACGATGGAAGAGTTGAGAGGTAGGATGGGACTGGAGTGTATTGGTGTTGTGATGAGGAGAGGTAGATTGAGATGGTTTGGACATGTGGAGAGGATGGGGGATGATAATTGGGTGAGGAAGGTGAGAAGTGTTAATATTGGTGGTGGGGTTACGAGGGGTAGATCGAGAAAGACATGGGACGAGATCATTAAGTGTGACCTCAGGGTTAAGGGACTGAACAGGGAGGCTGCAATGGATCGTGCAGCATGGAGAGCCGCCATTAGGTGACCAAGGCCGACGCATGCAAGCATGTTGGAGCCTTTAAAAACGAAAACCAAAACGAAAACCAAAACGGTGTTCTATTGAAGGAGTGAAAGCAATAAAGCAGAAACAGACTGTGTTCTGTCGAAGGATTAGAAGGAATAACACAAAGTAGACGGAATTCTGCTGATAGAGTGAGAGGAAACAGAAATAGACGATAATCTATTGAAAGAATGAATGGAGACTTTTCACATATTATTTCTGACCCCATCAGTACGAGAGGTATATACCCCAAGCTAAAATTAGGGAAAAAAAATCTACATGCAACAAGTGCAGAAATCACAGTAACAGCAGAGTAGTTAACCCATTCCTTGCGATGATGAAATTGCTTTTTAATGCCTGTTGCCTTCAAGATTTTTTTTTTTCTTCCAGTTTGTGAAAGACGTAGCAAAGGGGCTAAAAATAGACACTTCACTACCATGGCGTATTCTTACTCCTCTTGTTGCATTCTGACAACTTTTCTTAATCTTAGAAAAGGTTGACTGAAATGCTGCGGTAGCAACGTACAAACCAAGGCATTTTTAGAAAGATAAGTCTCTCCCAGGCTTAAAAGAATTATGTGAAGGTAGAAAGAACTTTCCAGCAAAAGACGTCATTGTAGTGAAAGACTCAGGGTCCACCAAAGTTAGTTGACTTGGAAGAGAAGAGAAATAGACATTTTTGGGGTAAAACTTTCTCCCAAATCGCCTAATACTGAACATAGTTTTGTCAAATTGTCATTGTGAAGGAACTACCGTACGGCTCGTAAAGCAAAATGTAAATTGAGGGAGGAAGGGAGGAAGGGTGTGTGTGTGTGTGTGTGTGTGTGTGTGTGTGTGTGTGTGTGTGTGTGTGTGTGTTGTGAAGTTTTTGGTGAATACTTAGGCGAAGGTTGGTGAGACGCTGTGGATAAGTGAGTGCGAGTGTCGTGTGGTGATGTGTGGTGAGTGGAAGAGAGTGAGTGAGTGAGTGAAAGTAGTGTGGTGAGAGCAAAAGAAAGTATTTGCGACATGTACTTGCCCGTCCAGGTGTAGGCACGAGGCGAACCTTGCTGATGGAAGTGTCTATTAATGTGCTGAGGGATGGAAGTGTTGGAAGGAGGTATTCATAAAGAATTCATAAAAGGATATTAGCCAAAGTTTACCATAGACAGTTTCCCATTGCATTAAATGTGTGCCAGAAGGAGTTCTGTCTGGATATGTTTTTCACTCAAACCCTTCAGAGCGCGAGTGCCCCAGGAAGGTACTGCATTGTGACTATGGGTGATACACAGTCCTGTATACACAACTTGCTGGAAAAAAAAAAAAAAAAAAAAAAAAAAGGTTATGGTGCCTGGCGTGTTTTATAGCCATAGTCTCTACAACAAATGTCTCTTCCAAGCACCTTCTCCTTTGCGATTTATTTTCCAAGGAACTCTTGAAATCGCAATAGAGGACAGGGGTCGAACTCGCTCAAATAAATCGTCTCCCGGTAAACAGGATAAAGTACCCAGGTTTCTGTGAAGGTTTGATATTAACACAGCTTGCATGAGGAACGACCAAGAGAGGACCAACGTACAATATGCGATAAAATATTAGGGAAAAGGTGTGAGGGAGGTTCCTTAGCAAACGAGATTACGGTCATTAGTGTGGCGAGTGACTTAACTGTGTGTGTGTGTGTGTGTGTGTGTGTGTGTGTGTGTGTGTGAGAGAGAGAGAGAGAGAGAGAGAGAGAGAAAGAGAGAGAGTTTGTGTACAATTCATCAGTCACTATTCCATCAGTATAAGGAAGCTTCCTACACAAGAAGGTGGTCGTTTTATATGCCACGTATGCAGATCACCCCATTATTCATTCCCTGGGGTTACTTGTGTTCGTATAGCTCGATAAACGACATGGAAGGAATGACTGACTGACACTAAATCTTGCCGCATACTTCTGTCCGCATCGATTTCCACAAGGTTTATATGACCGACTACACAGCAAGACCTTTCCTAAGTACACAAATAAACTTACAGTCTTTTACATTCGTAAGATTTGCTTTTGCGGGAAGGACATTCGAAGAAATGTATAGAATTTTCCCATTATTGTACACACTTACGATAATCTTCCTGTTGTAACTAAAGTTTGTATTTGTACACCATTGCGAAAGAAAGGACAATGCAAAGTCTTCCCATGCTCGGATCCACAAACTTACTATGAATCTTCCCGTGATCAAATCCGCAAACAAGTATGATATACTTTTCCCATCCTACAAGGTTTAAAGAACCGACTACCCAGCAAGTTCTTTCGTTCATTCTGAAATCCACGAACTTACGACCATTTCCATCTCCCACACACGAACTACTACTCACAGAATAATTTCCTAAGTCATATCGAAGTTTCACAGACAAACGTACGATAATTTTCCTGTCGTGAGTAAGATTTGACTGTGGCAAGAAGGTGGTGATGTAGAGATTAAAATGCTGGGCTGAGGACTATGTAGTATGAGTTTCGGTCCTAACATTTGCAGTGAACAAGTTGTAAATTTGGATTCCGTATCACCATGTTCACTGCTCCTCCCTATGGCCTAACCGCACGTCATAAGAACACTCACAGATACAGTAGCACCAAATCTGAATGAGATATCCATAGATTTCACAACACATACGTGGGATTAAGGGCAGCTGTATAAAACTGTGGGCAAGCGTTAGTGCCTGATGCCAGGTGACGCGTGAGGGATGTAAGGGTCAGCTTTGTACTTTTGTGTTGTTAGTTGACTACACTAATGCACCTCGGGAACTGGACCAGAGTCGAATGCACTGGAAAAAAAAAATACATATGGAGAATGCAGTCAGAAATCTGACTTACATTCAGTTTTTACTAATCTCTACACCTGCATACATTACATTCCAACACCCCACCCCCCTACCTGCATACATCATGTACCAGCACCTTCACATCTGTGAGTACGTACGCACGCTCGCGCACACACACACACACACACACACACACACACACACACACACACACACACACACACACACACACACACACACACACACACACACACACACACACACACACACACACACACACACACACACACACACACACACACAAACACACACACACACACACAGACCAGCACTGTCAAACCTACATGCAGCATCAACACACTATCTATAGACGTTTATTCACAATTTATCCATACACGGATTCAGCGATCGCCCCCAGCACCTGTCACCTCGCACAACAACCATACATCAACCCACACCAAACCTGCATTTACAACACCGGGCACACACCAACCCCACCTACACACACAAACATCTCCAAACTTGTAGGCACAACCCAACCACACACCCCTTCACCCATCACTCCCTAAGTCTGTCTTCCCACACACCCGAACCTGTCACATCAACACTCCTGCCAGAACCCACCAATATCCCGAAATCTGTTTCTACACACCACATCAACCAAACGCCTCTTCAACCATTAACCCAAAGTTTGTCATGCGACACACCCAAACACGTCACGCCAACACACCCAAACCCGTTACACCAGCACACCAGCCAATACACACCAACACCTCCAAACCTTTGTTCACACACCAACCAACCACACACAACTTCACCCCCCCCCTCCCCTCATCCTCTCACCCTCTCACCCCGCACACCCAAACCCGTCACACCGGTGCTGAGTGAGGGAAGGCCCCAGCCGCGACCCCTCACCAGTTCGGGGTCAAAGTTCACCTCCCCCGGCCTCAACCCCACGGCTTGGATGTGTGTTGCGGGGCTGGAGAGAGTGGTGATAAGTCTTCATCAGCTGTCAATACTCGCCCAGTTGGTGTGAGGTTAGGTTAAGGTTTATTTAAAGCTTTTGGAGTGGGTTTAAGGTTTAGGCTAGGTTAGATTAAGGTAGGCTATATTTAGCTTAGGTTTTGGTTTCAGTTACCATAAGTTAGGTTTGGTTAGGCTAGATTAGGATAAAGTTAGATTAGGTTAAGTGTGGGTGTCGAGGGGCTGGGGGGAGCGGCAATGCATCTTCGACAATTGGCATGAGTCGTCCCGCTGGTGTGAGCACTAAGGGGAGTGGGAGAATGGGAGGGAACAGGAGAATTGGCTATTTAAGCAGGGAGAGAAGAGAGTGGAGGTTAATCAAAGAATGGGAGAAAAGGGAGACTCAGAGTGGTTAAGCAGGGGGGAAAATGGGTTGGGATGAACTGGGAAAATGAGGAAAATGTTATCTGGAATGGGGACAGGGAAATGAGGTGGTCCGACAGGGAAAGGAGAGAATGTATCAGTAAATGGCTGGACGAAAAGAAGATGACATTGACAAGGAGAAACTGGAGGCTGTAGTTTGGGATGGGTAGGTAACAAGTTGATTTGGATACTAGAGAAAAAAAAGGGATATTTGCTGCAGATGAATGGTTATAGATGGAAAAGGGGTGGATTGGTAACTGAATGGAAAAGAAGAGAAACTGTGTGTCTTCAGTAAAGCCAAAATATCACTGTGTCCTTTCACTGACATATTTTTTATCATTTATCATTGGGCAGGGACGCCCTCATAAATTTCATCATGATCTTCCATTAATGTTTCTGTAATCTGGTGAAAAGACAGATGAATAGGCAGACACAAAAAATATAAACTCCACATAGCTTCTAAGGCGGAGGTAAACAAGGAATAGCGTTGTGAGGTCAGGGAAATAAAAAGGGACAAGAATGCAAATGCGTGGTTTACAACAGATATTGAATGATTAGGGAGGGGAAGAAAGGGATGGATTTGTGTGAGAGGAAGAAGAAAGAAAGTGCTGAGATGGGAAAAAATAAGAGGTGGGATGATGCGAGAGGAAGAGGAGAAGGGGGATTGAGGTGGAAACAAATGAGATGATTCGGGAAGTGAAGAATGAGGTGGAATGGTGCGAGAGGAAAACGTAGAAGGACGGTGAGATGGAAGAGAAATGAGGTGGTTCAAGGATGTGAAGAAAAGGGTGACTTGGTACAAACACGGAAAGAGAGGGGTGGGAGGGCGAAAGAAGAAGCAAAGACTGCAAAGATACATGCGTATAAGGAGATTGAAAAAATATTAAAATGGTTAAAAGAACAGAAAAAAATGATAGATAAATCTATGGAGAAAAGTAATTGAAGACGAAGACAAGAGGAAAGAAGAAACGGAGTGGTCTGATGAAAGATTATAAAGAAAAGAATGAACATATGGAAGTGAAATACTAGTCAAGATAGAAATACGAGTTTATAAAAGGAAAGAAATATAAAACGTGGCTTGGAGAAAGGATAAACAGAAACGGATGAGTAGGCTATAGGAAAAAATGATGATGGAGAAAACACCACAAGGGGACGAAGATGAAAATATGAAGGAGAGGGGCCAATAGGCAAAAGGTAGAAACGATAAACTTTGAGGTAATGTTAAGAGAGAAATTGGTGGTGATTAGCGAAGAGGATGGCGACGAGAGCTGAAGTATAAAGTCAGGGGTACGAAAAATAAAAGGTCGAGAAGAGGCTGGGAGATGGAAGAGGAGGGGGAGGGAAGAGGGAAGAAATGGAAGAGGAAAAAGCTGGGGAGGGAAAGAGAGAAGAAAAGAGGGAGAGAGGGAGAGAAGGAAGCTGGAAAGAGGGAGGTAAAGAGGATGAATAAGAGGGAGGAGAAAGAGGAGAGAAGGAAAGAGGTAAAGTAGAAGGAAGCTGAATAAGGAAAGGAGGAGGAAAAGGGGGAGGGAGAGAGGGCGAGGGGAGAAAGATGCTCATTTAGGTAAGAAACGGGAAAGGGGCGGGGAGGAGAAAATGGGGGATGGATGGAAAGGGGGGGGGGGATGTTGGGGAGACTGGGAGAGAGAGGAAGGGAAAGAAGCTGGGAATGGAGAGAGAGAGAGAGAGAGAGAGAGGAGTTTAACTGAAATGAAGGAAGTATAAGAAAAACAGTGGAGGTATGAGCATGGAATCTTTCGAATTGTAAAACAGAAGTATCACTGAATCGAAAAAGTAGAAAGTCTCTAACATGATCATTGTTTTATCGCCATTTCGATTGTCATCATCATCGTCATCATCATCATCACCATCACCATTACAAGTTTGAGGCAGGTAAGATCGAAAACAAGAATGTGGTAAAACTATCATCAGAAAGCACAGTGAAAACAAACCACACGTCGTTCACAAACGACTCATGCCTTCGTAAATTTGTCACTTGAGGTAAAGGCAATGAGTTTATGATAACAGGAACATCAAAGGAAAGTAAAAAAAATATGTAAGAAGAAATATAATTAATGGGTTGGAAACTGCAAGAATAAAATGCGATGTTATGGATGAGAAGAAACATATCCCAAATTTCTTCACTACGATCACGAATACGGTTTTATTAATATTATTTTTCTAAGATTAAGGGAGACTTTAAAGGATTAGATATAGATTTCATTAACCCTTTTACTGCTAGAGAGCCTTCTATGTTGAACGAAAATCGTCTGGATGTAGCCTGAAAGACGACTAAAAAACACGTAATCTTAGCGAAATACTGAACGAACTCTTACAGCCTGATGACGTATATTTTTCATTGTATTAACCTGGAGTCGATAATATATAGCCTTAGAAAGGCATCTTGCAGTGGAGAGGTTAGGAACGATCTCCATTAAACTCCTGCACTGTGATGCCTCCCCAGGGCTAAACAAATTTGTCAGGAGGTTGATTGAGTAAAACAAAAAAAGATCTGCTGGCCGCAGAGGTGAAAGGTGGCCGCTAGCGAAGAGAAACGGCCGAGTATATGAGGATGTTAGGTAGAGACAAGATTCCCACGTTCAGGTGTGTAGGCTTCACAGTGGAACACCTGGAGATCCCTTTTGACATCTTAAGGCGTCCCACTGCTCCCTCTCTTCTCCCTCCCCTCCCCGTCTGTACAGTACCAACCAGTATTTCTCTTCATCTCTCCTCTGCCTTGCCCTATTTATTCTACCTTTCCTCTTTCTCCACCTACCTTTGTCTCTCGTTCATACTATCCAGCCTTCCTTCTGGTTGTCCTTTCCTTTCTACCTCTCATCCCTACACTGCCCTGCCTCTCTTTCCCACCCTAACTTACCCAACCCTACCCTGTCTCCCCAGTCCTTCCTTTCTCCCTCACCTCATCTCAGTCTTCTGTTTTCCTTTCCTTCTCCCACCTCTTCCTATCTTATCCCTCCTTCCCATCCACTCTCCCCTTCCCTACCCTTCCCCTCTACCCCAACCCCCACCCAGCATGCCTCTAGCCCCTTTCTCACCTTAAACTCACAAAAGAAACCAGCCTTATGTCTGTAAAGTGACCCGTTAAAAACGCTGAACATTAAAATCACCAGAATCCCAGAGGGTTCATATTTACTAACCTGTTGAAATCGCTTAGATCTGTACGGCAATTCATTATCTAATAGCATGAAATCTGGACATCGCAACTTATTAAATCCCTAAAATCTCAATGACGAGCTCTTAGCGTGGGATTGGTGCTTACTAACCCGTTGAAAACACTAAAATTTCGATAGCAATGGCAACTACTCGTGGCATGGAAGAAGTTGTTACTGGTGTGTTGGAATCACTTCAATCTCTATGGTAAGTCACCATCTCATGTAATCACCGAAATCGTAGTAGTATCTCTCTGCAGTATTTTATAATTTATATTATAAAACATAGGTCGAAAATAAATAAAATTCCGCATTGCATGCTGTAGCTGTACAGCATGTGCTACTGTCACTCACTGAAATAATAGATAACACTGGCCTCAGTTAACAAATTTACGAAAAAAAGAAACAACATATAGAACTAAAACATGATACTTCTTCATTAACTATAGATTCGAGTACGGTGAAAGAACAGATGATTCTCACGGGGAATTCATCATGCACCGATGTTAGGATTCTTAGCATCTGTTCAAACGACACCAGTTTTCCCGGACAAAATGACAAAGAACCACAGAGTCCGGCCACAAAGCATTACTGGAGGCGACCAAGTTCATAAAGGCGATAATAAAAGAAGCGGATGCGTTTCGTCATTGCCAAAGATTGTTCGGAGGTATTCACAGGCAATAATGCATTTGTTTATATATACTTTTGTACTTTTATAAACTTCTTTCTACACGGTAACAATTTTGTTGAACTTAGAAAGGGCATGACATAGCAAACGAAGTCTGTGTTCAGTAACAACAGTTCTCAATGTGTACTCTGTATTAAATGCAATAATCCTGAGACAGCAGCATCAGAATAAGGTGACGTCCTTCTAGTAAAAGGGTTAAAATGTACTGGTGGAGAATAATTAACTCTGACAATGTGAGATTCTTAGAAGAAGAAGAAGAAAAAGAAGAAAATAACAACTCCATCAGCCACAACTATATGGGTTATGATATACGATTTATCTTTGGAGATTAACCCCTCGAGGATGACGAGCCACTTCTTAACTAAATCAAATTGTCTGCTAATGGCAAGCAAAAAACAGGGACGACTTCCAACGTCCTGAAAGAATTACTGAAGACTATTTATATTCCTTGGAAAAGGAGGCACTACTCTTTAGATGAACAAGACCGTCTGGCAGAAACACAAATAAAATAATTAAAACCCTTATTATGTCCTTCAGTTATAAAATTTTGAGATTTCCTCATATCCTGTAATTTTAGACCAGCAATATAAAAATAATGTGACTGGTTATTGACATGCATGACTGACATAAATAATAAAATTTACAACTGTGATAATCTCCTCCTCCCTTGTGTGTGTGTGTGTGTGTGTGTGTGTGTGTGTGTGTGTGTGTGTGTGTGTATTAAAATTCTGTTTGTGGGCCTGTGTGTTTGTGTGTATTAAAATTCTATTTGTGGACCTGTCTGAATCATAACTGCTTACATTCTTGCACATAGTCTTGCCTGTAAACTGACGCAGAACCAAAAAGGAACACACACACACACACACACACACACACACACACACATAACAGAAGTCCAACAGTCAATTTCAATAACTGAGTTAACAGATGGCGTAATACAAAGCATGATCTCAAAGAGAGAGAGAGAGAGAGAGAGAGAGAGAGAGAGAGAGAGAGAGAGAGAGAGAGAGAGATTGTTCTAATAGTGATAGGGGAATGAAGAGCCAAGAGTTGATGGGTAAATAAAGGTTGAAGAGGGGAAGGGGAGATGAAAGATAGGGGAGGCTGACCAACCATCGATCCATCCATCCAGCCATCCATTCATCCTTCCTGCCAGTCATTACCTCAGCCATGGATAAATTCAACTGGCCATCCGTTTACATATCTAGTGTGTGTGTGTGTGTGTGTGTGTGTGTGTGTGTGTGTGTGTGTGTGTGTTTCTCCATCCAGTAACCTGCCTCAACCAAGCCATGCATCAAGCCATCTACTCTGTCTTACTACCCATCCAACAGCTTACTCGAACCATCCAACTACCGTCCAATTACTCTGTTATGGTCATTACGAGATGGAAGGGTGGCGACGACTCTTCGTTGCCGTTACGTCTATTATGCCCCCCGGTTGGACAGAGAGACACAGCAGGGAGAAAGGTGAGAGGGTCATTATTATTATTATTATTATTAAGAGAGAGAGAGAGAGAGAGAGAGAGAGAGAGAGAGAGAGAGAGAGAGAGAGAGAGAAACGCCTGAGGATGAGGAAGATGCTCAGGGAATGTTATTGTTTTTAATAGGTGAGGGAGAGGTAAGTGAGGCGACAAGTGACTGGGAAGGAGGGGAAAGAAGAGAGAGATGAAAGGCAATATCTGGAGGGAGAAACTGGGAAGGAGAGAAGGGAGATATGAGAGGTGATGAAAGGAATTAGAGACTGGGATGGTAATGGAGAAGAGGGAGTTTGGGTAGGGGTGAGAGAAAATGGTGGGAAGAACTGAAAATGGAGGGAGAAGCAGGGCGGAGAGAGAGTTCAAGAAAGAGAGAGAGAGAGAGAGAGAGAGAGACGGCCTGGGGAATGGGGGAAGTGATGGAGGGAAAGGGAGGCTGGGATAAGAAGCTGGGAGAGATTTAAGAGACTCGGTCAGGATGTGTAATTGTTTTCAGAGAGACGGTGTGGAGGAGAGAGGGGGAGGTATTATAAAATGGAAGATGTGTGGGAGAGGAGTGGAGAGGGGAGAAAAGTAAGGGAGAGAAAAGATGGGTGAAGAGGGAAGAGAAATGGGGTGGAGGATAGAAGAGACAGATTGGGGAAGAGAGAAGTAGGATGGAAGAAATGATGGTGCAAGGAAGGAGAAAAAGAAAGGAAGAAGGGATTTTTTTTTTTTTTGAATAACAGAACAGAGGAAGGAAAAACAAATGAATAAAAAAAAAAATCATACTCCTGATTACAGGTGTCCTCCATTAATTTAAAAATCTGTGACAGCTGGACTTGAACAGCCGTATGTTGAAGTTTCGGGGGAAACCAGTCTGGGGAAGCGAGTTCCAAAAAGATGCTGTTCGGGGAATAAAAGAATTCCGATAAACAGAAGTTCTGTAATAAGGCAGTATGACAGTCCAGTCATGAGCGCTACCAGATGTCCGTGTAGCGCAGGGGAAGGCGTGGAGAGGTGGCACAATGGATGTAACTTTGTCTGAGCGTTTGTCATAAAAGTACCTGTAAAATGATGCAAGTGAGACAACATTTCTTCTTACTTGTAGGGGAGATTGTTTATTTATATCAGTTGGGTTATCAATAATTCTAACAGCTTTGTTCTGAATATTGTCAAATTGTTTTAGTGCAACCTCTCCACATCCACTCCACAAGGGTGAGCAATAGTCCAGTAGAAAGTGTAATTGACTCTTAGAAATTATTGCTAGTTGCTCGTTAGTGAAGAAGTTACGGACTCTGTACAATAGTCCAAATTTTTCTGAAGCGATTTTAGCAAGTGATCTAACATGAGAGGTCCAGCTGAGGCAGTGTTAGGTGAAATACCGAGAATTTCACTAATTTCAGATCTTGGAATATTAGTAGCATTGAGGGTAGTATAGGAATCAGGCAATTATATCTATCAGTAAACTGTATATGTTTGGTTGTACTATCATTCAATGAGACACTGTTATTTTGTCTCCATTCAGTGATCTTAGATAAGTCTTAATTTATGGAGATTGGTGAACTGAGTTGTAATATAGACATACTGAACTTTGTGAAAGAGTGTTTAACTGTGAATGAACTGTGAAGTGTTGAGTCATCTGCATATGAATGGATGGGATTATAGGTGACGGATAAGAGATCATTAATATGAATTAGGAATTGGGTTGGAGCCAGAACTGATCCTTGAGGCACACCGACATTGATCTAGTGGAAATTGAAATATACATAATCTACTCTAACTCTTATCTTTCCGTCACTGAGATATGAAAAAATCACAGGAACAAAAGATGTTAGGCCTTAACAAGGGAGTTTGGATAGCAGGGAACGGTTCACACTGTCAAAAGTTTTAGAAATGTCAAGGGCTCCTTCATAAGTTTCTCCATGTTGGTCAGTTGTCTGATGGATGGTATGAGTCAGAAGACTGAGTATATCAATAGTGGATCTTTTGTGGCGAAAATCATACTGTCTATCACTAAGTAAGGGGGGGGGGGTAATTGTTTTAGTGAGATGGGCTGGTGGAGAGGGAGGAGAAATGTCGTACGATGAATGACATGCCTTGCAGCTCTGGTTTTATCTTGTGGTACAAAATTTCATGTAGGATGTTAGAAATTTACTTTGTCAAGGCACCTTCAGACCTCTAGCAAACATAATACCCAAAATGCAGTTCATTATGTCCATTACCCGTGGAATAATAAACTAAGAAGAGCTTGAGTTAAGAGGAACACAGATTTTGCAGACGGATAAAAAGTGGTGGGGGAATAAATACGATGTCTGTGGGACTGATCATGTCACTTCCTCTCCCTCTCCTTCTCACTGACCCGAGGTGAAGGGGCCAGTGAATGACAGCGACAGTGTAGGAAGATAGATCGGGGTGAGGAGTACAAAGGAGTACAAAGGAAAGCAAACAACAATAGACGCATTGGTCCTTTTGTGGCTATTTAGTATAGGGAAGGTTATAACTAATTAAACTATTGTATCAGCTAAAGAAGACAACAGAAAATTAGGAATGCTCTCTTCCACTCACCAAGCCCTCCAGTCGCAGCCGACAGGGAATTGTGAGAAGGACCACCATGCAGCATTGAAAAAGTGTTATGGAAATATCATAGGAAAAAGGGAAAGGAAATTTTATTCTACACTATCTGCCTGAAAAGGAATGTGACATTAAGTCAACATTATTTATCGAAGTTATGTTGGAGTTTGTATCATCTAGGCTCTGATAAAAGAAAAAAAAAATAACATTCACTGCAGAAATGTATTATTCAGGAGTGAACATAATTAGCTGGGATTGGAAGACATACTTATCCAAGCGATTTTTAAAGCTTATTACTGCATCAAAGTTTACTCCATTGGAGGGCAGTTTCTTCATATTTTTACAGCTCTATTAAAGAAGAAATCCTTAGCTACTTGTGATTGAAATCGTTTGCCAACAGTTTTATGCTACTTACCTACTGTAAAATTTGAGCAATCGACTGTGAAGTATTATAGATAGCCATATTATTGTGTTCTTTGAATATTTTGAAAACTTGAATTAAATCTGCTCGTAACCTGCGTTTAGTTAAGATAACGGGCTCCAGATCGTATAAATGTTCCTTGTATGGTTTATGTCTCAGTCTTGGTATCATCTTTGTCACCCTTCACTGTACATTCTCAAGTTTCCCCGTATCTTTTTATAATACAGTGACCACAACTGAATGCAATACTCCAAGTGCGGGTGTACTAAGGAACTGTACAAAGTGAGGACGATATTTACGGCTTTATATTCGAATGCTGTACCTATGAATCAAATAATTTTATGAGCTTTTAAATAGCCTCTGTACACTGCTTTGTTTCAAATAATTTATCACTTATTTTTTCATGGTTCACAGTATCACTTTGAACATACAGTATTTTATGTTCTAACTGGACCTAACGTTTTTAATGTCAATGTTCAACACTTTACATTTCTTAATAAAGAGGTCTATTTGTCATCTTTTGGTCCAATTAAACAGTAGATCTAGATCTCTCTGAACTGCCTGCCTCTGTAATGCCGTATCTGCTGTTACCTATTTTGCGATCATAGGCAAATTTAGAAATCCTATAAAACAATCCTTCACTAATATCATTATTATATATATTAAGAACAGAACCTAACACTGAACCCTATAGCACTTCGCTTGTAACGTCTAACCAGTCTAATTCTTTTCCATTTATTACAATTCTTTGCCTTTGACTGGTGAGCCAAAGTTCGATCCATCCGAGCACAATGCCACTGAAACCATGTGCCTTTACCTTCTGGAAGGAGTCTTTGTGTGGAACTTTGTCAAAAGCCTTTTGAAAATCGAGACAGACTACGTCAACAGATTTAGTCTCGTCGTGGATGTTCAAAATGTCTTTGAAGTGAGGCGGGAGAGAAAACATACATAAAAACATAAGAGCAGTAGGCCTGTGCTAGGCAGCTTCTACAAGAGTATGACTGAACCTTTAGAATAAAACAAGGGTAACAAAAAGATAGGTCAAGAGTAGAGAAAGGGAGGCGGGTGGGAGAAGGAATGAGAGAGAAACGGGGGTCAGCAGGCTGGGGAGATGGGGAAGGGGAAAGGGAGAGGGGGAAGTAGTAGAATGAGAGAGTAGGGATGTGTGACAGAGGGAGAGAAGGAAAGAGACGACGCTAAAAGCAGGTAGGGAGGATAGAGGAATACGAAAAAATGTGCAATGAGAAGAAAGGCGGAGATGGAGAGGAAGGCACTGGGGAGGGCAACAGGAAGGAGAGGCGAGAAGAGGTATAGGATTTGGGAAAAAATGGCGCGGAGGTCAGGAGAGAGAGAGAGAGAGAGAGAGAGAGAGAGAGAGAGAGAGAGAGAGAGAGAGAGAGAGAGAGAGAGGAATGACACAGAGAAGAAAGCAAAGGAGGCGACATGAGGAGGCGAAAAAGAGGATGGCTGGGGGGGGGGGGGGGATGCTGGGGTGGGTAGGTGGTTAGGGAGAGGCGTGCGAGATCGGGGTGGGGGAGGGGTGGCACACCTCTGGCTTTTCTGAAAATATAGTTCCTGATCCTCATATGATTGACAGTAGCTCTTCTTAGTTTAGGAAACTATCACCTCTGCCATAGTGGTTTATTTTGCCTATCGTATCATAATATGGACTTGCTGTGTAGGTCGTTTCTATCTTATTCACGTATTCGGTTCATCAAGTCCCTCCATACTTGGGCAAAATCATATAAAGGCGGACACAATGAAATTTTCATCATAGCACTGAATGGCCAGTGGACATTGTTTGAATTCTTTCAGCACATCTGTCTTCAACGTTTAGTAAAATAAATATATACAAGATTTGTTCAGAAAGTATCCGACATTAGGCTAAAAAAAAAAAAAAAAGAGTAAATAGTTAACCTGTTGAGCTAGCACATTAATCTCCCTCAAAGTAGTCCCCTTCTGACTTGACACACGTAGCCCAGCGTTCTTTCCATTGCCTGAAACATTTTTCAAGGTCGGTGTTCGCTGTCTCTTGCAGGTGCTTCGTCTCATTCGTCGTGATCTCTTCTATCGAATGAACGCTGCTCAAGACATGTTAACCGCGATCCAGACTTTCTGACGACTGTTATCACTAGTGATGAGACATGGGTGTACGGGTACGACCCAGAAACCAAGCACAGTCGTCCCAGTGGATGCATACAGGGTCGCCTGGGAAAAAAAAAAAAAAAAAAACCCACGACAGGTCCGCAGCAAGGTGAAATGCATTTTTTTTTTTTTTTTTTCCGACTACCGTGTTGTGCACCAACGATACGCACCACAAGGTCAGACTCTCAACAGATATTACTACCTCGGTGTTATCAGTCGTCTTCGTGGCGCAGTTCGGCGGAAGAAACTAGAACTTTGGAATGCGGCAAGGTGAAAGCTGCACCATGGCAACGTCCCTGTCCATTCCTCACGAGTGATTCTGGAATTGTTGGCCAAGCACAACATCCTGCAGGTCCGGCAGGCTCCCTACCCGCCAGACATGGCTCCATGCGACTTTTGATTATTCCCCAGGCTCAAAACTGCGCTGAAGGGTTCCCGATTTGAGACGAGAGAAGAGATTATGACGAATGAGACGAAGCACCTACAGGAGACACCGACAACCGATTTTGAAGAAAGTTTCAGGCAATGGAAAGAATGCTAGGCTACGTGTGTCAAGTCAGAAGGGGCCTACTTTGAGGGGGATTAATGTCTTAGGTTAACAGGTTAACTAATTTTTTAAAGGGCCTAAGGTCAGGTATTTTCTGAACAGACCTAGTATTTGTAGTTTGAATGATATTAACTAAACACAAAGTCATCGCATTAAAAGAAGGCATAGTTAGCGTACAGAACAATGAAGAAAAGTTACAATGGGCACAACTAACATATACAAAGGAAGGGTAAGGGGTCACATGCAGATATATACTGGTAAGGTGGTGGTGGTACTGAGCCTCCTAATCCCTCGAGCACACGTCCTCTGGAGGTGTGATACAAGCGGCTGTCTTAAGCTTTATATCCAGAGACCCAGCCCAGCCAGACATGCTGTCACGTTTAAGTTAATTTACAGCACAGAATCCAAGTTTGTATCAGCCTAATCAGTCCACCCAATTGAAGTGATCCAGATTTTGCCACAAAGACAGCCTGCAGCGACAAACTTAGGTCATGTCGTTCAGATCATTCAAATCATTTGGTCCATATAATCTCCCTCCACTCCTGGATGCCATCATTAACTAATTCTTGCCACCTCCAGACGATTTCTTATGCCTTAAGGGGACTATTTGTGATGACGGGCTTAGAAACTAACCCCTTCACAACTCAATATATTCTGTTTGCTGAGTAAAGTCATCTGATGTGAGCAAAAGTAAGAAAAATACGTCATAGTACAGAAGAGGTTACAATGACATCTTGTGAAACTAGTAATGTTACCAAGTGATTCTCTCAAGTAGCACACAATATTCTGCGTGAAATATGCCAAGCTATATCAGTATTTCCCGGTAACTGAATGTGGGGTAGTTAGGTGATAGATCAGGTTCGGAAAACAATGAAGTAGCTGCTACAGTAAGGTTATCTGGATCTACCAAGTCATGCTACCCTTTTTGCCCAGATCCTGCCACCAACTCGTCACAATCATGTTCCCAAATTGTCACATGATACCATTTATAAGTTACAACACCCAAAACTTAGTTACTTCAAGTCATCGAGATTTATATTTCCAAGTTATAATACTACATATATAAATTAATAAATTATTCGCTGTGGCTTTCTGGTAATTCTACATCTACTGTATGAAAGCAAAATACAGGTATACAGTATAAGAGTGAATGTAGAAAAGCAAAATATTGAATGTTATAAAGTATATCAAATTGTAACTTACTTCGCAAAATGCCAAGGATATCATGCAATGACGTGAAATACAAGCCGATGTGTTTGTTGCTTCACAAACTTGAGATGCTTTCATTGGAGTGAGAAGGAGAGTTGGGGGTGGAGGAGGAGGAAGGGGGAGGCAGGCAGATGAGATGGAGAGACTGAAGGAGGGAGGGGGGGGGGAGTGAGAGAAAGGGAATGAGGGAGCGAGGGATGAGAGGGAGGGACTAAGGTGTGCCAGATTTTCTACATCGCTAGCCAGGGGTAAAGACCCTGGGTCTCTACCTGGAGAGAAACGTAACTTCATAGGGGTCTAGAACAAAAATGAGATGCATTATCGAAAAACGGCAAGAAGTAAAAGGAGAATATTCATTTAAAAAAATGTCAAATAAAGTTTTTATTTTGCCTAAAATATAGCGTTACTTTACCTTGCAAAGCCCTATCAGTGCTATCAGTTTCCAGTTGTTGTACCCGAACTCGACTCATCTGTGTCGAGCCTTGGTGTTGAAGGTTGGAAGAGACAGACAGACAGACAGACAGACAGATGGACGGACGGACGGCCAGACAAACATACTTACATGCATACCTGGATACGGTATGTAAATAAAGTAGGTGTGCAGTTTATTCCTCTGCATTCAGAGAAATCATGGAAGCTGAATACCTAATTTTGCAATATGTATGTCAATTTCTTTGAAAACTGTGTGTTCATTTTCCCCCATTTCTGATTTTATTTATTTATTTATTTTTTTGAGGGGGCATGACCCCCTAAGAATCACTGGGAGGGTCATTCTCCCCAAATATCGCATTACAGATGAAAGTCCATTATACAACATGTACTAAGGTATCAAAGCCATATCTGCAGTCATTTCACAAATTCTTAGTTTTTAATTGCATGAGGAAGGCCAATCCCCAAAAAATCATGGCTGGAAAACTGATTATAGGTAAAGAACTTCCAAGTAAAAAAACGAACTCATTTGGGAAGTCCCATTCAAATCTTTCCGTATTTTTTGTTATTTTTATTGATTTTATATCGTATTACGGATGAGAGGCCATTGTACAACATGTACGGTACTATGATAACAAAGCAGTATCTGCCCTCCGTTCAGAAATTTTGAGAATTTTTACTTTATTAGGTGAGCTGACCCCCCCCCCAAAAAAAAAAAAAAAATAGTGGTTGGGAAACTGTATATAGTGGAAGTCCGTCGGTGCAACCACACGAACTCACTAGGAAAGTTTTGATCAATTTTTTTTTTTTTTTTTCGGTAGGGGACTGACCCCCCAAAACATAGTGCGGGGAAGGTGGAAGTCATGCTCCCCAAATATCGGTTTGCAGTTAATTCCTGTGCATTAAAAAGAAAAAAAAAAAACATGGAAACTGCACACCTTATCCTGCGATATTTATGCTAATTTCGTTGAAATCTTTGGGCTTACTTTCCCCTATTTTTGATCATTTTTATTTTCGAGAAGGGGCTGACCCCTCCAAGAATCACATTACGAATACGAGTTCATTGTACAACATATACTACTATATGAAAGAGGGCTGACCCGCTAAAAATCATGGTTGGAAAACTGTATACGAAAATAGTGGAAACCTTTTCAGGAACCCGACAAACTCACCTGAGAAGTTTCATTCAGATCCATCAAACACCCTAGGAGTTAAAACAACCACACTCACCCCCCCTCCCCCCTCACACACACACACTAAAAGTGAAAAACATGCTGCAAAATAAAGCAAAAAATTAAACCAATAACACGAATTAGGAGCAAAAGCAAACAAATGAAGTTAAAGCCAAACCAAAATCTCCAACATCCAGGGTAGAAAAACAACATCCGGAAGATAAAAGAAAATGGGCTGCAGTCTCGTGAAATTACATGGCTCTCTGATGCCTGTTCCTCGATGATCTATTTTGCATATTGCACAGAACTTTTCCTCTAACACGTTATCTACAAAGTTTTAAAGGGACACTTGTAATGGTAAAGAATTTTTATGTATGCCACAGCTGGCCACCAGTGTATTGTTAGAATTCTTAATATATACCACCAGTGTATTGTTTTTTTCTTTTCTTTTTTTTAATGAAAATCTCACCGCTGACCCCAGTGTATGGTTATAGAATTTTTATTACATTTCACTGTTATGACACCAGAGTCGATGATTCTGATCCCACAATAAAACTTTGATGGCACTACTATCTCTCCTCTTACAACAATTTCTTATATCTCATCACCGCTTAGCGTTGAAGTGTAAATCACCAGGAAGCGAACTGAATTTAAAGTCGAGATTATAATGATGTCAGTTGGTAATGGGAATTTAGTAACCGGTGAAGTTTCTATGCCGGTTTTAGTTGTCCTTGTTCAGTTCAAGGTTGTATTAGAGTTTATGGAGGATGGGAGGTGTGGTAGCGTGATATTCTTTATGGCTAGCCGTCACTGTATTGACCCTGAGCATAACACTTAACTTACCAACGTGGCTGCCACTAAATTACCAAGCCTGTTTTGTGTGTGTGTGTGTGTGTGTGTGTGTGTGTGTGTGTGTGTGTGTGTGTGTGTGTGTGTGTGTGTGTGTGTGTGTGTGTGTGTGTAAACCCTAAAACCAACTGGGGTGTTTTAATCCCTTTACTCCGAAATAGGTACCAATGAATACCCGACTTATGTCCAAACTGTTGGATCAGATTTCATACTGAATGGGTTAGCGTGAATTTAGGCAGGCTTAGGTTCTCGAGTTGTTATTCCCCTTCAGGGCGCCTTGCGGGCCGCCCCGTACATAGCCATCAAAGCAGGGTAGTTGGAAACCCGAATCTAACGAGTATTGCCTTGATTTTAATCATACCCAGAATCAGATAAATGCTTAAATCCATAGACTCACTTCCCTAGTTAACACTGTTCTAAAAACACTTGAAACAAAAAAGATCACACGAGTTGTGATTGGACGTCGTTCTCCTTGGTCACTGAGGGACTCGAGGAGGGACGATACTAAAACGATATAAGGACCACTTAATAATACATCCTGCACCCCTCTCCAACAATAACACTTCCACTTCAATGGTGAGACTTAACCATAACACTTGGCTCAATTAATGGAAAGACCCTAAATGACCTAACTTAATACTTCACATCTTCCGAGAATTAGATTACCATTTTAGGCTAATGAAATACATTTCGATTACATTATTTCCCTTGTGACTTATAATACAGAAATCTCCCCGACTTAGGTTAAGGTACAATTATTCACATTTTTGCCTAACACAATGAATGGGGGAGGGGAGTATGGTATGTAAGTGTGGTGACGCGTTTGGCAGATTACGACTTGATGCTAAAATCTGTGGATCAGACGAAAAGCAGTGGTTGAGTAACGCAAGAACTTTGCTACTGAACACACTATTAATCACTCTATTCTCTATAACTTTCAATGTGGAAACAACGGAAGGGGGAAATATGAGGCTTTAACACTAACCTGTGGTTCAGACGAATAGCAGTGGTTGAGTCACGCAGTCACGTTCGCTCGTTCGTTTACAAATTTCCTGCACATATAGTGCAGGCCGGGCCATACATTAGCCCGGTCAGTGGGGTATGTGTAATGCCACAAATTTAGTATTCATGTATATGTTTAGAGGTACTGTAATTTCTAAGCTGGATAGAGTGTAATCTGAATACTAGTCAATAAGGCTCCTGTTCTAAGTAGTAGTTCATGTGTTAATGATCGATATAGGGACAACTTTATTTTTATATGTATATATCTCTGTATCTATGCATAGGTAGTGTAACTGGAAGTGTTGAGCTATGGGAGTTCACCCATCTGGTAAGTAACGAATAACAGATGTGGGCAACATCCTCTTGCTTGTGGTGCGTCGTTGCCGGGCGCCAAGTTTAAACCTTAAACAGAATAATAATGGGTATGCAATTCTTTCCGTATCATTGTTGTGAAATGCTTACTAATGAAGCTGCTAGAATCCAAATATGTGAAATTAATAGTCAGAAAAGGCAAAGATAATGTAATTTGTGAGGATCAAGTAGTTCCGCTTGCCTTAGCCGTCATTAGATGGCATAAGCTACCCCAAACTCAGGCCGGGATGGCAGTAAATTCAGTATTTAACTGTAGTAAGGAATGAAACCCAAATTTTCCCCAATTCAATCAAAAGTCCTAATGTCATGTAGTCTACTATATAAACAGTGAAGAGATTTAAAACCCACCATACCGCAAAAACACAGTCTCATTTGACTAGCAGTAGCGTCCCTATGTGCCCAGCTAAGCCACATTGGGTAACCAGACGTTGTGGGTAACAGACGTTGTTTCAGGTGAGCTGTACACATTCCTCCTTTCTACCCCTTGCTTGTTTTGATTCTTGCTTGTCGTGAACAATATGAAGTAATGTTGTTAAAAGCTTAACGTAGACATTGGCTACCCAGATGTTATGGGTAACAGACGTTGTTTCAGTCCACAGACACCGTGACTTTGGGGTTTGCACGAGGCCATCATGTGAATTTGCCCATAGACTTGATTTACATACACACTTACACTACCCACAAATAAATTTATAACTAAATGTAGTAGCAGTTGAATTATGAATCAATCAGGTGAACCTTTTTTTGATAGTAGATAAGGTACAGAATTTTGAAAGTTAATGTGATCATGTAACGGAAAAACGAATTTAAACTCATCAACCGTTTTTTTTTCTCTTCTTTATTAATAGGTTAGAAATATTGGGAGTGTTAAAGTGAATTTAGTGGTTGTAAGGATATGTAATTTTGAATTGTTCCTCGAGGCTAAGCAAGCCCGAGTGATTATGAAATATTAGTGAATTGTGTGATGAGTTTAGACTGGCCCGACGTAATAGTCCATGAGTGAATATTTTTGGTTCGAGGCTATGCCAGCCCGAAAAGACAGTTCATGTCATTGAATGTCCCAGTCTTGGGGCTATTGACGAGCCCAAGAATAACTGATAATCGAGAATGAAATGTGATGAACTCAGGAGTCATTGTTAAATATTCAAATTGTTTCGCTTGGTAACAGTACTGTATTACTATCGCCCAAACTAGTACTTAATTTACAACTCTTTTCATATTATTAAAGGTCATGTAATTAAAAAAAAATGTCTGTTGTTTAACAAGTATAGATTTATTAAAGTAAAGTATATGCAATTTTGATATCCAACCAAGGGAATTTTGTCCTCTCACGCATGACACTCCCCTTCCAGTTCAAGATTCCTCCGCTTTGGGAACAACTAACACACGTGGTAATAACTTATTCTCGACTCGGCTAAAAATACAAATGCTACCAAAAATATCCTTTATGCAATTAACCTTTATCATTCGAAGTCGAAGTTACTACCCCCCCCCCCTTCGTTTTTTTCTTTGGTGAATACTTTATCAGTCATTGAGGGGAGACTAAGTTGAGTACCCTTTGTATTATCAATAAGTAAGTTAAACAGAACAAACCTGATAAATAATGATGGGATACAATTTCTCATCGTTACACTGATGAACAACGGTGGGATAAAAAATCCTGGCGTTACATATGGGCTGATTAAAAAAGAGTAAGTGGGGAGGACAGGACCTGGGGATTGCCCAGCACACAGCCCTGTCTCCTGGCTGGCTTTGTGGTGTGTGTGCACAGTCACGATCGTTCGTTCGTTCAAAGATTTCCAGCTCATATAGTGCAGGCTGGGCCATACATTAGCCCGGTCAGTGGGGTATGGGCTGGTTAAAAAATAGTAAGGGGAGAGGACAAGACCTGGGGATTGCCCAGCACACACGTCCTGTCTCCTGGCTGGCTTTGTGGTGTGTGTTGCAGTCACGATGTTGTTGTTGTTGTTGTTGTTGTTTTTTATTCTCTCCTCATTAGAGGAGACCGGGCCTTGCTATAGCCCGGTTGGTGGTGGTTGGCTTCAGTGGAGTAAGGGGGAAGACAGGGCCTGGGGATTGCCCAGCACACACGTCCTATCTTCTGGGTGAGTTTGTGGTATGTCGCAGTCACGTTCGTTCGTTCGTAAGATTCCCTGCACCTATAGTGCAGGCCGGGCCATACATTAGCCCGGTCAGTGGGGTATAGGTTGGTTAAAAAACAGTAAGGGAGGAGGACAGAACCTGAGGATTGCCCAGCACACACGTCCTGTCTCCTTGCTGGCTTTGTGGTGTGTGTCGCAGTCACTTTTTTTTTTTTTTTTTTTTTTTGGCCTATCGACCATTGGGGCCAAAGCCCGCAGTCACGACTGTTGTTGTTGTTGTTGTAGATTTTCCACCTGTAGGAGGACCGGGCCTCAGGGCTCGCCAGAGGCGAAGCTGGCGAATAAAAGAGGACTAGCGTGAGCTAGAAGGCTTCTGATAGTTGTTAGATGATTAGGGGGAACTACTTGAGGCCGTTGTACAATACAGCTCCAAGTTGTTCGTGAGCTTGATTTTCTTGACGATGTTGTTGACCAGTTGTTCAGTGTCAAGCTTGCTCCAGTCAAAGTCGTCGATGGTAGGAGGTGACGAGCTGGCAGTGTCGATCTCGGCAGGAAGCGTTGGAGATACAGGATGGTCTATCTCCATCTCGTCAGGTGGTGGTGAAGGCCTGCCTTTCTTCCCCTTTCTTCGGCTCGCCGTCAGTAGCAGGTGGTGGAGTCGAGGGCGGGAGGTCCTCTTCTTCCCTGTCAATGGAGAGGACGGGAGAAGGAGCCCTTTCCTCGGCTACTGACGGCGAGCGGCGGGGATCATCGGTGGGTGCGGGCTGCGCAGGGGTGGGCAAGTGGGGCAGTGGGGGTTGGGGGGGGGGCAGCATTTGCCCTGTTCCGGGGTGCTTTTTTTTTTTTTTTTTTTTTTTTTTTTAATCGACCATTGAGGCCGGAGCCCCTGGTCATTAAGGCAAAATTATATATATGTATATACATTGACATATATATACATATATATACGAACATATATATATATATATATATATATATATATATATATATATATATATATATATATATATATATATATATATATATATATACATACATACACACATCCATGCATATGAACATACACACTTTTATGCACACGTACATATATAAATAATAATTTTTATTTTATTATTTTTTTGTATTTTATTTTTATTATTATTTTTTTTTAATTTTTTATATTTTTAACCTTATATTACTTATAAACAAAAATGCCTAATCTAAAGACCCTAAAAACAAATCACCTAACAGACAAATCGCTAACCTACACTTAGTCCTAAGAGACAAATAACTAGACCTACACTAATGGTAAAAAGCCTCGACCAAGAGAACGCCATCGACTGCAGATATGTAATGCCTTTCTACATTACATACCTGCATTCATCACCTGGTGAGTCAGTCGAGGCACAACCTAATATAGGGGACATCAATATATGAAACGGAACCAGACGAGTCAGGAACATTTCCATATACGTCAGCTGTCGGCCCTAATTAGAATAACTTAAGCAAGATGGTATAATGTATTTACATAATTTATACAAAAAGTGAAGAACCTCGCCCAGCAGACCACCATCGACTGCAAGTGCCCAATACTTCCTTCAGGGGAGCGTCTCGCCCTCGCCTTATATAACCTGCGAGAACTGGTCCGAAAAAATCGAGGATGTTAACTTTCAGTTACAGGTTTCACATTAACAAGTATGTCTCACATCACTCATTTGGGAATTAGCTTCTTTAGAGCTTATCGTATCTCACAAAGATTACACGACGATGGGGATAATTTTAGTAGTATCGATAATGATCACATCACTTAATATCAAGACTTCGTAATGATGTTCGGATGCTATTTATCAGTTAGCTCAACGTGGGAATAGTACAACGATCGATATTTCGAGGTTAACTATACGTAGAATACTATGGACTGTTTCTTCCCCTTCTGGCACTTTCTCAATTAGCATTTCTATCACTAACATGGATTGAGACCGAAAGATATCTTTGAATTTACTGAATAAAGAGGCTGTGAAGACTAAGCCAATTTAAATGTTCGCCAAACTCCGCTACCCGCGTGTTTTATGGAGGGAAGGAGGGACTGAGTATGGAGGGGAGGAGGGAGTGTGGTCGGCTGATGTAATAATATGAATTACATAATACACAGATGTTCACTTCTAACTTATCTCTACGATGCGAAAATCACTCTTATATTATACTTACAGTACACATACTAGATAATAATAATTCACACTTATACTAAATTGTTTTTAATTACTAAAATACAACCATCTTACATCTAAGTTATATTCATATTACATCTTAACCTAACTTACTGGCACTATACACTCTGCAAACAAAATACAAAAGAATATCAACGTGCTGAGACCAAAAAAAAAAAAAAAAAAAAAAAAATCGCTTCTTGCCCCCTCCGATACCTTCCTCAGTTTCTTCCCTGTTGCCTTCCCCCTCTTCTTTCTCCACCTATCTCCTTTCCATTCCATTTTTCTCTCTCCTCTCCCCTTCCCTCTTTCCCCACTTAAGCCTAATAGAATACTTCTCCAAAACTGCTACAGCTGTTGATTCACGCCTGAAGCATCTCCTGACGTCTGTTACATCGCTTACTCTAATCACATCCACTGGGACATCACGACATCTCTCTGCCGCTCGTATGACTGTGAAGAACTTGTTATGCCTATTTCTTTTTTGGCTGTGTTGTTTTGTGAATTTTTGTCCGTGGTCAAGAATTCCAAGGGCCTGAATGATGCGTGAATGGATACATGGTTCTTTTCATTAGTGGTTCGTTAACTTAAAATCTACTTGAAATCTATTATATAATTAAAGAGAGAGAGAGAGAGAGAGAGAGAGAGAGAGAGAGAGAGAGAATTATATACAAAACGTTTTACCTTCTGATAGTCCTCCTCCTGAAGTGAGTGACAACCGCGTCAAAGTCTCACGAGTGATCTTGGACAGGGTAGACTTGACTATTCGTGTTGAACTTTGTGAGGTGTACTGTATGTGATGCCCGGCGCCATAATATTATAGGTTTCTTTCTCCCTTTGTTTTTGTGTGTTCGCTTCTTGGCACAGACGTTTTAATCCTTATCCAAAGGTTCAGCAGTTCTGCTAGGTGACCTAGGCACCTTCTCGTGTCACCATTTCGGTTCTAATATCCCTTCGTTATATTTAAAACATGTCCTCAGCTGTTTCATTCATGACTACAGTAGTTCACTGCTATGATCGGGGATGTCTTGACGACATATCGGTGGGTCTTGTGAAAGATCACTTGTCTGTCTTAACTAAATTCAAATAATCAGAATGTTCCCTGCCACAGCCTGGAATCGAACTCACGTCCTATCAAAGAACAGACAATTTTTCTAACCACTTGCTGTCTCCAGGCTTGCCTCTGCACCGATGTAGCCTCACTCGCAATTATTTTTTGCAAACATCTAATTCTCAAGACAGGAATTGATACATGTCTACAGATACGCCAAAGTACGTCATAAATTATCTGGTTTACTAAGCTTCCTTTTCATTAAGAATTGCTGTACATACTCCTTTATTTTATTTTATACAGCCATTCTTGCATCGATGTTCTACGATCCCATCACTTTAGCTTTTCATCATAAACAAGGTGTCTTCTGCATATACTGGTACTTTTTTTTTTTTTTTTTTAGTTTACCGCTCATCACTCTAGGAACGTCATTTTTTTTTTTTTTCCAAAACGACTTTCCTATGAGAGGCATCTTTTTGACTGAAGAGGTTAGATGAAGTCGTCATTAAATTTTACATTATAAAAGATCTCCTTAATCTGTGTCAAATCTATAAATTTTTACATTATAAAAGATCTACATTAAGCTTTGAAAAATAATTAAATTTTAAATTATAAAACATATCCCTTTAGCTGGGTCAAATCGTTTATTTGAATGATTGAAAAAAAAAAATAAATAAACGTCATCGGATTGACGGGGCCAGGCGCCCTTTCACAGCGTACACGCACACCAGCCACACACACACTGGAAGTTGGAATCTATTCTAGACCATATTCTGTGGGCGTGTGAACGACGGAGCTGCTCGTCTGCGGTTTATGACGCGCGTACTTCAACGTCTGGCTTCCAAACTGATGAACCAAGTTCACTATCCGTTTATCAATCCTGCGCAGCAGAGTGGTATCATTTTCGGCAACGTGCCCTATACCATAGCGCTATACCCAGGCTCTGAATGTGTATGTATGTATTTGTGAATGTGTGTGTGTGTGTGTGTGTGTGTGTGTGTGTGTGTGTGTGTGTGTGTGTGTGTGTGTGTGTGTGTGTGTGTGTCCCTCTGGTTTCCTTCCCTTCAGACGACCTTTCATTATGACATTTCTTTCCCTCTCGCTTTCCCTCATATTCTCACCCCAGCCACCTATTACTCACACTTTCATGTTCCTATCCCCATCACCCCATCGATTTGGGTTCTCTCACCTCCATCTCACCTCTTGCCCTCTCAGTTTAGCCATTGATTTTCTTCCCCAACTTCTCATTCAGCTACACTGCCCTTCTTAAGTCATCTTCCATCCACTATTCCCCGGCCTTGTTTCCCCTCACCCTAGATATCCCTTCTACACTTTCCCCCACTCTCCCGTATCCATGTTCCTCATTCCCTCTTCCACTTTTTTTTTTTTTTTTATCAAACAAATCCCCTCGTCCCCAGATATTCCTCCTCCTCTCCTTCCCAATTTATGTTACCTCCCTCTCCTTTTTACCTTCCCTCTCCCAGTCTAAAATTAACTGGTCAGTGTTTCCCCCCTCTCCCTCTCTCTCCTAAAACTTACCAACCTACTCTCCATACAATATTTTATTGTTATCCATCCTAACTCGCTGCACTTGTTTGTCTCCCCACTTCACTTCAGTTTTTCCCTCTCACCTACTGTATAAACCTCCTCCTCGCATCTGCCCCAGCCTCATTCATCACTTCCACGCTCTTTCAATTCCTGCCCTCATCCTCTTGCACCCACCTTACCCTGAGATGTCATAATCTATCTCTTTCAGCCCCACATCCCATTCTTCCAGCTTCTTCCTCCCTCCATCCTAGACTTCCTCCAGATCCCCCTCCCTTTCCAGTCCCCCTCATAACAGTCATACTCCTCCCCTTCCTTCCTTATTCTTACTCATTCTACTCCACCCATTACGTGTCAGCCTCTCCCTTCCCCTCCCTTTCCGTATCAGTCTTCTCCCCTTCCTATCCCCGTTACCTCACTTTCTCTCTCAGTCGTCAGTTACCTTCCACTTCATCACCTTTCCCAAATTCACTGATCCCACTCCACTACTATTTCTTCCTCTAAATCGAATAGTCCGACCCAAACCCCTGCCCCCACTCCAGCCCAGCCGATCCTCAAATTGTTCCCCCTCTCACTCACACCTTCAAAACTTCCTTTTCTCCAGTCCCAATACTTCCCTTCCCTCACTCGGATCTCAAACACCACCTTCCACCCACACCAAAACATTCCTTCTAGTCATCATATAGGTATGGCAGTCACTCCCAGTCTTCCCCACAACCCTCCTTTCTTCTGTCCCCCCACCCACACTTCCAGCCACAAACATCCCAACTCATCCCCTCCTACTCATGTGTTCATTTAGCTCACTACCCGAGTCTTCCCTCCAGTCACCCTCCCATTTTCCTGTTCCCCTCCCCCACGTCCCTTTCCCCCTCCCCCCTTTAATACCACCCAGCTCCCACTCATATCCCATACCCACCCCACCACCCAACCATCAGAAGCCAGCCTTGCCTAGAAGGCAAGAGCCACTGATTAGGAAATTAGCTCCCGTCGTGTAAAACCGGCACCACAACACCTCGCACTGAGTGATGGCAACCTTGATGTGACTTTGTGTCCTAGTGAAAGTGTGCTTCTGGTATTGGTGAGTATTGGTGACGATGAGAGAGAGAGAGAGAGAGAGAGAGAGAGAGAGAGAGAGAGAGAGAGAGAGAGAGAGAGAGAGAGAGGAGAAGAAAAGAGGAGATAGAAGGGAACAAGGAAGAGTTGAAAGTGGGATGCTGGATTACGAACCAAAACCATAGAGCCAACTTAAAAAAAGAAAAGAAAGAAAGAAAACAAGCTAACCTGAAAACGATCATATTAATCTGGACCAAAGAAATCTATATCTCTCTATCTCTCTATCTATTGCCAGACGCCTTAATCCCATACCGGGTGGCTACAAACAAAATCGCCTCCACGTCGTCCTGTACCCCGCCATAGGCTCACTGTCCCACTGCTCCCAGCTCACACACCCCTCTCTCTCATATACCTCTCCACTCCATCCCTCCATCTCATCATTGTCCTCCCCCCTCCCCCTTTTCTCCCCCTCCACCTCACTCACATACAGCACTCTCCTAGTCAGTCTTTCACTCTCCATTCTCTTCCACATGGCCAAATCACCTCCGTGTGTTTCTCCTAACTCCTCTTCCTCTCACATCCACATCCACACACCCACAACACTCCTTCACATCCTCATTGTGACAGTCTGCTCCTCTCCCATGCGACTCCACAGGCTCCTCTCAAGAAACTTCATTTCCACTGCTCTCTACTCTTTGACTTCCGTCCTCCAAGCAACGTCCAAGCTTCACTTCCATACGTTAAAATTGATATCCCACAATACCGTCATGTAGCAACTTTTTCACTTCCATGCTCACTTCCGTTTCTGTATCACTGCTTTCAAGGAACCAGCAACCTTTCTTCCCTGCTGTACCCTTTCAAGCACTTCACCCTCCGAACTTCCCATCCTTACTCATCACACTACCAAAAACTAAAACCCAGGAATTGAAAAAAATAAAACAGCAACAAATACCGGATTATTAAAGGAAGTCGCCTCGTCAGTAGCGTACAGTAGGAGCTCGGGACTAAGCAGTTTTAATGGAGCATTATGTCAGGAGTAAACCCCTTTCGTTAGCTCTTAGCTACTTGGATATGACACCAAATAGGTCACATCAGTCTGTAGCATCTTTAACCCATTAGATAATAATGTGCTCAATCTTTTACTTGTCTTGGTTGCCACCTAACATTAAAGATTTATTGAGATTCACGACCTTCTTTTGGGTTGTCATTCAAGTGTAGAGCCATCTGATGTTATTGCTTCTACTAACTCATGGTCTAGATTAGGGCAGGGGTATATGAGTCTCCCATCTCCTCTCCCCAAAAGATAAAAAAAAAATATATGAGCAAAATTAAAAGATAAATGTTAACAACTAAATGAAGAAAAAATCAACGCAAAGAAAATTATAGGTTAAAAAATATAGAAAGATCATTAAAAAGACAAAAGAATAAGGATGTAAGACAATAGGATAAAGACTGAAGATAGAGAAGGAAGCAACGATAAGGAATGAGAAATACGCAAAATGTGAATTCCAGGCAGCCCAGAAACAGAGATAATTGCTCGCTGTAAATAAACTCCTTTCAACGGCCATATTTTAGTCTCACTGACTCCAAACGATTTTACTCTCAGCGAAAAGGTTCTGGCAAAGACCAAGTGTATACATCTTCCTGCCTGCGATGATAGAGCTTAGGTACTTTTATTGTCATTAACCTCAGAGTAATACGAGTGAAATGCAATAGAAAGGATCCCTAAAGGAGATGAATGATTAAAAACAATTTCCTTGAGTAAACATTATAACAGATTTCGGTTAACTCGTTTCGATTTTATTCAGTAATGAGTTCTTTCTCTCTCTCTCTCTCTCTCTCTCTCTCTCTCTCTCTCTCTCTCTCTCTCTCTCTCTCTCTCTCTCTCTCGTGCATGTCTAATAATAGACGTAAATTATCAGACAAATTACAGACGCCATTTCTCTTATTTTTAACAATGTTTACTTATTATCGTTGTGGATTTTTCTGAAGCTTTCACACCAGGAGTTAAATCTTGGATATTTGTATCTGTTGCTACTTCTCACCACCTTCTGTTTGTCTGCTGTGTCTGTCTGTCTGTCTGTGTAATCTGCGTTCTAATTTCTTTTTCTTCCTATTTTCAGTTTTCTAATACTTTTGTGTCTTACGTTTACCTGGATCCCCGTAATTTGGTTTTGTATTTTTTTTGAAGTCTGTTTTTACCACTACTCTTTATATTTAACAGCCTTTATTCTGTCCGTCCAGTTGTTTATATATATATATATATATATATATATATATGTGTGTGTGTGTGTGTGTGTATGTGTATGTATATACATACATACATACACCACACACACACACACACACACACACACATATGTGTATATGTATATATATATATATATATATATATATATATATATATATATATATATATATATATATATATATATATATATATATATTATATATACTCTCTCCTCACTTTTTCATTTTCCTTCTATCCCTACGATGATGACCTAGATGAAAAATCTCAGTCGTGGATTGCCAACAGGAGCCGAGGGACATTGAACACTTAGCCACATGGATTGTGCACAACTCCATGATGACTACCTTGAGCTCCTCCAGCTGTCTTTGGCTTTCCTCGGCAAGAAACCGGCACAGATGACTCTTCACCGTCCAGGTGCCTATCACAGGGCACGTTGGATGGCTAAAGGCCTTTACGGCCTCAAGATCTTCTTTTTCAGAAATCAACTGAAGGATGCAGGC
>NC_136977.1:23621194-23711194 GCF_032717465.1 Coenobita brevimanus
TAGCACATAAACGCGAGAGCCCTCCGCAGGAGCAAGTGGGAGGGGCCCGAAGGGCCCACGAGCACTTGTCTCGTTACTATAATCATCATTATAGTTATCATTATCGTTGCTGTCATTATCATCATCTGCATCATCGCCAACATAGCTCAAATCATCATCATCATCATCATCGTCATCATCATCGTCATCATCATCATCATCATCATCATCATCATCATCATCATCATCATCATCATCATCATCATCATCATCATCATCACCCTATTTTCATCTACTATGTGTTTCTCCTACATACTTAACCTACACATTTCGACCCCTTGTCAATTTCTTAGCTTCACCAGTTTCCCCATTTCGTTTTCTCACACTCATTTGTCATATCCATCCACATCCACCTTGACCTTCCACTTTTCCCTCCACCTTCTGACTCATCTACGTAGAGCTGTTTTTTTTTTTTATGTATCTACACCTATTCCTCAGCAGTAGAGTTTTACTCATTGTGAAAGAAGACAAATGTAATAGTAGTAGTTGTAGTAGTAGTAGTAGTAATAATAATAATAATAATATTATTATTATTAATAATAACAATAAAACTAATAATAATAATAATAATAATAATAATAATAATAATAATAATAATAATAATAGTGATAATAATATAAAACGAGAATGACAACAGTAAATAGGAGAAAATGAAATCAACACACACACACACACACACACACACACACACACACACACACACACATATCAAAAATCGCATTACATTACCACCAAATAAACCTCCACCCACACACAGCACGTACCAAGCCCACAGACGAAACGGGAGCACTTAAGTCAAAGCAGGTCAAGAGCACAGGGTCAGGGGCAGTGTTCATAAACTGTCCTAAGCTTACGTTGTGCATAAGACTGTTTATAAATACGCTTTAATTTTCATTCTCACAACTGCTAAACACTTCACAGTCTAAAGAAAGTGAGTATTATAATGACAAATAAAAAATTGACAAAAATACGAAAAACAAAATGACCTATGGTGATACGTAGATCTTTCGAAGACTTGTTTATCCAGGAAATTAATTAAGATTACTTATAAACTCTTCCTCAGATCCCAAAAGCTAAAAATGGTCATACATCCCAATGATTTCTGGCCGTGAGATTTACTACTCCCCCTTACAGACCCTGGGTCAAAAAGGGTCACAGGCGAAGGTCAAAGGTCATACTGGGATTCTCATGGGACGATGTGTTACAATCACAGTATATCAAGAGGCTGTGTTGCAAGAGGAAGGGTTGCAAGAGGATGGGTTGCAAGAGGATGGGTTGCAAGAGGATGGGTTGCAA
Source organism: Coenobita brevimanus (assembly GCF_032717465.1). Taxonomy (NCBI): domain Eukaryota; kingdom Metazoa; phylum Arthropoda; class Malacostraca; order Decapoda; family Coenobitidae; genus Coenobita; species Coenobita brevimanus. The sequence continues at coordinate 23,622,530 of NC_136977.1, forward strand.
GAGGATGGGTTGCAAGAGGATGGGTTGCAAGAGGATGGGTTGCAGGAGGATGGGTTGCAAGAGGATGGGTTGCAAGAGGATGGGTTGCAAGAGGATGGGTTGCAAGAGGATGGGTTGCAAGAGGATGGGTTGCAAGAGGATGGGTTGCAAGAGGATGGGTTGCAAGAGGATGGGTTGCAAGAGGATGGGTTGCAAGAGGATGGGTTGCAAGAGGATGGGTTGCAAGAGGATGGGTTGCAAGAGGATGGGTTGCAGGAGGATGGGGTGTAAGAGGATGGGGTGTAAGAGGATGGGTTGCAAGAGGATGGGTTGCAAGAGGATGGGTTGCAGGAGGATGGGTTGCAAGAGGATGGGTTGCAGGAGGATGGGGTGTAAGAGGATGGGGTGTAAGAAGATGAGATGCAAGAGGACGGGTTGCCAGAGGATGGGTTGCAAGAGGATGGGTTGCAGGAGGATGGGGTGTAAGAGGATGGGTTGCAAGAGGATGGGTTGCAAGAGGATGGGTTGCAAGAGGATGGGGTGTAAGAGGATGGGGTGTAAGAGGATGGGTTGCAAGAGGATGGGTTGCAAGAGGATGGGATGATCGAGGAAATGTGCTGGGTTGTCCATTCTCCCTCTCTCTCTCTCTCTCTCTCTCTCTCTCTCTCTCTCTCTCTCTCTATCTATCTATCTATCTATCTGTCTATCTATCTCTACCTGCTGATGAAGATATATGTCAGCGTCGCATGATGATTCTCTTACTTCTTCTTAGAGAAAGCCGTAGTTTAAACCAAGCTTCTGACTTACACCGCCTATTTGTAATGCATATAATTATACAGTACACCTCCCCGTCTATCCGACACCGATGCTCGATCTCTGTTGTCCGGCCACCTCCTCTCATCCAACCCTACAAATTTTTTCCTCTCTTCCTCATCCTTTTTTTTTTTTTTTTTTTTTTTTTTTTTTCTATGTGCCTGAGTTTAAGCACAGACTTGATGGCCCGTTACCTATGGCCCAAAAACCGTCATACATGTCACCCTCTTTCACATGTCACCACTCCGATGCTAATATTCAGCGTCCATATTCACTGCATACCAGGGCTGTCTCATTCAGGGCTGGTGTACTGGTATTAGTGGGGAGGTTTTAATGATTCATTGACAGGTATTTATTGCAGATCAGTGAAGTCTGCTTAATGATGCTGAAATTATTAAAAAGTTCCCTGCCCCAAACTGAGATCGACCTCATGTTCTTTCGGGCAGCAGAGTACCTTTCCAGCCATGTGTGTGTGTGTGTGTGTGTGTGTGTGTGTGTGTGTGTGTGTGTGTGTGTGTGTGTGTGTGTGTGTGTGTGTGTGTGTGTGTGTGTGTGTATTATTGCCTGTATAAGGTTCAGATGCACCGTGGTCACAAACAAGGGTGTGTGTACCTTGTCTGAATATATGCATATTCATGACCGTGATTCTCTCTTTGTCTCTGTCTGTCTGTCTGTCTGTCTCTCTTTCTCTCTCTCTCTCTCTCTCTCTCTCTCTCAACCTTTCTGCAGCCTTGGTATTCAGCCGACACTGCCATACTTCACCAATATCATTAACCCTCTCATTGCCACTGTCCAACGGTAGTTAGTATTGTAAAGAAGGTGGTAATTCCACTCACTCCAAGTGAAGCGTTTTTAGATGATTTTATTAATTTCATGCTTTTCGTGTCAGCAGTGGTTTTATGGAGTTTGTTTCTGATCCCTTCATTACTGCTCTCTCTCTCTCTCTCTCTCTCTCTCTCTCTCTCTCTCTCTGGTGGTAGCGAAAATAGAAAATAAAATACCATCAACATGTGTCTGAATAAAGAAGAATAAAAACGTCAGGCGGTACTAAGAGTAACCAAAATGACGTCATGATATTGCTGGGGACATTGGTGATTGCCTCTGACCTCTTCGCTGACCTCTACAAACCAGAATAAAATCGCTTGGCAGTAGAGGAAATAATACATGACGTCATCGCGCTGAAAGGGTTAATGGTAACTGCTTCAAACCTCTTCACCACGAGGGTTCGGTCATAAGTTTAAGAAAATCGTATGTAGGTAGGTAGAATAATCTGCGGGAAAAGATGCCACCGTACTGCTAAAGCTAATGGCTATAACTTCTTCAGTAATAAAACACTCGCCTAATTTAGAACCCCTTATATCTAGAGACGTAATCTGTTCATTATCCCTGTTCCACCAGACGATTTTATTCAGCCCTGGGGAGGCGTTTCAGCGAAGGCGTTATTGAAGGCTGAGTCTAACCTTTCCCACTACAAAGTCTACCAGAGTAATAGGATTAATAGAATCGTCTGCACGTAACCTGAAGGAACTCAAGGAACACGTGACCGTGCTGATGAGATGAATGTCGAATGCATTAACTCCTTCATTACGAGAGTTTTCTTCAAAGCTTAATATAATTGTCTTGTAGGAAAAAAAAAGGAAAGTTTTGGTATTGCTGGGGTAAAGTGGTGTAACTTAGAAAAACAAACCGGCGATCAAATGCTTTCACACTGTTAGGTGTGACTGGCAGCATCCATTACCCAAGCCTGTTATTCCCGCCAGTCTGACCGCAAGAAGTCCCTCGCCTCGCTCACACGTAATCAGAGAGAATGTCACCACTACTGATACAAAACGTCGACAAACTCTAATCATTTGCAAAAGTCCTCGCCTCCGCCAGAATAACGTTCGATATCTTGAGTTTGTTTCCTAAATTTAATCATTTATCATCCATCTTTCACGCCTGGGCTGCCGCATCAAGAAAATAGACACCTTGGGTTAGAATATTTATGCCAGACTCTGAAGGCGAGTGACCAGTTACAACACCGTGAGTGGCATTAGGTGAGCCATGAACCTTAGCATCACTAAGGGATGATCTAATGGCCGTATTGACCCCATCTGAATCCTGCGCCTTATCTCACTAAACTATCAGACTTGCATTTATTTAATTAGGAAGGTAACCACCTATTGCATGAAATGTGGCTTGTATACCATGTGGCTTCTCGTTCATTGTGGAGTAACCTACATGGCGTGATGGCTGAAGTCCCCCCCTTCACGTACAGTACCTGAGCACCGATCGAAATATATTCTTTTTTCACAGCAAATTATTTTAAAGATATCTCTAGCTCAATTTCTACCGGTATAGGCTAATGATTCCACAAATGCCCGTTAAAACCACAGTTAATCACCATACTTTACTAATCCAGGATGCCTTCACGATTTAGTCATGTTCTTGTGTCCGAGAATGTATTTTTGTTTTTATTTTTTCTGAGTAATGAAATGCAGTTTTAAATTGCTCTTAAGATTATTCGTACTGAAAGACGTTAAAAGCGTGAGCCAATATAAGCAATACAAGGAACTAATCGACATTTCATTCATCATCACCATTATCATCATCATCATCCCCATAACCACCAACATCATCATCCTCATTCCCATAACCTCCACCACCATCATCATTCCCATAACACCACCATCATTATCATCATCCCCATAACCACCGCCATCATCATCATCATCATCATCATCATCATCATAATCCTAACTCGACTTCTCATGAAAAACGAGAAAAACAAACAAAAAAATTACAGCCACCACGATCATCTTCATCGTTAGCATCATCATCATTATCATCACCATCATCATCATCCTAACCCGACTTCCCACGGAAAAAACGATAAAAAGAAAGTTCATTTTTCTATCATCGCACCCTGGCACTAGCAAACTCATCCCAATAAGCTTACAGCACTCGATAGCAACATCCCAAAAACCATCCCACAAAACAATCCCAAGAAACCAAGATCAAACAACCTCATCCCAAAACACATCGTAAAAAATAATCCCACAAAAAGCGAGTGAATAATAGTGGAATATGGCAACGTTCAACTGTGTTAGAAGAGTGGGATATTTGCTCTTTTATGAATTCCTGCCTATACTGGGTGGTTTGAGAGAGAGAGAGAGAGAGAGAGAGAGAGAGAGAGAGAGAGAGAGAGAGAGAGAGAGAGAGAGAGAGAGAGAGAGAGAGAGAGAGAGAGAGAGAGAGAGAGAGAGACAGACAGACAGACAGACAGACAGACAGAGACAGAGACAGACAGACAGACAGACAGAGACAGACAGAGACAGAGACAGAGACAGAGACAGAGACAGACAGACAGACAGACAGACAGACAGACAGAGACAGAGAGAGGAGGGGGGGTTCAGGTGTCTAGACAGGCAGACAGACAAACAAATTGTAAATACAAATAGACTTGCAATCTCGCAATATTGTCAGTGCAACTCAAAACCTCCCCAGCCATCTAGTAGCCCGACACATTAACCCACTGCTCATAGAAATAACATTCTAACCATTGGAAAATAAACAGCCATCTTTTACAATACGGGAAATTTACTAAAACATTTCAAATCACCACCCAACCAAGCACACAATATGCGTCGTCCTGGAAATTTCTCCATTCTCACGGTTCATAAATAATGCACCTCCAGCAACTCGTTTGATTTTACTAAACATTTTAGTCCTTCAGTCTTTTCAAAGCAACTCAAGACTATCATCATCAACCTAATAGCCGAAAGCTTTTCTCCATTCCTATTCAGACAATAATTCTTAATCATTCAAATGTTTTCCCTCCCTCAGAATTATCAATATTATCAGTCCTTTGCCATTAATAAAACAGATTAAAAATCTGAGTGTGAAATGGAGGGAGAGTAAGAAATTGTTTTGGAAGGAGGTAATGAAAGTAAGGCAGTGTGAAAGGGTAAATAGTAGGGGAGTGAAAGATAGGAATAATAGAGTGTTGGTGGAGAAGAGAGAGAAACTGAGGAGATGGAAGGAGCACTTTGAGGATTTGTTGAATGAGGAGAGTGAGAGCAGTGCGAGTATAAGTGGTTGGGGAATGGCTGGGAGAAGAAGAGATGAGAGGAGGGAGGAAGAGATCAGTAGGGCGGAAGTAGTGGAAGCGATGAAGAATATTAAGTTGGGAAAGGCCCCAGGAATTGATGGAGTGTGTGGTGAAATGCTTAGGTATGGGGGTGAGATTGTTGTGGAGTGGATATGGAAGTTGTGTAGATTGGCTTGGGAAGAGGAAAGGGTTCCAGAGGACTGGAAATCAGGTATAATTTTTCCTCTATACAAAGGAAAAGGAGAGAGAGAAGTATGTGGTAACCATAGGGGTATTTGCCTACTTAGTGTGACTGGTAAAATATATGGTAGAATACTCATTGATAGGGTTAGGCATATGACAGAGGAGCTAGTTGGAGAAGAACAAGGGGGATTTAGAAAGGGAAAAGGGTGCGTAGATCAGATATTTGTTCTAAGATGTTTAGTGGAGAAGTATCTAGAGAAGGGAAGGAAAGTGTATGCTGCCTTCATGGACTTGGAGAAAGCTTATGACAGAATAGATAGGCAAGGTATGTGAAAGGTATTAAGAATATATGGAGTGGAGGGGAAATTGTTGAGTGCTGTGAAGAGTATGTACGAGGGAGCTAGGGTTACGGTGCGAGTGGATGGTGAGCTGAGTGAGTTCTTTGATCTCAATGTGGGACTGAAACAGGGTTGTGTGATGTCTCCATGGCTGTTTAATATATACATGGATGGGGTTGTAAAGGAGGTGCAGGGTAGGGCAGTGGATGTGGGGGTGGTTCTAATGAATGAGGGTGAGATTTGGAAGCTTCCGGTGTTGCTGTTTGCTGATGATACAGTACTTTTGAGTGAAGATGAATGGGAGTTGCAAGGTTTGGTGAATGAATTTGGGACAGTGTGTAGGAGGAGGAATCTGAAAGTTAATGTAAACAATAGTAAAGTTATGGTGTTTGAGAGGAATGAAGTCACAGAGTGTGCAGTGAGGTTGGATGGTGAGGATATGGAGAATGTGAGTGCATTCAAGTACTTGGGTAGTGTGATGAGTAAGGATGGAACTTTGGGGGATGAAGTGCGTGAAAGGGTACAGCAGGGAAGGAAGGTCGTTGGTACACTGAAAGGAGTGATGAGAAATAGGGAGGTGAGTATGGAAGTTAAGAAGTCACTGCATGGTAGTATTGTGATCCCTACCCTGACGTATGGAAGCGAGGCATGGACCTTGCAAGAGGGGAACAAGTCAAGAGTGAGAGCAGTGGAAATGAGTTACTTGAGAGGAGCATGTGGAGTGACGAGGAGGGACAGGCTGACGAACGAAGAAGTGAAGGAACGATGTGGGGTGGATGTGGATGTGGTTGAGAAGATTAGGAGAAATACACTGAGGTGGTTTGGACATGTGAAGAGAATGGAGACTGAAAGACTGACTAAGAGGGTGTATATAGGTAAGGTGGAGGGAGGGAGAGGTAGAGGTAGACCGAGGATGAGGTGGAGGGATGGAGTTGAGAGGTTTGTGAGGGAGGGGTGTGTGAGTTGGGGGGAGGGTAGTCAAATGGTGGGTGACAGAGCGACTTGGAGGCGTTTTGTCTGCGGCCACCCTTTGCGGGATTAGGGCGTCGGGCTATAGATAGATAGATAGATAGAAAACCACACCATCCAATCCAGCGGCACCCCAGCCATTTTTCCATTTCCATGGTCTGTAGTAAATCTTAGGCCTATTAATCAAAATAGTTTCAGGCCCTCAGCATTATCATAACTTTCAATCCTCCAGTATCATCAGATCAATTCAAAAAGACATGTCAGTCCAGTAGCTTAATATACTCCTCTATTCCACTAATCTTAATAATAAAAGCAACTATTTTTAGCAATAGCTTTAACAATACTAATGCCCTCAGTCCCTCACTATTATCAAAAGAACCCAAAACCACCCAGCCCAACCCAGTAGCACTCCACATAATTCATCCATTCCCACGATCCAAAATAAGTCTTAAGAAGAAGCGGTGCCAAGACACAGCAAACCCGTCCCCGTAAGTCATTTTAGTGCTGACGTACAAACACAACAGGATATCTAGTCAAATATGCCACATACCAGATTTGGAGCAAGTCAAGTGAAAACAGACGATTTTATGCCCGCTTGAAATTTTAGGCCAGACCCACCTAACATTGACCATCCGACCGCTAATTGGGGGGTGATCCCCCTTGATGTAATGAGGCATGTCTCAGGATGCAGATTTGAAAGCTGCACCCTTAGGTTTTGGTTTCATGTCGATACGACGATTTTGAAAGGAATTATGGCGAGGAAAACTTTTTTTTATCTATATATATATTTTTTTTTTTGGGGGGGGGGGGCCTACAGCCTGGGCCTGGGCCCAATTTCTCCCAAAATTTAATCAGTTGACCAGAAGGTCATAGCCCATCGACCCTGTAATTTTAGTCAAAACTGCATGTGTAGTTTTCGCGTAAAGTTGTTAACAGACAAACAAACAAACAAACAAACAGACAGACAGACAGAGCGAAAACAATACCCATCCTTGAGCCGCTCCAGGGCAGGGACGAGTAATAATTCAAATATCTCCAATCTCTTGTCATTTAATGGAACTTTCAAATCCTCATTATTATCAAAATAACTGAAAAACCATGCCATGCACTTCAGTTGCCCCCCAAATATTTCTCACATTCCCACTGTCTATAATGCTTCTTGATAACTCATAAACTCTCAGTCCTTTATCTTCATCAAAGCTTCCGAGTCTCACAATTATTTACTCAGAACCACTCAACCCCTCCTAATAGCTCCAATCCTTTATTCATTCCCATGATCTGTAGTAATTCTTATTAATCCAAATACTTTCAATCCCTCTCCTACCAAAACTATTAAAGTAATATTAAAGTAACTCAAAATCACCCCATCAAATCCAACAGCTCTAATTATTTTTTCTCCTACGGTTCATTACGGTTCTTATAAATCTTAATACCCTCACACGCTCAGCAGTATCAGAATATTCAAACCCTATATATCAAAATTAAACAAATAAACAAACAGAAGTCAAGTCACCCAACACTGCAGCATCTCACATGCGTCTCTCCATTCCCACGGTCCCCAGTAATTCTTGACAACAAAACTACTTTCAAGTCCTCAGTATTTTCAACAACTTTCACTACCTCATTATTATCAAAACATCTAAAAACCACGCCACCCACACCAGTGACTAAATATCACGCCACTCACACCAATGACTAAAAATCACGCCACCCACACCAATGACTAAAAATCACGCCACCCACACCAATGACTAAAAATCACGCCACCCACACCAGTGACTAAAAATCACGCCACCCACACCAATGACTAAAAATCAAGCCACCCACACCAATGACTAAAAATCAAGCCACCCACACCAGTAATTAAAAACTAAAAATCACGCCACCCATACCAGTGACTAAAAATCAAGCCATCCACACCAGTAACTAAAAACTAATAATCAAGCCACCCACATCAGTGACTAAAAATCAAACCACCCACACCAGTGACTAAAAATCAAGCCATCCACACCAACACCAGTGACTAAAAATCAACCCACCCACACCAGTGACTAAAAATCAAGCCATCCACACCAACACCAGTGACTAAAAATCAACCCACCCACACCAGCGACTAACAATCACGCTACCCACACCAGTGACTAAAAATCAAGCCATCCACACCAGTGACTAAAAATGAAGCCACCCACACCAGTGACTAAAAATCAGCCACCTACACCTGTAACTAAAAATCAAGCCATCCACACCAGTAACTAAAAATCGAGCTACCTACACAAGTAACTAAAAATCAAGCCACCCACACCAGTAACTAAAAATCAAGCCACCCACACTAGTAACCTAACTAAAAGTCATGCCACTCACACTAGCAACCTAACTAAAACTCACGCCACCCACATCAGTAGCTAAAAATCACGCCACCCACACCAGTAGCTAAAAATCACGCCACCCACACCAGTAGCTAAATATCACGCCACTCACACCAGTAGCTAAATATCACGCCACCCACACCAATAGCTATAAATCACGTCACCCACACCAGTAACCTAACTAAAAATCACGTCACCCCAACCAGTAGCTACAGTAAAATTCACTCCACCCACACCAGTAGCACTCCACAAGCATTTCTCCATTCCCACGGTCCTCCACCCTCAAGTTCCCAGCAGTGGACGAGCAACAATCTCTCCACCCTGTCAGATCTGGGGTAAAAGTGGAGGAGACGGTATGCTGGTTTTTATGAGGCTCTGTTTCTTGTGTGTGTGTGTGTGTGTGTGTGTGTGTGTGTGTGTGTGTGTGTGTGTGTGTGTGTGTGCCGCAGTGAAGCATCTGCTGCTCTGATCACTCCTGCTTGACTCATGGGAACTGACCTGGGACTTGGGGTGTAGGTGGGTGTGTAGGTATGGGTGGATGAGGGTGGGTGTGTGGGTGTAGGTGGAAGGCGGTGGGAGTAGGTGTGGATGTAAGAGTATGAATATGGACGTGGGTGTGGATCTGAAAATAATTTTGTGCTGGGAAGGTACTGAGGTGTGTGTGTGTGTGTGTGTGTGTGTGTGTGTGTGTGTGTGTGTGTGTGTGTACAATGTTGGTCTCTGTTTTTGCTGCCATCCCTGTGTCTGCAGTAATTTGGATACCTGTCAGTTGCATGCAGGTTCACGTCAAGATCAACATCATCATCATTATTGTCATCATCATCATTATCATCATCATTATCATCATCATCATCTCATTATCATAGTCGTCGTCGATGTCATCACAACTTATTTTTTTTAATTATTATCATCATTATTATCATCATCTCCAACCTCACCACCATCATCATTACCTTGACCACCACCACCACCATCATCATCATCATCACCGTCTCCTCTGCTTCCACCGTGATACATAAGTTAGTTTATGCCACAACACAAGGAAAAACCACAGTAGCATTACGCCAATCATTATAAACTCTGTTGAAATGGTACCTACAACGATTCCCTCATCAATCAAATTTTCAATATCGGCCAGAATCAGCGGACATCAAATAAACACGATAGTTAATTAGTTCCTATACTCTGTTTTGAACCCATCCGTTTCTGATTGCTCACCTGTAAAAAAAAAAAAAGGGAGTGAGGAAGAAGAGGTGCAGTCTCTTGTAAGGTGTTCGTACCTGATCATCCAATTTTATTAGTTCCTCTTGTAGCCCACCCCACTCTCTCTCTCCCTTTCTCACTCTCTTTTTTTCTCTATTTTTCTTTCACCCCATCTTCTCTCACGGATTTGTTCAGTCTCTCCTGCTTTCTTAATGTTTCTTCTTCTTTATCTCTCTCTTCTTTCTTTTTCTGTTCAGATTTTCTTCATACTTTTAAATATTTCAGTTATTCTTTCATTTTCTTTTCTCATATAAACTTTCACTTCATTCATGTACTCACCTTTCTTCCTTCGTTTTCTCCACTTTCATCTTAATTTGCCTTTCTCTTCATCTGTTCTTCTCTTACTGTTTCCATCTCTGCTTTCTGATTCATTCTCTCCACTTTCCTTCTACCTGAACTCTCTCTCTCTCTCTCTCTCTCTCTCTCTCTCTCTCTCTCTCTCTCTCTCATCAGACAATTTTATTCCCCTCTATAGTGTCAAAATCAACCACCGATCTAATAATTCAGAGGACAGGTAATCACGTATTTTACTTTGACTACTGCCAGACGATTTTATACAGCTTAGAAGTGACGTCTCGAAAGCCCCTCTATCACACCTACAGCTGGGAGAGAGGGGTTGAAGGGTAGGAAGGAAGGGAGGGGTTGAAAGGTAGGGGGGAGGGAGGAGGAAGGAGGGAGGAAACTCAAAGGATGACGAGTTTATTTCCACTTGGACGTGTGCCGCATACGGGTGGTGGGGTGTACATCCACGTCCGCTTCGATGATGGCTCGTGATCACTTACCTTGTCCTATGTATTACTGAGAGACTGGGTTTATGTTTCTCTCTCTCTCTCTCTCTCTCTCTCTCTTTTTACTAGCATCGAATTCCAGTGTTAATCCCAATTTACGACCTAGCATTCAAGCCAGAGAGATGAGAAGTTTAGGCCAAGACAAAGCGGACAATAACGGTGACCTACCGGAGATGGCAATTTTAGGCCAAGATTAAAGAGAGTATAGTGACCATAAGACAAACACATCTCATAATTTCCAAGCGACTTTCTATGACCTAAGCTGAGAATTAGAGCATCAAGCATTCGGCGGCCAAAATAAAATGAAAAATTACAGGTCCGCAAAAAATGTACCTCTGAAATATAGACAAGATGAAGTGAACAGGGTATAGTGACAGCAACAGGTGTACCTCTCATATCTAATTTGGTTCTTGGTATACCTACCCCCGCCCCCAGCTGTGTATCAGGGCATCAAGTATTCCATGCCCACATACCCACCTGAGGAGCGAGTGTTGTACGTCAGGTGTGTGTGTGTGTGTGTGTGTGTGTGTGTGTGTGTGTGTGTGTGTGTGTGTGTGTGTGTGTGTGTGTGTGTGTGTGTGTGTGTGTGTGTGTTTTGCGGCAGGGGTTGAATCGGCACCTTGGTTACGAATCGTCCCTCTGGAGAGAAGAGAATGGTTAGGGCTTCTCACATCTTGGAAGAATAACTGGAGATTCTTCAGATCTCAAGGGGAGGAAAAGCCACATGCAAGTCGAATAAAATCGTATAGTTGTAATCAGAATAAAAATATATTAGGAAGGTACTTGTCTCCCAGTGAAATAAATCGAGATAAGTACCAACCCTTTGTGGTGTTTGAAAATTGACCACAGCTTAATAAAAGTACATTTCGGAAACAAAAATGAAATACACGAGTAAGTATCTGCCCTCTGAAAGGCTAACAAAGTTGAAAATTATAGTGTGTATATTTCAAATGTCAGGAAGGAGACAGGCGGGAAAATGAATCACTTGGCTGGTTGTCATGCTTACCGTTGTCGTGCAAATAGTCGCCTTAATATTTTTTATCAAACAAGGACCATCTGCGGGTAAGTGCAAGAATTTGATAAAAGTGATGGTCCAGAAAAGTGTATATTTTTTCTGCTTGCTAATATCCGCGTGATAAAAATTAAACCTATACTTACATGACCTCTTACTTATATGACCTTGTACTTACATCACCTCTTACTTACATCACCTCATACTTACATCACCTCTTACTTTCATGATATCTGATATTGAAAGTAGCCGATATGAACGCTGCTCTGACTTACACCTTAGCGACCTACCTCAATAGACCATCGGCAAAGAGTAAATTTATCTTATTCCTGTTTCCTCCACACGACTTTACTCAACTTCTGCATAAAGTACAGCAGTGAAGGGGTCAATGAACTCTGGATCTTAACCTCTCCAGATAGAAAAGTCTCTCCTAAGCTGAAGAAAGTCGTCTGGAGATAGCAAGAATAAAATAAAAACACCGGACTGAAGGAGTTAAGTGAGATTATTTGTAAACCCTTCAAATTAAATAAAGTACTCTGTAGGCAACAAGAAATAAAATAAAATAAATAAAATAAAACGCCATATTAGAGATGTAGTTAGTAGCGACTCAGTTTGCATCTGTTTATGTACTCCAGCTGCGACATAGACGGATATACTTCCCGTAAAAGTGACAATTATGTATTAAGGTAACAGTCACGCAATTAACATACATTAACTGTAATAACGACAGATGCTTCAATGAACTTTATTAGCGACATAGTTTGCATCTATTAACTGTCACGGCAACATAATAATCATCTATTAACAATATATCTGATTAATGACGATGACAGAGGAACCCCAACAGGCCAGTGTGAAACGCATATTCAGTAGGGGATAAATTTTTGTCTTCTGTCTCTCACTAATATTTCACCTCTTCTCTTTCTCACTGTCCTCTGCTGGTGAACTTTCCTAAACAGAGAGAGGCTTGGTATACTGTACTTCTCTAAATTTCTCTGCTTAATATTTCACCTCTAATATTCTTTGGTGGCGAATATTCCAAGGCTGGAAGATCTCTCGGTATGCTCCTCTGCCTAATACAGTATTTCGTCCCTTTTATTTCTCGCCATCCTCTGCTAGCGAATATTCCCTAGGTTGACAGATGTATGCTTCTCTGCCCATAGATGATATTCTTGGGATATGTCAGGGAGGAAAGTGACGAATATCCCTGAAATTGAAGTATATAGATATGGTGGAAGAACACACCATCTTTTTTCCGCTCACTGTTCATTGTACTAGAGGGTCGAGTGGCAATCCTTTCCACCCAAACACTTTTTTTCTATTTTATTCAACTTCGGGACAGACGTCTTGTAGCGAAACTTGCAGACGGCAGCACCATTAGCGTGTTATTGTTTTCTACTATATTTTTGTTAACGCCAGACGATTTATTCAATTCAGGGGAGACGCTTTGTAGAGTTACTGAAAGATGCGTCTGACCATTCCAGTTTGATGAGTCTGTCCTAGGTTCAAAGAAATCGTCTGCTGTTATAAAGAACGGGACGTGTCGCAGAGAAAAGTATTTATCCCCTTTAATCCGATAATGGTGCTTTATTGGTTTATTCTTGCTTCTCTGGGACGATTTTATTCAGCTTGGGGGAATCCCCTTGTAATGAGGGGGTTAATGAAATCTATATCTAATCCCTCCAGTTCAAAAGTTCTCTAGCAAGTTGAATAAAATCGTCTAGAAGTAGCAGGAATAAAATAATAATTACGTCAGAGGAGAATGGTGGCACATCCTTCAGCTCCTATGTATTGGTGTATCTGTGACCTGGATAATATCGCATAACGCTAACTAGAATCAAATGTAAACTTCATAATTCTCGGCCTACAACGTTAATGAGATATTCTGACCCTTCTCGCTTCCACGGATTCCTCTTGTCTCAATAAATTCTGTGACGTCAACTAAAACAGAATTCAAAGCTGGTTTTTTTACACACAAAGGTCATCAAACTCTATACAAGTAAATGAATATACAAATAAATAGAAAAGAAAATGAATAAAAACTTCTGGGGTCGTATTTCCCTGGGCTTAAATTCCTTATGGCACCTCATCCTTAGCCAATTATTTTAGTATGTCACACTTAAAATTCCTTGCATATTAGTCATTTAAACTTAATTCCATGTGCCGTTTTGGGGGACATAAAGGATTCCTTGGCAGCTTTCTCACTAGCGACTTACTCTGCATGTTACATTTTATATTCCTATGTATGTTTATGTTTTCTGTTTTAAAGATACACTTTCTAGGCCTTAGGAACTCCTGGCATCTCTTTCAATATCGATTTCTTCTGTATGTCACACTTAACTAGCTTCTTGTATGTTATCTGTTCTTTAAATGGCGACCTAATCTGCATGAACAAACTACAAATAACTCCACTTATGATGATTCAGTAGCCGCCATAGGTCACAGTGAATTATAAAACAGCTGTCTGGGCAGGAAATTTGACTTTTTTTCACAGATCGTATCCTCGTAGACTTGGGAGGCTTTATTGCACCTCTTCAATACCAGTTTATTTATGAATATGACACACTAATATATATAAACCGTGTCGATGTTATAAAGAGAGCAGCAACACATAAAGAAATATTATCTATGGCGGATATCTTGCACCTTTTCTTACTTTATGGTTTCTGTATGTGGCTTATTAAAACACGAAAGTCTGTATTTAAAGAGATTAAATAACATACAAGGCAGTGTCAACAAGGAGGCTTCTCTCTCTCTCTCTCTCTCTCTCTCTCTCTCTCTCTCTCTCTCTCTCTCTCTCTCTCCTGTCAGTTAATTCCTCCATCTGACGCTTAAGAGTACGTTAAGTCGGTCCACATAAAAATAATAAGCAACTTGCAGGGAAATATATCACTGTAACTTCACTAATAAATCACTGAGGACAGGGTGATAAGAAGCCTGGTAATCCCTTATGCATACGTACCTCTGCCTGCTTTATTTTTATTTATTAATTAATTAATTTATTTATTTATGTATTTATTTATTTATTTATCCAGGTGTATTCATAGGTTAAGCCCAATTAGAGACAGCATCATGATTATAAATTTCTCAGTGGCTTACGGTACAGCAGGTCCTGACTCATGATATATTGAATTAACACGCAAAAAATGAATTCAAACTGTGAGTCGATAATAAAACATGTAATAAAGATAAAATAAAGCAGAATCAATTGGAGTATGTAATAATAATAAAAAATAAATCAGTGTGGAAAAACTGTTAGGGTGTTTTCTAAGTCGAAGAAAATGCGACCCTCTGATGTTAACTTTCTATTTTCTCTTCTTCCTTTTTTTCCTTTTTTTTTTTTTAGGGGGGGGGAGAAGGGAGGTAGGATTAAATTCCCTTCCATCTTACACCACAATGATTAAATATTTCACTGTGACCTATTCCAGCTCCTGAATCACCGTTAATAACAATTTTAATATTTATATGTAAACTACCCGATGTATATGTTTTATTTTTATTTTTTTTAATAACAGAACTGAGGAAGGAAAACAAATGAATTAAAAAAAAAAATAATCCATACACCAGATTACTGGTGTCCTCTCTTCGTAAAATATCTGTAACAGTTAGACTTGAACAGCTGCGGGTTGAAATTTGGAGGGAAACAACTCTGGGGAAGCGAGTTCCAGAGAGATGCAGTTCGGGGAATGAAAGAATTCTGATAGGCAGAAGTTCTGCAATATGGCTGAGTGACAGTCATGAGCGCTACCAGATGCCCGAGTAGCACGAGGGAAGGCATGGAGAGGTGGCACCATGGACGCGACTTCGTCTGAGCATTTGCCAAAAAAATATCTGTAAAATAATGCAAGGGAGGCAACATTCCTTCTTACTTGCAGGGGAGGTAGTTTATTTGTAATGGCAGGGTTGTTAATGATTCTGACAGCTTTGTTCTGAATTTTGTCTACTTGTTTCAATGCAACCTCTCCACATCCATTCCACAAGGATGAGCAATATTCAAGCTGAGAGCGCACATGACTCTTATAAATTATAGCTAACTGATCATCAGCGAAGAAGTTGCGGACTCTATACAATAATCCAAGTTTCTTTGAGGCGGTTTTAGCAAGTGATCTGACATGAGTGGTCCAGCTGAGGGCATTGTTAAGTGAGATGCCAAGAATTTCAATACTTTCGAAGATGGGAATTTTAGTAGCATTGAAAGATACGTACGAATCTGGCAATATCTGTCTATTAGTAAATTGTATATATTTATTTTTACTAGCGTTCAAAAAGACACAGAATATAAATAATATCCATACACAGAAGTCTCTCTCTCTCTCTCTCTCTCTCTCTCTCTCTCTCTCTCTCTCTCTCTCTCTCTCACTGTTATAGACAGATAAATTCAAGCCCCATTCCACCTCCTTATTTTTTTTTTTTTTTAAATAACGGGACAGAGAAAGGAAAAACAAATGAATAAAAAAATAATCTTACACCAGATTACTGGTGTCCTCTGTTCATAAAATATCTGTATATTTAGACTTGAACAGCTGTGGGTTAAAATTTGGAGGGAAACAACTCTGGGGAAGCGAGTTCCAGAGAGATGCAGTTCGGGGAATGAAAGAATTCTGATAGGCAGAAGTTCTGCAATATGGCTGAGTGACATTCCAGTCATGAGCGCTACCAGATGCCCGCGTAGCACTAGGGAAGGCATGGAGAGGAGGCACCATGGACGCAACTTCGTCTGAGCATTTGCCAAAAAAAATATCTGTAAAATAATGTAAGGGAGGCAACATTCCTTCTTACTTGCAGGGGAGGTAGTTTATTTGTAATGGCAGGGTTGTTAATGATTCTGACAGCTTTGTTCTGAATTTTGTCTAGTTGTTTTAATGCAACCTCTCTACAACCATTCCACAAGGGTGAGCAATATTCAAGCTGAGAGCGCACATGACTTATAAATTATAGCTAACTGATCATCAGCAAAGAAGTTACGGACTCTGTACAATAATCCAAGTTTCTTTGAGGCGATTTTAGCAAGTGATCTAACATGAGAGGTCCAGCTGAGGGCATTGTTAAGTGAGACACCAAGAATTTCAATACTTTTGGAGATGGGAATATTAGTAGCACTGAAGGTAATGTACGAATCTGGCAGTCTCTGCCTATTTAGTAAATTGTACATATTTAGTTTTACTAGCATTAAAAGAGACAAGGTTGTTTTGTCCCCATTCTTGGTACAATGATTTCATATTTCACTATGATCCACGGCAGCTCCTGAACACTCATAAATAACCCAACGTACAGAGAACGACCGGATCAGAAGTACCTCCCTGTGATATCATTTATTTAGATTATGGAAGTCGGGGGAAAGGGGAGAGGGGAGGGGGAAGAGAGGAGAAAGAGAGGTGTATTCATAAGATTTTTCTTTCTTAAGATGCGTATGAGATCGTTCGTATATGTTCTGATCTTCACTCATACAGTTGACAGACACTTCACAGCAAAACTTACTTGGGCATAAGAGCTTTAAAAGATTGCCTAATGCCCATACTCCAAATAATAATAATATTATTATTATTAATAATAATAATAATAATAATAATAACAATAATAATAATAATAATAATAATAATAATAATAATAATAATAATATAATCATCATCATCAGCATCATCATAATAATGATACTAAAAAATCTTTCCGCCAATACTGTAAATACCAAATACCCCACGACTAAGCTAGAGTAAATACTGAAATTAAAAATATGACGAAGGGAAAAAAAAAATGTGATAATATCTACCTTAAAGGGAATAATATGTCTTCAGAATTACTTACGATCCTTTGCGAATACTTGTACAGGTGACCGTAACTCAGGGGCTGCGGATGCCATTGTGTTGGTTTAAGATTGGGTGGGTCCCCCTCTTACAATCTTCCCCCCGCCCTTCTCCCTCCGAATTCCTCTCTTTCCCTCCGCCACTCTACCCCCCAATTCACACACCTCTATCCCTCTGGTCCATTCTCCCCCTATTTAATCCTCCTCCTCTCCCCAGCACATACATCTCTCATTTCCTTTCTCCTTTCCTTCCTCCCTCTTCTCTGTTCCACCTCTTCATCTTTCCTCTGCTCTACTCTCCTTATTGCTCCATTCCTCTTATCCAGTCTCTTCCACTCCCCAGTGCACACTACTCCACTCTTCTTCCTTTCTACCCTAATGATTTCTACCCTCCCCTCCTTTTCCATCTCCAACCCTTTACTCCACCATCATCCCACTTCATCTAATCTACCCTTCAGTACTTCTAATCAACTTAACCTACATTAATCCATTCTATGAACTCTCTAATCCACCTTAACCTGTATCATGAGTAACTTAAGCGAACAAAATAGAGTGAATATCTTAACTAAACATTTTTTTTTTTTACTGCATATCTGTGTATTTAGTAAGTATTTTATAAGCTTAATGTAACTAATCGTAAGCTTCATTAGTACACTTTATGCCGAAGCTAATATGCATGAAATATAAGTAGGGTATCCAAATCTTAAATGCCGCATCACAAACTTCAAATATGCTTCTTTATGTACCTCCAAATGGGCTACTTTACGTCTGAACCAGCTCTTATCTGCCCTGCATCGCGGCACCCGAGTTACAACATCAGGAATGGAAGCTGAAGAATGTACCGACGGGATCAAACCCTTTTTTTTTTTTATCTCCCTCTCCCTCCCTTTCATTTGGTAACTCGACACCAAAAGCCATAAGTTCTGCAGGTGTCTGGTCTTCGTTTACCTGCTATTGCCACTAGACTTTTGACTTCGAGTGAACAAGAGTGAAAGAGAAGGACGTCGCTACACAGGCTCTCTGATCTGCTGACCCCCGTGCCGTGAAATAAGAGTCTGGAAGTTCGAGAGGCGGGCTGACGGGGACGAGTTACATTGCTCCACTTTAACTTTGCCTTAAATTGCCATCTCCCTATCTGAACTGCCGATCTGTAACAAGAAATTGGCACTGGAATATGGTGCCAATCATGAAGGAGTACTATGGGGAGAATTTAGAGCCATAATATTGTCTTATTCTGCCAATGAGCTACGGAAAATAGGCTGCAGAGTGACGAAATTCTCCGTCAAGTTGAGATGGACGAACTTTAGCTGGTGTGAGGGGACGAGTGACGACGCGGGACAAATATGTAGGTAAGGTACAAAAGTGGTCCAGTCAAGTACGAGAGATGACACGACAGCTGAGATATGAGTCTGGGCTGACCTGATGGGGACGAGTCAGTAGATACGAGCAAGAGTTGAAGAATTCTTTTGATCTTGAGTGAGAAAGAACAAGAGGTGAAATGGGATCCGTGTGTGACGATTCAGTGGGTATGAAGAGGTTGGGGACAAGCCATTTTAAGAATATGAAGCAACTTGAAAGGGGCGAGTTGGTAGGACGAGAGGTGTTGCTTGTGAGAAATATTCTTAAAGTTTGGGGACAAATATTTAAGGTGTGAAAAAAAAAAATTAAGAGCTTCAATTAGTAAGTAGGGGTAAGATTTAAAGAAATCAGTAGAAATCTTGGAGGAGAGGATCATCGGTGAACTTGGCTCCGTGTGGCACCGCTCATTAGGTCCGAAGAAATAGGGGATGAATGTTATGTGTGTGATTTAGACTTGATGGGTGCGAATTATGGGGGATGAGTAAGACCTGAAGAGTCTATCTTTGCGAGGTGAACTGGGGTAAGTTTGGAAAGATTCATTAGATACGAAAAGGTTTGGGTATGAATCTTTTAGTTGTGAGAAGTGACCTGATGGGAGGAAGTTTGTAAATAAACTAGATCTAAGAATTCTATAATCACAAGAGGTCATACTATCGTGGGGAAAGGAGGATTTGTAACCGCTCTTCCTTACCAGTTTATTTCAGCATATGACACACTGATATTCTCTTCTATGACACTTACGCAAACTACTGTATATTGATGTACAGGAATAATATAAATTAAATAAGAAAATATTAGGCTGCAAGAGACAAACATACTGCAGAGGAAGAATTGCTGGCGAACCTCCAATGACGATGAGAATATGGTGCTAAATTACCCTGATCTGCCCTGTCCTGACCTCGTATCTTTACCCCCACTCTGTTATCACGATCAGAGGAAATTTATGTCACATTCTCCTCCCTGCTGCTGTTGTGGCCATGGTGAAAAATGGTTGATGTTGATAAAAACCACAATGACGTCAGTTGAAAAGGCGTGGCGATCGGGAGGATAACGCTGAGCAAGAGTCATACATCCTTCTTGGCAATAATAAAGCAACGTTATCTTATGGCTCTACACAGCTCCCCAGCAACTCTTCCTCACCTGTTTATTTTATCACATAGCTGGTTGATAATTAATTTGATGTTATTCACTTTGGAGGAGATGTTACGAGCTGGAGGGGTTTCGATAAAGAATTCATTGATCACCTTCCCACAAGAGGTCAGCCCTAAAATATATCAAATCTGTTCTGCGCGAAGTAATTTGAAGATGATGAAGAAGAAGAAGAAGAAGAAGAAGACGATAAAGAAGAAGAAGAAGAAGAAGAAGAAGAAGATGATGATGATGATGATGATGATGATGATGATGATGATGATGATGATGATGATGATGATGATGATGATGATGATGATGATGATGATGATGATGATGATGATGATGATGATGATGATGATGATGATGATGATGATGATGATGATGATGATGATGATGATGATGATGATGATGATGATGATGATGATGATGATGATGATGATGATGATGATGATGATGATGATGATGATGATGATGATGATGATGATGATGATGATGATGATGATGATGATGATGATGATGATGATGATGATGATGATGATGATGATGATGATGATGATGATGATGATGATGATGATGATGATGATGATGATGATGATGATGATGATGATGATGATGATGATGATGATGATGATGATGATGATGATGATGATGATGATGATGATGATGATGATGATGATGATGATGATGATGATGATGATGATGATGATGATGATGATGATGATGATGATGATGATGATGATGATGATGATGATGATGATGATGATGATGATGATGATGATGATGATGATGATGATGATGATGATGATGATGATGATGATGATGATGATGATGATGATGATGATGATGATGATGATGATGATGATGATGATGATGATGATGATGATGATGATGATGATGATGATGATGATGATGATGATGATGATGATGATGATGATGATGATGATGATGATGATGATGATGATGATGATGATGATGATGATGATGATGATGATGATGATGATGATGATGATGATGATGATGATGATGATGATGATGATGATGATGATGATGATGATGATGATGATGATGATGATGATGATGATGATGATGATGATGATGATGATGATGATGATGATGATGATGATGATGATGATGATGATGATGATGATGATGATGATGATGATGATGATGATGATGATGATGATGATGATGATGATGATGATGATGATGATGATGATGATGATGATGATGATGATGATGATGATGATGATGATGATGATGATGATGATGATGATGATGATGATGATGATGATGATGATGATGATGATGATGATGATGATGATGATGATGATGATGATGATGATGATGATGATGATGATGATGATGATGATGATGATGATGATGATGATGATGATGATGATGATGATGATGATGATGATGATGATGATGATGATGATGATGATGATGATGATGATGATGATGATGATGATGATGATGATGATGATGATGATGATGATGATGATGATGATGATGATGATGATGATGATGATGATGATGATGATGATGATGATGATGATGATGATGATGATGATGATGATGATGATGATGATGATGATGATGATGATGATGATGATGATGATGATGATGATGATGATGATGATGATGATGATGATGATGATGATGATGATGATGATGATGATGATGATGATGATGATGATGATGATGATGATGATGATGATTGATTGATGATGATGATGATGATGATGATGATGATGATGATGATGATGAAATTATTGCGTTGAGAGAAGTAATGGAACTTAGGAGAAGGAGTTACAGTGATGATATATAATATTGGTAAGGGTAGTAATTAATTGTAGGGTATACCTTTTGAAGCTGCCCCAATGAAACTTGGTATACATGGGTACTCAATTCTTACCGATAGGAGAAAAGTGTGAATGTTAATGTGTAATGATAAGATTCTTAACTAGTTCCTGGGTATATTTAATTCCCTACTACTCAAGAAATGTGTGTGTGTGTGTGTGTGTGTGTGTGTGTGTGTGTGTGTGTGTGTGTGTGTGTGTGTGTGTGTGTGTGTGTGTGTGCGTGCGTGTGTGTGTGTGTGTGTGTGTGTGTAATAAAATGACCCCTAACCAGTACACTTTTATTTTTCTTAACACGATCGGGTACTCATTCCTGTACGGTCAGTGAAAAGCGTGAGTCTTATGGCCGTATTCTAAGTGGCAAGGGAGGCATTTTAACACCTCCTCCTGTGCGGTTCATTTTGCATATAACGCCTTAACGTACTCTCGCGTAGATATCACATTAGTATCAGTATAGTTTTCATCAATAACACACACGAGTGAAATGAGGAGGAACGAGCAAAATAAACATCTAAGGTGTTATGAAATGAAAAATCCACTAAAAATAGCCTACGACCCATATCACCGAGGAAAAAACATTAACTCCAGCTGGCTAAACCTTAACACCAGCTGGCTACCACCTGAACCCTCACACAGCACACTCCCTCCTGAGCATCCCTCCTCATAAATATACGATGATGGTCCTGACATTTATCTGCGAACAAAAACAGGGAATCCATTAGTCTCCCCCGGCAGGTTACGCTGGTCGGGGTGTGCCTAAGGTTACCCCACCTGACGTTTAGTGTGATGGTTTATACTCTTTTCAGGTCTGCTACAAGGAGGGGAAATATTCTTATGGGTGTAGGATCCTCTCATCTACCACTCCCTTGCCTGTGTTTACCAGCATATCGCTCGCTTATGTTATTTATATCTCATGCCATCTTCTGGGTAGGAATTAATGATGATAGTAACCAAATCTACTGCAGGTGTACAGCGGTAGCCCATGGCATAACCTACGCATTTTCTGCACAGAATATAAAAGATCAAGGTCACAGGGAATGATGAATTTCGAGCCTGAGCTGTATAATCGACTAATGAGTGTATTCAGCGTAGGAATAGCCCCTTGTAAAGAAAAAGTAAGAAGCGGCCTCAAGCGAAGATGGATACCTTGTACTGAATTGGGATATGGAGTAAGGAATGTAAAAAAAAAGAATAAAAAATAAACTCAATCTAACTACACCTCTACCCCAGGAGTTTCGCTGTGTGTCGAGTCTGCTGGTTCTAATAACGAAGCATTTTACCAAGCACTAAGAGATGGTATGGTGGATAAGGAAAGAAGAATTGGCAGCAACACAGAAGTTACTCATTATCAAGACTTACAAAAAGAAAATATTAATCACTTATGCTTTAAGCAATCACTTTCACTTACACGTATCGTACCCACGATAAGAGAGAGAGAGAGAGAGAGAGAGAGAGAGAGAGAGAGAGAGAGAGAGAGTTTATAAGGATCTGTTATTTCTAAGACAAGTAGAGAGACTTCAAAAGGACAGTAAATAAAGATCCTATGAAGGAAAATGGAATTTCTGCCGTAAGACTCGCAGCGAGATCTCAACAGAACAGTAAGTAGTAATCCTATGAAGCTACAGCACCGCGTATGGAAATTCTGCCCTAAGACCTGTAGACAGATCTCACCAGGACAGTAAGTAAAAATCCGGGACGGTATAAATAGGACATGGTGATTTTTCCTCCCGGTTACTTGGTTTTTACAACATCCGTAATACACAATATATTATGCCGTTATGGACAAGAAATAATTTACCTCAATAACCGTTCATTTACGCTTGGATTTACGAAGACACTGGAGGATTTGTATATTCTTCGCAGCATTAAAACCACATTTCCCATTATACAGTTACAGATATGATTATCTTAATGTTCATTCTTTCAGGCATGGATTTGCAAATATGAAATCTTGTTCAGTCATAAGGTTCTTCATTAAATAACGGTTGGATCTGCAATTACGTCTCCTTCCGTTATTCCTTTCTCCACAGCGTCTACAATAACGGTTTCACACATCACCGTCTTCTGAAACGAGAGAAAGTATACGAGACGAGGCAATAATAAAATTCCTAGTGCAGGATCCCCCTCTGTACCGAACACAGTATCACGTTAGGTGTCGTATTCCGGTTCGTCTCGGCTCTCATCAGGAAGGTATCTTTTTTTTTGTGTGTGTGTGTGTTTTTATTTTCGTATTCTTTCGGCACCGCTGTTACTTTCCCGCGCCTACATTACGAAATTTTTTATTAAATTCGACCGTCAACTATCAGACATTTTTCATACAGGGTGACTCAGAATGTTGGTGGAAGTGTGCGTACCATTTGACTCGAAGTTAACTTGATCTTAACACGTCTTAAAGAAAACGGAGAGTGATTAGGGGAGACTAGGTACAATAATTCTTCAGGCTTGTACTTTTTTTTTATTTTTATTTTTATTTTCTTATCTAGAGGTTTATCAGGACTTGTAAGACCCTGTACACGCCACCCCCCCCCCCTGCTCCCCTCACGGTCTCACCCCCTCTCTTGGCCGGCTGTCTGCTCTTCTGCCGTCATGGCCTCTCACTCCCCCTCACACACTTCCCACACCATCCCTCACACCACTTCTCATTCTCACACCACTCATCATACCACCCTTCGTACCTCTCATACTACCCCTCACACCCCTCACACCAACACGACCAATCTGTAACGTGAATCTAAAATGCTCTCTCTCTCTCTCTCTCTCTCTCTCTCTCTCTCTCTCTCTCTCTCTCTCTCTCTCTCCCCCAGGCTATCTTATTACATGATTGAGTTATAGGCACCTTTCAATGAGTGAGATGCAAGAATTTAACATACGATTACTGAAATAAGTAAACAGAGCACAGTGTTCCAATTTCTTCAGCCTGAGGATGTCACGTACAATTTATTCTTGCTATCTTCACACGATTTGCTTAGCTAAAAGAAGATAAATGAACGGATCTTTAATTTGACTCTAGTTATCTTGTTTTGTTTTTTCCTGGAGGGAACACTCTGGCTGGCTTCTGGCTTCTGGTTCCCTCTTCCTTGCATTAAAAGAGAGAGAGAGAGAGAGAGAGAGAGAGAGTTTTAATCCCCGAGCTAGGCAACTATGGCCATATAGCCCTGCTAGGTTACAGGAGCGCGCTACCACTCCCGGCACGGCAGTCCTGGGCGACGCTCGAACTCGCAATCCTCCGATCACGACTCCGATGCTCTACCACTGAGCCACCGTACTCCCGAGAGAGAGAGAGAGAGAGAGAGAGAGAGAGAGAGAGAGAGTGAAGTAGTTTGGTACATCTTTCAATATTTTTTTTTCTTTCACAGTAGGGTTTTCTCCTAAGATAAATATCTTTGTAGCAACAAGATTCGAGATATTACGTCCTTGAACTGAATGATCAAAAGCTCTACGCACTATTACAAGGCAGTATTTCAAGTAGCTTCGGGAGATTATGTAACTGCCCTTTCTCAGCGATTTATTTTGCCTGTTATATCTTTCATTCTTCATGCATTTATGAATGCAAACTATGTCGATTCTAAAAATACGTAAAAAACGCAAAAGAGGAAATGAAGGTGTAATACGAAAAATAAATCGCCAACAAAAAGGAACTACGAAGTCTCCCGTGCCACTTAGAAAACAGGACTGTTTCAAAATGCAAATCATAGCAGGGGTCTTTTTTTTTTTTCCTGTAGAGAAAAAATCTCGCATAGCACACTCCCGGGCCAAGAACGTACGGTTTTCTTTTTTCTTCTTGTTTTTCTTCTTCTTCTTCTTCTTCTTCTTCCTTCGTTTTCTTCTGGTACCTCTTCTTCTCCCTCTTCTTCTTCTTCTTCTTCTTCTTCTTCTCATCCTTCTTTTTCTTCTTCTCCTCGTCCTTCTTTTTCTTCTTCTTCTTCTTCTTCCTTCTCCTTCTCCTCGTCCTCCTCCTCTTCTTCTTCCTTCTGCCGGCGGGGGATGTTACTGATCAGGAGGGAACTAAGTAGCAAATATAAGGTTAACACTTTCTCAGGTAGCGGAGATGATTATCACTTTTCTTCCTTTATATCTATTGCCGCAGGACGTAATCAGTCCAGTAGCAGGTATTAAGATGCGAACTGCCTCTCAGCATTTTCCCAGGAGACAGACATGGTTGGAATTATCTTTTTCATTTCTTTCATTTTCTTTCTTTTTACGGACGGAAGATTTTATCAAAGACAATAGAAAATTTACTGCACAAATCTAGGTAGACACTTTCCCAAATAATGGATATGTTCTTTCTCTCTCTCTCTCTCTCTCTCCCCCTCTCCTTCGACTGAATCCCGTACCAAGTAAAGAGCAAACCACAAGGCAACACTGACCCTCGATACTAGAAATACAATCCTTTCCCTGAAGCCCGTTACTAGATATCATCGATAAGATACACCCCGAGATTGCAACTACTGTAGGCCTATACCATATCTGAATTAGCATAACATTAGAATATTGATGTTCCCCCTGGACAAGCTCCGTTTTCTATATACTGTACAGGTGAGTCTTTTGAGCCAACCAATCTTTTTCTTATACTGCGGATTTTTATTTTTTGACTGTGCACCTCTCTCTCTCTCTCTCTCTCTCTCTCTCCTTTTTGCCAGCTGACCCTTGCTGTGTAATGTTTTGGCTCCTTTAATGATTTGTTTCAGTCTAGTATGGGCCTGTGACGGTGAAAGGTGGAAAAAGAGAGAGAGAGAGAGAGAGAGAGAGAGAGAGAGAGAGAGAGAGAGAGAGAGAGAGAGAGAGAGAATCTTAATAATTTCACTGTAGCTACTCTCAGACGGGTTTATTAGCTTAGAAAGAACCCCTCGTAGTGAAAGGGTTCACTAGTCCCCATGAACCCCTTCTAATGTTCTTTTTAATTATCAACAAAGAGTCAATTTACAGGAGGGTTCAAAAGGCTTCCGTCCATCCTTCCACTTCAATGACAGGGTTCTTTATACTCTACTCTTATATTATTCGACTGGAAAGGGGTCTCACAGGGGGTTCAAAATGTATCCTCTGTGCTTAGGTTATGGGTTCTAGTGGGAGGGTTCAAAATGTTTAAGTTCCGGGTTCTAGTGGGGGGTTCAAAATGTTTAAGTTCAGGGTTCTAATGGAGGGTTCAAAATGTTTAGGTTATGAGTTCTAGTGGGAGTTTCAAAATGTTTAGGGTATGGGTTCTAGTGGAGGGTTCAAAATGTTTAGGTTATGGGTTCTAGTGGGGGATTGGGGTATCTCTCATAATCCGTAGGGGGTTCTGAAAGGGTACAATTATCTGTGTTGAACCCGCCGTGAACATTCGCTGGTACAGTGTATTCATTATTACTGCTGAAGATTATGTGATGAGCGTGAACAGGAGGAGGAGTGGGAGGAGGAGTACTATGATGATGATGATGATGATGATGATGATGATGATGATGATGATGACGATGACGGTAAAAGTGACTGTGAAGGTGGTGATGACGATAATGATGATGGTGGTGGTGATGGTGGTGAAATTTTTGCTGACGATGATTATGACGATGACGACGATAGGATGACGGTGATGATGATGATGATGATGAATACTGAAGATCTTGCCCTGAAAGTAAAGACCTGACATCTCTCAAAAGAAAAATAAGCATAGGCAAGTCAGCTGCATCAAAAAGCGAAATAGCAAGCAACTGGTAATGGATGTTAGAAAGTATGTGAGGCAGGAGGCCAGAGGTGTGGCAGTGTGAGATATGACTTCGTGTGTGTGTGTGTGTGTGTGTGTGTGTGTGTGTGTGTGTGTGTGTGTGTGTGTGTGTGTGTGTGTGTGTGTGTGTGTGTGTGTTTTAAACCAGCTTAAAGTGTGGCAATGTTGGGCGTGTTTGTGTGATGATGCGAAATATGAAAGTGTGAATAGTGGTAGTGTGTATGGTGTGGGAGTGTGTGGTGTGACAGTGTGAGGTGTGGCAGTGTGAGTGGTGCGACAGTGTGAGGTGTGGTATTTTATGTTTGACATTGTGATGTGCGGCAAAGTAATATGGGGCATGGGTTTTGGGTGTGGCAGGTGAAGTGTGACAGTATGTAATATGCCAGTATGAGGTGTTGCTGTCTGTCTCCTGCACAGTGACTTTCCTAATACCCTGCACATGACCCACTTAGCAACAAAATCCATATTCCTAGACATGCAACACTTCAACAAAATCTACATAATTACCAGGTAGGACACAGAGTAATGGCTGTGGTCAAAATATATATGCAACTTCACAGCATAAGTAACCGAGGAGAGAAACAGTTACCATTACTCAGTGACATCTTACAACCTCCTCCCTGATTATTTTTGCCGCATTACTTCACTGTCCAACACCTCTTTCCTTTCCAGCCTGTTTCTGTATATGGAATCTCAAATTTCTTGCATGTCACTAATGTAAACTACCCCTACATTACCCCTTTCTCTAAGATGACGGGAATTCAAACTGTGATTTTTGTTTATGGAAGGCAGCTGATATAGTGACGGGGTTAATGTGGTCCCCGTTTAACCTCTCCAGTTCGAAAGGTCTCTCATAAACTGAGTAAAATTGCTCACTGCTACTCACCTGATCTTTATATTTGTCATTAAGCCCCGAAAGGAAGGTGGTGGCCTGAGAAAAGAGGGCACCTTCAGCCTGCATTCCACTAGGTTCAGGTTCAGATAAGCCTGATGTTTCTGCTACTACTACTACCACTACAACTACTACTACTACTACTATTGTTTCTACTACCACTACTACAACTTCAGCTACCACTACCACTACTATTATAACTACCACCACCACCACTACTACTACTACTAGTACTACTACTACTTAATGCCAGCCAATTACTTCCACATTCTGATTAGTTAATTCAGACCATACCGGAGGGAGGCAAAGGACAGTCAGAAAGTCTTGCATTCCGACCGTTTGGTAAATTTGGAGAAATCTGGTGCAGCTATTTTGACGTGCCATTCATTAGCCTTTGCAGAATTATCTTGGATGGATTTAGACTGCGAAGGAAGGGAAGTCAAGACAGCTTTACGTGAATAAAAGTTGTGTATTATGATTTCTGAGTGAGTGGGTGAGTGAGTGTCTGGGTGTGTGAGTGAGTATATTTCCTTGTTTGCCTGTGCGCTGATTCGGGCAATATATACTAGTATGTAGCAGACTTTCCTACACCCAGGGATGTATAAAAAAAATTAGATAATTTTATTCATTAAGACATGCTGAGGCCATGAATAAAATGTCCATAACTCTGTCCAGCTCTGTATACATTCTGTCTTAGGCGTATCTATCAGCCTATGGACAGCTTGAAGCCTTCTACTCCATGAAACCTTAACCATTTCAGTCCCATGACGTGTGTGTGTGTGTGTGTGTGTGTGTGTGTGTGTGTGTGTGTGTGTGTGTGTGTGTGTGTGTGTGTGTGTGTGTGTGTGTGTGTGTGTGTGTGTGTGTGTGTGTGTGTGTGTGTGTGTGTGCTCTTCAATACCTGAAGCCTCTCCTAAGCTGAAGATCATCCTTTACAAGACCAAAAAAGAAAAAAGATAATGGCGATCGGTCAGAGTGCTTAACCCCTTCACTACGAGGGTTCACTGTAGAGATGCAAAAAACAAAAAAAATCTAATAGACTAGAGAAAAACCGAAAAGGCATCATATAAAAAAATATGCTAATGGGGTATCGATTTTTTTAACCATCGTCCAAAATTTTCCTAGGCTGAATAAAATCGTCTGGATAACTAAATTTAAAAAAAATAAAAAAGTATATTAGTAGTGAAAGAATTAATGGATATTCTTCTAGCTTTCCTAACCTCTTCAATATGAGAGGTCTTGAGGTGGATAGACTCGTCTTAAGGAAGCAATAATTAACTTTAAGAAGGCGATGTGCAGCGAAAGGAATAATTAAGATTCTTTTAACTCATACACTAGGGCCAGTATTCTGTAAGGAAGCCCCCTAACACCTCTAAGTGATTTATTTTGCTTGTTACTCCTTACTTTCCTCTTCGGTGTTATTGAAATCATACTGATATCACCATACTCTTCATAAATGACGTACAGAATTATATTAACCAGCCATACCCAAAACTAAATCGCTAAGGAAGAGGTGTCCTAAACCGATTAAAAAAAAAAAAAAAAAAAAAAAAAAAATCTTGGTACTGAAGGAGGCTGAGAAGAACATAGTGGTGGGGAGGGAGTAGAAGGATCCGCCCTGATAAGATGACAAAGAAGAATACTCGTCATTTTTCAAGCAATATTTATCAAGCTTCGCACAACATATTTCCACCCAGACGAACCTCGAGACGCAGAGTTATGTCCTAAGGGCCTTTGCAGATTCCCTAGTACATTTTCCTTAACGATTTATTTTGTGCATTGTTACCTCAGCATGTTTCTGATTCAAACTATGTCGTACTAGAATTATATGAGTAAAGTAAAAGCGAATATGAGGGTGCAATTTGCAAAATAAATCGCTACGAAACGGATGCTTCGGAGTATCCTAGGACCACACAATCGTGTTCTCGTTGATATAACAAATTTCGTTACGCCTCTTCCTTGTTGTCGTCTGAAGGTAAATATTCTCCTGTATTTTATCTATAGAATATAAATATTGACATACGTGTATCAGTAACAGACTATGCGATTATTAAGGTGTATTGTACAAAAAAAATCGCTGGGGATGATTAATTACGAAATTTCTAGAACTAGTGAGAATACGGCCCACAAAGACTAGCATCTTTTCCGCCTTGCTTGCCTTTCCTTGTCTTTAAAACGGAGAGAATAGTTACATTAGGTATAACAGCCTCGAAAGGAACAATAGTCCAGTTAGTGTTTGCTCTCCTTGGTACTTTCCTTTGTACTTTCCTTTATACCCCATTACTACGATGATGTATTTATGTATTTTATTTCAGTTACCATAAACAGTTTTTATTTAGACTTTTATAAGACTTTTTCGAATTGGAGACGTTAATTATAGCCTGCATCTTCACTAAAACAGGACGCTTTAAAAATGAATAAAATCGCCTGGGGGTAAGAGGGATAAAGTTTAACACGTCACCGTAATGGAAGGGTTTAATATTCATCGTAGCACCGTAAATCCGCAAGTACTTCGCCCACAGTACTCATTATTCCGTAAGTTCCCGCTTCCTTGAAATTTATGCATAGATGTGAATAATCATTGAAGGCTTTTTTTTTCTTTTTTTTTCGTGGAAATGCAATTCGTTTCGGACACATGGTAAAAGCGGTTAATTATGCAGAGAGGGAGAGAGAGAGAGGCGCTGTTGGAGTGAATGTTAATGTTATGCTACCTAATATTAGTGTCTGATGCAATACCATCTGATACCATACCATTGATACCACACAACCTATTATCATACACTTTAATACCATACCACATAATGCCATACTATTATACCACAGTCACACCCACATACTGGTGTGTGTACAACACATAGTGGACCGGCACCCCTCTCAAGTACACACATATATACCCGTTAACACACTCGTGTTTTACACAAGCACACACACACACACACACACACACACACACACACACACACACACACAACCTTTATTCACATGACAATTTGCTACGAAAACCAAAAAGTTCGAAAAGGCATCTAGCCTAATCCCAGATCTTGCTGTTTGAGAAGGATTCAGATCTACTATCGCGGCATCCCAACACCACTAAGAGGATCACAGTGACCTCTAGGGTGGCGAGGGAATGTGATATGGTTTGGGCCCCAATGTCTCACCTCCATTACCAGTTCAAGTCACCCGTTTATGTATACAAAGTGGCTGACAGAGGCACTGAAGGCAATGTTAACGCGGCGCAGTGTGGGTACAGATGAGAACGATAAATAACGATACAGTGAACTATGACTTTTGAAACCTAGTAATATGTTCTATGGAACCCGACAATTCTTTTTTATAATATTACCTGAAAGTCTCAGAATGGTTCGACTGTATTTTTTTTTATCTTAGCCTGGCCCGGATTTTCATGGTTCTGCAGTTTATAGGCCAGTGGAGGAAAAAGACAATATGACCCTTACCACAGCACTTCTTCGTGACTAACAGTATGTTTCAGCGTTAATCTTCTCTTACAACTCAGCATTCAAGATGGAGAGATGCCAGTTTTAAACCAAGTTACAGTCAAAGCAATATATTCTTAGTGCACATGAATCTTCCTCTCACTCCTTGAATCTCGTAACTTCTTTTATTGGCTTAACTTTACTACCACCTGACGACTTTATTTAGTTTAGGCAAAAACTCTCGTAGTGAAGGGATAAATCTTTATATAATTTTTATGATGATTTTATTTCTTTTATTATTCTTTCTTTACTTCCCTTCTTACTTGGTTTATTTTTGAGGCGTTTCAGAAGTGTGTATTTTATCGGGCCTTTCATCTCAGTTACTTGTTTTGCCGACATCCTTCATTTTGACGAGCTTACTGACGCAGCTGCTAATGAAGGGACAAACAGGGTGATACTTGTGAGGTATGTGAGGTGGACATTAATTTCATCCCAGTGATTTTACATGTCAAGATCCCATCAGGGTGACGTTCCTGGTGATAGCTCGTAGTAAAGGGATATGAGTAAAGTGATATTTGTGGGAGGCATTAGAACTATGCAGCATCGCGTCCTTTATCTCAGTGATTTACATGCCGAGATCCTTCACTGTGACGAGCTCAGTGACGCAGCTCGCCATAAACAGACGTAGGCAGAATACTCGTGCGCTGCCGTGATGGACTGCGCTGTCACTCATCGATAAGGTGTTGTGGATGGGTGTCAGATCCCATATTGCAATCACTGTCTCGCTATCCATTCGTCAAACCACCTTTTCCTATTGCTCTTCATTATATCTTTTTTTATTAATATGCAGAGCGTAATAGGATATAAATAACATATATACTGTTTCCTCGGTGCACAATATTTTATAACTGATGGATATACAGTCTACCAAGAAATTATCAAGATCCTATGTTCTACGACTGTGAAACTGAACGACATTTTTCATTTATGTTTCAATGTGTATAGTAATCCCGAGTAAATGAATGTTCAGGATGTTGCTGAATTATTTTACTTTAAGGAGTAAGATAGTAAAACATCATATACGGTAATCGAAACAGTTCCTACGTGATTGCTTCAAAATTCTTCATATTTATTCTCAAAACGGAGAGTACAGAGGGAACTTCAATGCACTATTCGCTGACTATAAGGTTGTGGACAGTTATATAATTCTACTGATTAGTGGAACTGTTATTAAAATCCAACATAATAGTCTGAAAAGTTAGTCAGGCCACACCAAAGCACACAACAGTATCCCTTGGTATAAAAAAAAAATCGCTCGCTGTCGCATTGTTTATCGTAACGAAGTGGACTGATATTTATGTCCGAAGCTGTACGTTAGTCCCAGAATGACCACAGAGCAAGCAGTCCCTTCGGTAACAGTCCTTTGTAAATTATGGTTTCATATCAGATTAATATTTTGTCTTTATCTGTATCGGTCTCTATGAGGTCCACTGCAGTATCTGACTTTGCACAGGGAGGGAGATAGCCAGAATTAACCTTTTCCCTTACTACTAAAGTACGAAGTGGTAAAGAGTATCGAAAGTGGTACATGTGAGAGTTGAAGGGTTATATACATTATTTGTGTTTGTGACTGAAGCATGAGTAGTGGATGGGAAGGTAGAAGACTAGCTATGTTTTCATGCTTACTGTTCTCCTCGCCAGCAGAGAAATTTGGGGTGTACAGTGGAAAGCCGTCCTCCATTCACTGAATCACGGTAAATGACATCCTATTTCTGTGTCTACATTCCTAGGTTTTGTTTCAATAGGTGTATTCATTTCAGCCCAAGTAGCCTCAGGGACCGAAACAGCATGCTAGAATCCTTACTACCTCTTCCTTGGACTTTTTCTTTCTTTCTTTTTTCCTACGTAAAGCGTGTTAGAATTCTTTTCCATGTTGTCTGTGCAAAGTACGTCGGCAGTAGAAGACGATGAAAGGCACAGAAGAGAATATTAAGAGGAAATATGCAAACTAAATCGCTTCGTTACGGGTGCTAAGGGGCCTGCGCAGCCCATAAAATACGAGGCCATGAGCCTACGGCAAAGCTTGTATGTTGTTGTTCAGTATTGCCTGGCACAAGGGTAGCGCTGGTGATTACGTCTATCCAGGCTGCTGTATCTTGATTACCTTTTCTCTCGGTATCAGATTACTTGCTGAGCTACGACCTTTTGGCCGGTGCAGCTACTGACTCCAAGGTCACTTTCTCAAAAGAGGTTAAAGGCTAACCTGTATTCAGTCCAATGTCTAAAATCTTCTATCTGTCAAATTTCAATATAAATCGACCATTGTTTTGGCAAGAATAGAAAATAAGGTTTTAAAAAAGCGACGCCTCCCTAAACACACCGCTGGGGGTCGCAACTTACCCTCTATGCATCCCATTACCTGTAAGTGTTTACCTGCTAAATTTGAGTTCTATCCATTCACTGGATTGGGTGGCCTGAAGGAGGGAGTGGGGGCTCTGCCCCCCTGTCCCGTCCCTTGGATACGTCCTTGTCGGGTATAAACTAACCTGTGAGGTGTATCAGTTTTTTTTTTTTTTTTTTTTATCCCAAGGTAGTACTTGCCAAACATGAGCCAAATCTGTTCTGTTTGGCCAGCTATAAACAGAAATCCTTAATGCTAGATATACGAAGTTCATGACTTTTCACATAAACTTAAAGTTTAACACTTGCAATGCTCTAAACTCACCCAGAGATTAGATTAGGACAAAACAGATTGCTTAGCTAAGAGAGAGATATTCCATTAGTCAGCGAGCTAACACTATCTACAAAAACACTTTCGCTGCTTTACACGCACTGCAGTCAGACGATTTAGGTCAGCCGAGGGAAAAACGTGCGAGTCAAAAGGTTAATGGATGTACGTCGCCTTTTTCAGCATCTACTTTTGTCATCAGATAGTTTAAGAGGTGATAATACTCTAAATTTGCATAATTACCAGATGAAAACAAAGCCCAGTTACACAAAATCGTGGAACGTGAGACCTGAGCCATCAACGTGAGCTGAATAAGGCAAGTGATAACCTCCCTCCACCCACAACAACACGACACGGAAATAACGTATACAAATTTAAACCCAGCAACCTTATAAACCGCAGAGAGAGATGACATTTACCTGATTTAGCTTTTGACACCACGTCTTACGAAATGCGAAACCAGACAATGCAAAAACAGACAGATATTTTTTGTGTAGCATCTGTAACCCTTTCAGTCCGGTTACGTATTTCACGTTTCATTCTTATCGCTATCTGACAACATTCTTTGGTATGGGAGAGATTTTTCAAGCTGGGGGGGGGGGAGTTAGATATATATTCCATTATCATTTGTACAGCTACAGGACGCTTTTGAGCTTAAGAACATCATCTGGAGTGGTACAATCACTCAAATCACCACCTTGAATTAGTTAAAGTCTTCACACAAGAATTTCACGCATCAGTTGTACAGAAACATCATTATCGCTTGTACACAGATATTACATTTATCATTCTTTAGGGCAACATCCTTACAGCCTGCGTACTTTAATTACATTTATCAGGTTTCGGGCAGCCTCCTTTCAGCTTGCACTCATAGATTACATACATCAGAGCAGCCTCTATAAAGCATGAGTACAAAGATTATATTCATCAGTTTTAAGGCAGCATTGTTAAAGCTTGTGTGTATATCTGCCTTCTTACACACACACACACACACACACACACACACAGACACACACACACACACACACACACACACACATACACACACATAGTTTCCGAGAGTTCGTTTGCTCGGTGTGTTGAGTATTATTTGGATAATGGCAGTTTTGGGAGTTCCTACCAAAGAAGGACTTATTTTAAAACGCTCCCTCTGTTACTCCATCGTTTTGGCTAATCCTGTACACTTTCTCTGTTCTCTCTAAATTTGGTCATACTTTTCATAATTCTCTCTCTCTCTCTCTCTCTCTCTCTTTCTCTCTCCACACATTTTTCCACAACCTCAACATTCTTCGGTGCCTCCCTCAAAAGAATGCCTTATCATACCACATTCCCAGCGTGTCTGGCTGGTTACGAAGCGTCCATCTGCGAGTACATAGGGCCGAGGTCACATCATGCATCCGGAATTTCGTCCCGGCCCTTACTGCCAATTTACGGAACTGCGCGCATACCCAGGAACAAATCGCACAGCGTCATTTACGACTGTACCGTGTTTCCGATATACTCATTTCACCTTAACCTGGCCTAAAACTACCAGCCCTCCATCTTTAATACTGAGTTCCAACAGTGGATTAACACTAGAATATGATGCTAGTTACGAAGTGCTCTGGAAAGGATGTAGAGCCGTAGTATTGCTTTATTCTGCAACTAAGCCGTGGAAATAGGCTACAAAAAGATGAACACCTGGGCAAAGTTTAGGTGAAAGAACTATAGTCACAGAGAAGTTTTATATAAAGCACGTAGAGTCATAGCAGTGCCTTTTTCTAGCACTGAACAACGGAAAATAAGCTGGTGAAGGACGAATATCTCCGCCATATTAAGATGAACGAATTCTAAAGATGAGAGAGATAGATGGATAGATAGATAGATAGATTGATTAGATAGATAGATAGACAGATAGATACAGTATAGATTGATAGATACTGAAAGACAGACAGACAGACAGATAGATAGATAGATAGATAGATAGATAGATAGATGGATAGATAGATAGGCAGGTTATGGACAAGGGCAAGAGTGTACCGAACATCAGATAGGTGACTCAGGCCATAGTCACTTCTACGTACTCTCCCACAGACAAAAGGGGCGGGGAGGAGGATGCGTGAGGGCGTGGAGGAGATAAACCTGGCCAGACGGAAACCACAAAGGGAAGATAAACAAACAGGGGGCGAGACAGAGAGACAGAGACAAAGGAACTAGGCGAGATAAAGGGAGGGCCTGTGCTACGGGACGCCTGCCCAGATATTAGGGAAGATCTTTATACATTCTCTAAATCCCTTAACGCAAAAAATATCTTTATAGCAGTGCATTGTTATCAGAAATAGTCTTGCTTTTCGTATATTTTCTAACTATCTATCTATTGTCAGACACCTTAATCCCGTAAGAAGTGGCCACAAACAAATTGCCTCCAATTCACTTCGTCCTCCACCATCTGGCAACCTTACCTCCAACTCACACCCGCTTTCTCCCATAGATCTCTTCACTCCATCCTCCATTTCATCCTTGGTCTCCGCCTCCCCTCTTCCCCTCCACCTCACTCGTATATTCTCACTTAACAGTCACTCTGATATCACTGTAAAATATTTGAAAAGTGTATGAGTGAGGAAGAAAGTAGGTGAGCAATCTTGTGCACAACTTCGGAAGATCTCTAACGGTAAAAGGGCTACTGATGGCAACATGTAATTCCTCCATTTCGATAGTCTCCTCTAAGCAAAATAAGATCGTCTGGTGATGTTAGACACTGAAGAGGAAAGACGTCACCGGAATAAAAGGGATAAGCTTAAAAAGGTTTTTAAATTCGGCTCCAGTTTCTGATCCCTATTGTGTGTGTGACGTACCCGCGGACCGCTTTATCCTGTCACGCGTCACTCATCAACGTTACGCTACCATGCACAACCATAACAAAATGCCACAGGTCTTTTTATACGGACCCTTACAGCTCCCAACAGCCGCGTAATTACTGAATAACACTGATTACACAGAAACTCATTATCAGTTAGCTGTTCAAATAAAAACCTGACGAGACCCTAACTGGAATGGAATGACCTTTCAATATCATCCACGTTGACACCAAATGATTTCCTTAAGCCTATATAAAACTCCTCTTTGTAAAGGAGTGTGAACCAACCTCTTGGATTCCTTCCCTAACATGTTTTTATTGAATTCTGATGCACTCCACACAATATTATTTTTATCTCATAATACACTCCTCAATACAGGGACTAGAAGCAGTCTTGGATAATCTTTTTAATAACGTCGTTTTTGCCTTGTCTTAACTAACGCCCCCCCCTCTCCCTCTCAAAAAAAAAAAAAAAAATCCACACATTGGAAATGATCTACCTAAAGAAGTTAAAACAAACTCTTCAGCCTTGTAAATGAAAAAGTGCGTGAGAGTTGGATGATTGAGGAAAAATTCTTATAAGCTTTTACGAGTTAAGAGGCACAGCTGGTTCGCCCAGCATCAATCTGCCCTTTAAGGTGATGGCCCTGACGAGATGGCAAGGCGGCGCCGGGTCCACTAGGCCGGCCCGGATCCCTATCATTACCGTTATCGCCGGTCATTTAGCCGCTCAGATCCCCGCCTCGGTACCCTTCATGATCAATTACTGAGGTGGCCGGCACTCGGGGGGGCCTTTCCTCCTGGCGATCCACATCCGATAAGCACCAACGCCAGGTCATCACACTAGTAGGACCAGGAGGAGGAGGAGGAGGAGGAGGAGGAGGAGGAGGAGGAGGAGGAGGAGAAGAAGAAGAAGGAAAAGGAGGAGGAAGACGAGGAGGAGGAGGAAGACGAGGAGAAGAAGGAAAAGAATGAGGATGAGGAAGAGGAAGAGGAGGAGAAGGAGAAGGAAAAGGAGGAGCAGAAAGAAAAGGAGGCGGAGGAGAAGAGGAGGAGGCAAAGATGACAGGCAGCGGGAGCATTAGGAGAAAAAAGTGGAGGAGGAGGAGGAAGATGGGGACAGAGAGCAGGAGGGAGATGATTAAAAGGAAGAGGAGGAGCAGGATGTCGAGTAGCAGGAGGAAAGAGACAGGTTCTTCTGGGGCCGTACTTATAAAACCTACATCATAGTTATGTGAAAGTCAGAAATGTGAGACTTAAGGAGCAGTTCATCTTAACAAAGTCGAGACTTTGTTAGGTCGAAATCATAAGCATCTGAGATAGTATTTGCTATATGTTGCACTTGCGAGCTTTGAATATTGAAGAAAAAAAAAAAGTAAAAAAACAGCAGAGAAAAGACGTAACAAAAAAAACTAAAATCAATACGATATTTTTCTTAAATGTTTTCGGCGAAAACTCAGCTGATTAATGTCAGGTTTTAGGAATTATTTATTTGCCGCTTTGTTTCACTGTGGACGAGGACATGTTGCCTCACCGCACCAGCCTGTAAACAAACACCACCACCGCCACCAGCAGCATGGAGAACTCCAACAGTACGATTGAGAAACGCACAAGTCGTCGTCACCATTACAGAGTTGCATTTTTCCAGTTGCAAGGTATGGCAACATTAAAATAACTTTCATCTGGTCTTTGGAGGCTCCTTGGCACCACCACCACCACCACCACCACCACCGCCACTCCCTGTCCCTTAATGGCCGTATAATCTTTGGGGCTTTGAGGGCTCGCTGACACCACCGTCCCCTCTTCCTTCAGTTGCTGTTTTCTTGTGGGCTTTGGAGGCTCCCTGATAGGCTCCACCCCTCTCTTCTTTATTACCCTTCGTATCGTGGGCTTAGGAGACTCCCTGACACCACCACCCCTGGTTCTTTAGTAGCCATGTATTCTTGTGGGCTTTGGAGGCTCCCTAGTTTGCCCATCCCCCTTCCTTAGTAGCTGCGTATTTGTGTGGACTTAGCAGGCTCCCTGGTACCCCTCACCCCTTCCTATCTTCCTCGGCTGCGATTAATTTTACCCATTTACATCTATCATTTGCTGGTAGGTGAGGGCGCCCATCATCCACTCACTTGATGTAGTGCTGTCTACTTCTTGCTTCATGTCTATCATTATTTATTTGTCTGTTCTCCACTCTTCCTGTTTCTCCCATCCTCGCTTTTTTTTTTTTTTTTTTTATGTGCTCGACTCTGGGCATATTTGTCTGTTCTCCATTCTTCCTGTTTCTCCCATCCTCGCTTTTTTTTTTTATTTTTTTTTATGTGCTCGACTCTGGGCATAGGCTTCTCAGCCTGCTCCCAAGGCCCAGTAGTCCTCCTACATATCGTACACCTCTACATGTCACCACTTCGGCGCTAACACCCACCGTCCATATTGAATACATGCTAGGGCTGTCTCATACAGGACTGGTGTGTTGGTATTAGCGGGGGTATTTTTACGACAAGTCGGCGGGTCGTCTGGTAGATCAGTAAAGTCTGCCGTAATGAAATTCAAATCCTTAAACTGGTTCCTGCCCCAGCGGAGATTTGAACCTGGGTCCGGTAGGACCGCAAGCCACCTCTCTACCGATTGAGCCACCGCCTTCCCCACTATTTATTACTCTTCTTTCAACTTCAGGTGGGTCTACACTGAGTGATTAGTCAGATGATTTCCTGTAACCTAAGAAACCATGTTCAACGCTGGGTGGTAACCATATAGCCAGATAACGGAGCGTCCTTAAGTACTCTCTTGCATGATATTTGGTTATTTTTTATACACAAGAGTTCGTATTCAAGGCGGTTAAGGAAGCGCCCTAATAAATCTTCCTCAGAGACTGAGTTTTGGATACGGAAGACTAATATCACTTCGTACGTTATATATGCCGAGTATGGTGATAATAGAATGATTTAAGCAACACTGAAGAGGACAGTAAGGGGTAATAATCATAATAACTCCCTGAGGAGGAGGTGTTAGGGAGCTTCAAGAGAACAGGCGTCAAAAGGACATTATCGCGTACAATGCAGAACCAAGCCATCAAGGAAGAGGAACCAGCGAACCTCTTTACTCCGTTATTATTATGACGGCATTTGTGTTTTGTTCTTACTATCACCGCACGACTTCCTTTAACTTTGGTACGACCCCTGGAAGTCAAGGAGGTAAGCAACTGGGATCTCGTAAACCATTCACTTCGAGAGGTCGTCCCCAAACGGAATAAAATTGTCTAGTGATAGCGAGAGTAAAACGTGAAAGTCGTCATAATGCCGAAGAAGTGAAACCCACAAGATTAGTAATATGTTCCCTTAAACGCATAAATATCATATATGGGAGTATTATTATTACACAAAAAAAGGGGTAAAGGAGCTTCAAACCTCAAAGAAAATGTACCAAGGAGCCTCCACGCCCTCACCACACCAAAGGATGAGCCTTCAGATGGACTCTCTCTCTCTCTCTCTCTCTCTCAGTGCCCCATGAATATCAAATAAATGGTATCAGGGAGCGGGTGTGAGTGTGACGGGGGCTGTCCGGGTGATGTAGGGGGCACTCCAGTAAGATGGATGACACGCCTCGCTGCAGGGTACTAAAACAGTCCACATGGCGTAAGGAAAAGGGAGAGAGGAAGAGAAAGTGAGACAGAGATAGAGAGAGAGAGGGACAGAGAAAATTAGAGCAACAGTCTATTCTATTCCAGCCATCCCTTCCCAAGCAAATCTAACGAGGAAATCACCCCAAAAAAACGCGAGTCTTAATTTTCGCAACCGAAGACCTAGAGAATAAAACGGGTTATTTTGTTATCTAGTATTTACCCCAGGAGTCCAAATTATCTACTCTAGCCATCGAGAACTATTACTCAGAGTAGATAAGATCGTTTGGGCAGGAGGGTCAGAAAAAAACCATTAATCCTTTCCGATCCGAGAACATCTTTTAAAATTGTATTCTGGGTATCACTAAAAGATTTCCGCCAGTTCAGGTGTAATCCCTGGGGCTGGAGGAGTCAGGGTACCGGCAGACTGTCATCCGTAACCAATTCTGTGGCAATCCGTCAGCACCCTGTCAGGTTGGTGTGGCCGCGGCATGGCGAAAATGAGACCGCTGGAACCCCCTAAAAATTACCGGGGTGGACTGGTGGACAGGATGGTGGCACCACAATTAGAGGGGCGGCAGTGACAGAGCTACCGGGGCGCACGAGAGAGGAGTCTGAGGCCGCGTTCAGAAAGAGTCTTAACTCATTTTTTTACTTTAGGTAAGTCTCCTCTGTCACGAATCAAATTCGCGACATTTTCCTCTTGTGAGAAACCACGAACTATTAGTGGAAAACTCACTGTATATCGCTCAGTTACCGTTTCTCTCTCCATTTCGGTGGTATACTTTTCAAAACATTCGTCACTGTTTCAAAAGTGACCGATCTAATGCACGTCATAAGTGCTCTATTGAGCGATATTACTGTTTCTTTATTGTTCACCCCTGCTTGCCTCAACCGTTAGCCACGCCTTCTTCCGGTGGCTTGTGCGTCCTACCCATACATCGTATTTTGAATTCAGTCAAGTGTCTGCCGTGACGGAGTGAGGGTCTGTGCTCCAGCAGTGAGAGGTCAGCTAGCACCCAGGCTCCACTAGACTACAGTTGTCAGGCTCCCACCCTTCGTTGGTGATACACTGCATTCATTGACCAGTATTTCCTTTTCGTTTTCCTAGACTTAAGAGTTTAGTTAAGGTGTTTTTCATAGGCGTAAGAATTTAGCTTTGAGTGAGTGAGTGAGTGCGATCTCATCAATTTGATTTTGAAATGTAAAGTTAAATTTATTTTGTAATCAATAAATTTAACAGTTCTTCTTCTTGAGCTTAATGTAATGTAAACTCGTGTTTCATTTCTCCATAATTAAGCTTATTTCCCTTATAGCTCTTAGCTTGCATAAACGTTTTGCCATTCATAACTGGTACTTAGGCCAGTCTTGTTGTATTAGGCTTAAAATCCGTTGTGCCTCCTAGGAGTTAAGCATCAGTAAGAACCTGATATTATTAATAGTATTAGTTATTTATTGTCAGGGGTGAAGTAACTTTCTCCAGAGGCTAACAGTACTAATAAACAGCAGTTGAGTAATTAGTCTCTGCTGTGTACTGTTGAGAAAGTTTATAAATTCTCCTTCTTAGAGAATCGTGCGAAGCAAGCCAGCGTGAAGTAATCATTGCTTGATTTAGCAAGACAATCATTGTCCCTGCTCTTCAATATTATTGAACATTATTATCATTTAAATAATATTTGCATTTATTTTAAAAACCCCGTGACAACTGGCGACCTCATTCCAGGATAACTCCTAGCTCTAAAGCTATTCACGAGATAATACTCACTCGTTCATATTTAGGTATTTATCATTTAAGTTTATAGGCACAAGTTTACTGGTGTTTACCGTTAATTTAGCAAGTGAATTTTTGCTTTATTAATCCATAGAGTACTTAACACTATTTAGTACTTTATTCTTGGTAACTCCAGACGATTTTATTCGCTTTTGGGAAGTCGCCGAACCCATTGTGTTAATTATTGAGTCTTCCCAGTCATGTGCATTTTGCTTTATTCTTATCCAGTTAACTAGATAAAACTGGTCACCACTAGCTTGTGTCTGTACTCTTTACTTGTGTTTATTAGCATTCGTTTGCGAAGTAGCAGTCAGTACTGAGTCGCTAGTTATTTAAATTGAGCTAGCATCATGGCAGCCAGTGCTTATGTACAAGAAGCCAAAGATATGGGCCTCACAGACCCAGAGAAAATTCAGAGTTACGTTCTCTCACGGTTTAATTACGAGCAAGAACGTGAGAAAGATGCTCGTGAAGAGCTTAGAATCCAACGCGAACACGTGCGAGAACAGCGCGAATACGAGCAAGAACAGCGCGAACACGAACAAAAATAATGCAAGCTCGAGTTAGAACAAGAGCGACAACAACGCGAACACGAGCAAAAACAACGTGAACTTGAGCTAGTACAAGAGCGAGAACAAAGCGAATACGAGCGAGAACAACGCGAATACGAGCGTGAACAACGAGACAGAGAACGAGAACACGAACGTGCCGAGCAAGAAGCACGCGAAAAACACGAATATAAAATGCTGAAGCTCAAGCGAGATTCCTTGGCTTCAGATACATCTGGTGCAGTTGGTCAAAGTTCCACGAGCGTTCTCCCTGCACATGTCCTGGCGACCCCACGCATCAAGCTTCCCTCATACAAGGAAGGCGAGCGAATCGAGCCGTACATAGCTCGTTTTGAGGACATGGCAGACATGTATCAACTGGATGAGGCAGCTAAGCGGCTTCAATTTCTTAGTTTATTTGAGGGCCCTGCCCTCGATATTCTCCACAGAATTCGTGGAGACAGTCTCACGTATGAGATGATGAAAGTTGCACTCATTAAGGCGTATGATCTCACAGTAGACGACGCCAAAGTTCAGTTCATGCGAGCTCGTCTCCAAGACAAGGAGACAGCTGTTCAGTTCCTCGACCGTCTCACTGCTTACTTAAATGAGTGGATGGAGAAAGATGAAACTCCTTCCACGCGTGAGAGGATAATTGACCTTATGCTGGGTACACAGCTAGAGAGGTCGTGGCCTGCTGAGCTCATAGCACAGCTTAAGATCTGCCAGGTGAAAGATGCCAGCCAAATGGCAGAA
Source organism: Coenobita brevimanus (assembly GCF_032717465.1). NCBI lineage: Eukaryota > Metazoa > Arthropoda > Malacostraca > Decapoda > Coenobitidae > Coenobita > Coenobita brevimanus. The sequence goes on from NC_136977.1 coordinate 23,666,753, forward strand.
AAGGCTGACGCCTATTTTACTGCATACGGGTATCAAACTCGTAAGCAAAACATCTGGAACAGGAAAGCTGATAAATCTGGGAAGTCGTCTCAGACTGAACCCCAGCAACAAGGCCATTCTCAGAATAGTGGCCAAGGTCCAAAACCGCAGTGGAAGGACCAGGGGCAAAACACTCAGAAACCTGAGTGGAAGAGGTACAACAAGTATCCTAACCAGCAGCAGTATCAGCCACGCAACCGACCGTCGGGACAAACTTTTTCACCACCAGCTCAAAAGAGGCAGGAAGCGAACGCAGCCTTCATTCCTCAACAGCAGCATGGTGGTCACGTCCCTACCAGTATGGGTACTCCCCAACAGTTCACTAGTCCCACAGTGACAGTGAACCCCCCTACACAGATGGCCAATGTTCCATCTTCCCAGGCAGTGAGTACAACCCCTCAAGTATATAATTCTCAAGGCACAATGTTTGCCGCATCAATTCAGCACCCTCATGAGTGGCTAGCTGCTTCCTCCGCAGGCCCTCCCACAGGTGACAGTACCTTCCTTGTTCAGCCAGGGTTTGTGGGAGGCATTCCTGTGAAGGTCCTGAGAGATAATGGATCCTCAGGTTCCTCTGTCAAACAGAGTTTAGTTCGGTCTGAGCAGTACACAGGTCGACAGATCCATGCAAACCTTATTGATGGATCAGTGAGATTGTTCCCTGAGGCATGTATCCAGGTGGCATCTCCATTTTATACTGGTACGACACTCGCAGTTGTCATGCCAGAACCTTTATTTGACCTCATCATAGGCAACATTATCGGTGTCAAGGATAGTTGCACCGAACATGACGCTACTCAGACTTCAGCTGCGGTAACACGAGCCATGGCTGAGGCTCCAGACTGTGTCACGCCAGTGATCATTGAATCGCCGCAAGATCTGATGTGTAGCCAACTTGTTGTACAAGAACAACATTCTGACCCAACACTTGCTGCCGTGCGGAACAAACAAAAGGGTCGAGTGATTAAGTATTCACGGGGAGGTCGAGCCAATTTCCTTTGCAAACAAGGACGGCTCTACCGTGAGTCACGAACACCCGAGGGCGAGGTTCGACTGCAGTTTGTCATTCCTGCCAAGTACCGCCTAGCAATGTTACAATGTGGTCATTGTTCAGCCTCAGGAGGTCACATGGGCAAAAGGAAGACCCAGGGCCGTATCCGAGCTGACTTTTTCTGGCCAGGGATGGGACGAGACATAGATAGTTTTGTGCGTTCCTGCAGTGTGTGTCAAAGTACCACTAATCAGTGACATGTTCTTCCTGTGCCATTTGTAACCACATCCGTAATCTCTGAGTCAGTTGAGAGACAGGGTAGTGGTGAAGTGGGTGCAGACCTGATGTCTCACCCATTGGCCCCACAGGACACAGTATGTCCAGGGCCTGTACATACATATTATGTACCGTAAGTTAAGGGGGAAGTTCGAGAGAGAACTCCGCAGAGGCGACTCGAGGCTACGGAAGCCCGAGTTTGCACAAGGATTCTCAGCTCCCCGATATTAATATAAGTACTGTAGGTTAAGGGGGAAGTTCGAGAGAGAACTCCGCAGAGGCGACTCGAGGCTACAGAAGCCCAAGTTTGCACAAAGATTCTCAGCTCCCTGATATTAATATAAATACTGTAGGTTAAGGGGGAAGTTCAAGAGAGAACTCCGCAGATGCAACTCGAGGCTACGGAAGCCCGAGTTTGCACAAGGATTCTCAGCTCCCCGATATTAATATATGTACTGTAGGTTAAGGGGGAAGTTCGAGAGAGAACTCCGCAGAGATGACTCGAGGCTACAGAAGCCCGAGTTTGCACAAGGATTCTCAGCTCCCCGATATTAATATAGGCACTAGGCTAAGGCACAGGTTGAGGACCCTTGTGCAGTTCGAGGCTATGTAAGCCCGAGTTTGCATAAGGATTCTCAACTTGCCGACACTAATCGTAAGTGTAGAGTTAAGTTTAACCAGTAAACTACACGAGTCCTCGAGACAACGGCGTCCAGGGACTACGTTTCCTGGTTAATAATCTACCTAATAAATTAATGGCGACCTCGAATGTACGAAGCTTAGACTGTCACTCGTATTTTTCAGCTAGAGCGTACCTTTTGTAGCATGTACTGACTGCTAGGCAGAGAAAGTAATTGTAACGTAATAAGAATTTTTGTCTCATTGACACTTTTAATGCTCCACCTTAATTGATTTTGCAGGTACAGCAATGGGTGTAGCAGTTTTGCTGTGCGGGCCAGCTGATTGTCTGCCACACGCTGCCACCTCTTCTCCTCTGCCTTCGTCGTTGCCATATTATTAATATTTACTATTATTTTACACGTAGGTACAGTTACACTACAACTGTCACACCTACACCGTGTATCACATACACCACGCTACACAACAATTAGTTGTCAGTGTAAATGTAGCGAATTTTCGCTCAGTTTGACCTGAGTACAGGATTTTCACCGTCGTCACGGAGTTTTTTCCCTCAAGCTTGCTTCTATTAACGTAAATATGAGTTTTTTTTTTTTTTCGCTCACTGGCGACTGTGACTTTCTCCTGTAGCAGGATAGCACACACACCACAGTGTGAATCTTGTGTGACTGAGTTAGGATTTATATGTATGCATATTGAAATCTTTTTTCTGAAGAAAGAAAGATTTGATTTTCATGGGGCGTAATGTCACGAATCAAATTCGCGAAATTTTCCTCTTGTGAGAAACCACGAACTATTAGTGGAAAACTCACTGTATATCGCTCAGTTACCGTTTCTCTCTCCATTTCGGTGGTATACTTTTCAAAACATTCGTCACTGTTTCAGAAGTGACCGATCTAATGCACGTCATAAGTGCTCTACTGAGCGATATTGTTTCTTTATTGTTCGCCCCTGCTTGCCTCAACCGTTAGCCACGCCTTCTTCCGGTGGCTTGTGCGTCCTACCCATACATCGTATTTGAATTCAGTCAAGTGTCTGCCGTGACGGAGTGAGGTTCTGTGCTCCAGCAGTGAGAGGTCAGCTAGCACCCAGGCTTCACTAGACTACAGATGTCCAGGCTCCCACCTTTCGTTGGTGATACACTGCATTCATTGACCAGTATTTCCTTTTCGTTTTCCTAGACTTAAGAGTTTAGTTGAGGTGTTTTTCATAGGCGTAAGAATTTAGCTTTGAGTGAGTGAGTGAGTGCGATCTCATTAATTTGATTTAGAAATGCAAAGTTAAATTTATTTTGTAATCAATAAATTTAACAGTTCTTTTTCTTGAGCTTAATGTAATGTAAACTCGTGTTTCATTTCTCCATAATTAAGCTTATTTCCCTTATAGCTCTTAGCTTGCATAAACGTTTTGCCATTCATAACTGGTACTTAGGCCAGTCTTGTTGTATTAAGCTTAAAATCCGTTGTGCCGTCTAGGAGTTACGCATCAGCAAGAACCTGATATTATTAATAGTTCGTATTAGTTATTTATTGCCAGGGGTGAAGTAACTTTCTCCAGAGGCTAACAGTACTAATAAACAGCAATTGAGTAATTAGTCTCTGCTGTGTACTGTTGAGAAAGTTTATAAATTCTCATTCTTAGAGAATCGTGCGAAGCAAGCCAGCGTGAAGTAATCATTGCTTGATTTAGCAAGACAATCATTGTCCCTGCTCTTCAATATTATTGAACATTATTATCATTTAAATAATATTTGCATTTATTATAAAAACCCCGAGACATCCTCCATGGTAGTAAAATATTAACGTGGACTTTTTTGTTCTGCCGTATTTTTTTGGCATTATTTTTCACTCGAGTTTGACTGTAGGGTGTCTGGTCGTTGTTCGATTGAAGGTATATGTACAAACAAAATATCTAAAAAGTAATATAATGAGTGTGTTTCCTGTTTCGTCACTACGGTCATGCTGATTCTCACACTCCGCTTGACCCTTTCCCTTTCCTGGACGCCACACTTTTACTGCTCGGGCTGGAACACATTTTTAACTTGACGGAGAACTTAGTTAGCTGGACGGAACACTTATTTAACTTGAGACACTTTTAAAACACATATTTAACTTGAGAGTCATTTTTGGCGAGCTGAATGCAACATTTTCACCTAACTTGATGCAGCCTTTTTTCTGACTAGACGCTCTATTTTTCTCTAGCTGAGGCAAAAGCTTTATCTGGACACAGCACGTTTATCTTTCTAGAAGCAGCACCTGTCTAACTGAACATAGCTCGTATCTAGAAACAACACTTATCTAAGTGGTTACAACAATTATCAATAGAGCCACAAAACTTATCTAACCGAATGCCGCACTTATTGTGGCACATTTATCGAAGAGTAGTACATTCATCTAACACTAAACACATTCACCTAACACTAACTCATTCATCTAACACTTACACATTCATATAGCACTAACACATTTATCTAACTAACACATTTATCTAACTGTGGCACATTTCTCTAACTGGCGGCAACAGCAGCTCTTGCTTAAATCCCATACTTAACCGGCCTACTTAAACTTCTTGCTCACTTCCATCACCCATGATAACCACCCATACCTTCGGTCCATACTAAATGCCCACACTCTCTGACCACACTGACCATTCATAACCTTCCATTCTTGCTTCATATCCACGCCTGCTGCCCTGTTTCGCTGCTAACGCTTTCTATCCCTACCTCAGCCATCTGTCCATTACCTTCCCCTCTATTGCCTCAGTAGGATCGTAGGGACCTGAGGCGGTTAGGTCGTCTAGATAATTATGGTAAGAGTCATCAGTCACCTACACCTGCGCGGCATTAAGTGATCCTAACTTGTAATTGAACCCTAATGAGCCATATCTGGTTGGAACGCCTTAACCTACTACGGTCTACCGTCAGATGTGCACTTGCTGGCTATATGGTTGCCACCCAGCGTAATGGTTTACTGGAGTACAAGAAGCCATCTGTTGTCACTCAAGTACAGTCACCTGGAAGCAGCACTACAAGTACATCGAGTGAGGGAATGGTGGCCGTCCCTCCTACCACACACACACAATTCAAAATCTTCCACTCACCCCCACTCCTTACCGTCCAAACTCACTTCCCCTTTCCTCTGTCAACACCGTCTGTTCACCCTACGACTAAACCTTCCATCCTTACCTTATATCAACACCCTGCGGTGCCAACACCCTCTATACACACTGCACAAATCCTTTCATCCTTAATCCATACCCACATTTTTCGCTCTCTTTCGCTCCCGACACTCAATAGAAACACTTCATAATTAAAATCTTACACTCCTGCTCCAACTCTACATTTTCTGTTCTCGTCCATCACCCTAAACAGTACATACATAACTCTCAAAATACAAAAAACCTCCTTGTTTACTTCATATTCATTGCCTTCACTCCTATTTTTACCAACATTTCCTATGTGCAAAGTTAAGTACGCAATCTCAGTTCCCTCCATTTCAAGCCAACATTTTCCAATACATCCCAAGTACACACTCTCTCTCCACACTTTCTCTCTCTCTCTCTCTCTCTCTCTCTCTCTCTCTCTCACACACACACACACACACACACACACACACACACACACACACACACACACACACACACATACTGGACATTTCTCGTCGACACACACACTCCTCCCACACACCATGTTTGTAACTCCCTTCTTGACACCTGATATAAATTTCCACCCTCAGCTTTCGTGTGTGTTCATTGCCCCTTTCGTCAACCACTTAAGTTAGGCCCCACAATTTCTGCCAACACAGCATATTCTTGAAATTCACCTACGACTGCCCACGCCTTAACCCTTCAGCTGCGACATGCGACGAGAGTATTCCCATTCTCCATACCTACAGACGATTTTATTCAGCCGAGACAATCCGTGCTAAGCTAGTTAAATACCATCTCTGTAACCCTCTCGCAGCGATGAATGAGCTCAAGCTTTATTTTGTCTATCCACACAAGATTTTATTCAAGTGGCTTAATCTGTACGCAGTTAATGGGATAAATTACAACACACCAAAACATGCTAGCAATACCATACCTTCAGACCTACCTATACCATTTACCCAGGCAGTGCAGAAAGATTATTTTCACCCTTCCTCGCCCACTTCCGCATCCCATCCCTCTTCCCATACCTAACACTGCACCTAAACTCGCTTCAGCATCTTCACACACACACTACACCTACAACCCACACCCAGGCTCACCAAAAAATCTTTCATCATTCATTCTTCCCACAACCCACACGACTTCCCACACCTACCGTCCCACATTTATTCCTTCACTCTGCACTCAACTCTCTTCACAGTTCACAGTCTCACCCACAAAAAGCTCTTCCCAGGTACTTCCCGCTACCCACACTTCACCTGTGAGCCCACACCCAGAGCAACCTTTACCCACCTCTACACGTCTAAGCCCTACATCCAACACACAACCACATACATCACCCATACCCGACACTTGTACTCACACTGACAACCCCACTTACACCTACACCCATAAGTACACCCACACCCACTAGCTGAACCCATAACACACCTCCAGTTTCACACACTTACATTCAGCACCACAGCTTACAACCACGACTTACAGTACACTACAACCAAACCTCACGCACAACACAACTCACATTCACAACCATCAAAAACCTCTCCTCCATCATCTTGCCCCTTGCCACACTTACTCCACCTCCTACACCAACACCTACTAAAACCCCCACACCAACACCCACACAAACACCCTCTCATCACCCACCCCTCACCAACAGCCCTCCTCCTCTCCACCCACCCCCACCCCATCTCCCCCATTACTTCCCCATCACGTCGACTCTTACCTGACCTCCCTCGGTGAAGTAGATCAGAATATGGCTAACTAACCTATCGTTACACACACTAAAAATCTCCCATCGGATTGCGGCTGCGCACAGCTTTCTCAACTACCCACGCCCACACCCACTAAAACCACCCTCCCACCAAACCCCCACCCACTATGAACCCTCTCCCAACACCTCACCCCTCAGCACAACCCACCCTGTTTCCCACCCCTCTCACGACGTCTCCCACAACCCCACCCACACCTCTACACCATACACCCACTACCATACCTTCACTTCACGTCTACTACTCACACTGTCCCCAATCCTTTCACCTACACATCCACTGAAAGCAACCCTCCACCACCAACACACCGACAGACCTCTCCCTCCCTCCCAAATCACCTCCTTGCTCCTCACGCACAAAACTCCTCTCCGCGATAAGAATCTGATTACGGCTAAATTACAGGTCGTTACACATTCACTATAAAAAATCTCCCTTCATCTTACTCCACTTCCCACATCCACAGCCACTACTCATCTAGTCTTTTATCAAACCTCCCTCCTCATCTCATCTCACCACACAACCACTTTCCCACCCCCTTACACCCTCATCCCCACACCCCCACTTACACCACAACCAAACCTTACACCTGCACCCCTACTACCACAGCTACACTCATCATCCACTACCTACATCCCCATCCCTCCTCACACCCACAAAAAACACCCTCCCATCACACCCACACCCACATTCACACCGCCCACCCCTCCCTTATCATCCGGCCCCTCACCAGACCCCCCTTGGTGATACGGGTCAGAATATGGTTAACTAGCATGTCGTTACACACACTAAAAGTCTTCCATCATCTTACTCCTTCCCATATCTCACTCTGCTTCCCACACCCACACACCCACACCCAAACACCTACATCACTAAAAATCCTTCCATAACTTGTATCTCTATTCACACCTCACCTTTACACCCTCACCTACCTTCATATTCATCCCAAAATCACATACTAACTTTCACACACACAGTCACACGACCACACCTACACAATGCACCCCCATTCCTTTACACCCACACACTCCCACACCCACATCCCCTATTTCACCCTCACCCATCACCTCGTCCCTAACCAGACCTCCACTCCGACGATATGAGTCAGATTATGGCAAAACTGACTAATATTTCTCATCAACTAACTTCTCCTCACACCCACACCTCACATTGAGACCTACATCCTAATAAAAACATCCTCTCACCTGCACCCATACCCATATCCACTCACCAACATTCACCTTCATCCACCAGAATACTCACGCCACCCAGTCCCCTACCCATTCCTTCATCCACTTGCACACCCACACCCACAGCCACACCCACTAACCCTCACCCGTCATCTCCTCACCCTTTACCAGACGCCTTTGACAATAATAGACTATGGGAAAATTAACTAAATATTTCTCATCATTTAGCTTCTTCCCACCTCCATAACTCAAAACCACATCCATCCACATCCAAGACCCAACCCGTACCCACCAAAAAAAATCTCCCGTTTATACCTACACTCATTAAAAATAACCCCCCATCTATATCCACACCCATACACACCCACTCTCACTAAGACAAACCTCTCACATACACCACACCCCTACACACCCACAACCCAAACCATCACCCTCATCCACTACCATATCAATGCTACACCCCAACTCCTACCCACATCAGCACCCACTAAAAACACCTTCCCACCTACACCCACACCCTCCCACCACCACACCTACGCCTATTTACCTTCCCACCTCTTCGTTCTTACTCCTACCGACACTAACGCCCACTAAAAACATCCCCCCGCCTACTCCCACAAAATTCCACCCACCTACACCCACACCCATTTATCTCTCCCTCAACCATCACCTTCTCGCTCTTACTCCTACCCACATCAACGCCCACTACAAACACCCTCCCACCTACACCCTCACCCACACCCACATCCACTTATCTCCTCCTCACCTGTCACCTTCTCGCCCTTACTCCTATCCATATCAACACCTACTACAAACTCTTTGCCACCCACACCCACACTCACACCCACACCCACTTATCTCCCCCCTCACCCATCACCTTCTCTCCCCTCATCAGACCCCCTGTGGAGATATGGGTCAGGCTACGGCAAACTAACCAGTCGTTCCGCTAAGGCCCCCAGACGCCCCGCCTTGACTGTTATCATAACCCCGTCCTCCTGTCCATGTGCCTTTCCCCTTCTTACCTGCACGTGAAATGGTGGCGGAGTTCGAGGTGGTGGCGTGGAAACAGGGTGAAATGAGGTTCAATATGCGTTAAATAAGTGTTAACATGTGTGCAATATGTGCTTAACTACGTGTGAATTAGGATGAAATAGGGTGAAGTCGGTTTGCAGTTCATGATGGTGAGGCTGAAATTGGGTGATATATGTGTAATAAAGATGTGACGTTCATATTGGTAGGGGATTTCTTGCTAAAGTAAGGGGAGATAAGGTGATATAGGAGTGAACCTCATGATGATTGGAGGGGTATCTTGGGCCATAATCAGGTGAAATACGTCTAAAATAAGGTGAAATACCTCTGAAACAGGGTGATATGTTGAGTACAGTCGTGAAGCTCATACTAATTTGAAAGGATTCTTGGGCAGTTATAAGGTGAAACAGTTATGAATAGGGTGAAATAGGCTTGAAATGAGTGTGCAGTTTGTGAAACAGCATGAAATAGGAATCAAATTTATGATATTAGGAGGTTTTGTTGTCTGATGTGACATTACATAGGGAAGGGTGATTCCGGTGCTGAAACAGGGTGAAAAATACTTGCAATTCATGACCAAGGGAATTCTGAATGCTCTTTTGTAACTTACCTGTGAAAGCGGAGAAAATGTTGTTCTTCCTGGGGGCGTCGTCTCCATCCTCCTCTCCCCTTCAAAGAAATGGCTGGAAGGAGATTCTGGGCTGCTTCTTGGCTTACCTGAGGAAGAGAGAGAAATATAAGTGATAACGATTTGCTACAGCTTTCAGGGTAGGAAATGTGGAAGAAAAAGCTATGTTTGTGTCTACTTATTGTCCATTACACACACACACACACACACACACACACATGGTTTCTCTTTCTTCCTCTCTCGTTCACTATATTGTAATCCTGCCAATCTTTCTCCATCATTGTCTCTCCAAACACCTTTTTTTTTTTTTCCCTTCAGTTTCACTCGTACACTCCTCTCTTTTTTCCCTCTCCCTCCCATTTCATTCCTTTCTTCTATCTCCCTTTCTCCCTCACTCCATTTTTCTTCCTCTCCCTTTCCTCCCATTCTTCCCTCTCTTCTGTTCCTCTCTTCCAGTCCTATTATCCTCAACCTCCCTCTCTTTCCCACTCTCCTCCCCTCTCTCTTCCTCTTTCCACTTATTCTTTCTCTCCCACTTATGTCATTCTCCTCTTTTCACCCTCCTTCTCCTTCTTTCCTTTCTCATCCAGTTCTCTTCGCATTTTCTCTCTCCCTCTTTTCTAACTTCCATCCCTGCCTCCCATTCTTCCTTTCCTTCCCTCTGTTCTCTCTCTCTCTCTCTCTCTCTCTCTCTCTCTCCTTTGAAGTTGTGGACTATCGACGTGATGGATGAGGGGGCGAACGGCTGAACGCGTACGGAAAAAACAGAAAATGAATGAAAAGAAAAAAAAGTGGTGCCAAAGATTAGAATAGGGAGAGACGTAAATCAAAAGAGACAAGGAACGTGTGGGAGAAAGTGAATAAAAATGTGAGAGAGAGAGAGAGAGAGAGAGAGAGAGAGAGAGAGAGAGAGAGATGGGGGAGTGATGTAAACAGCCACTTGTCAGAACACATGAAATGCCAGAGATGAATGGTGATAGATCGTGAGCCCAGGAGAGATGAGATGAGATGAGGGGGCGAGATGAGGGAATGAGATAAAACGAGAGAGAAAACAGTGATTGATCGTTTACAGAATCAAGAGAGATGTGAGATGAGATGAGAGAAGGAGAGAGATAATGAGGTGAAATGAAAGGGAGGGGAGACATGATGCGAAGCGGTGGTGATAGAACAAGCCATCAGGAGACAGCACAGTATATGAGATGAGGTGGTGAGATGAAGAGCTGAGATAAAGACGTGAGATGAAAGGAGCTGGATAAGAGTGAAGTGAGTATGCTATATGTGGGAGTGAGATTAGGATGTGATAAAGGGTGAGTGATCGTGAGCCCAGTAATCAGGAAAGAGATGAGAGGGGAAGATGAGGGCGTGAGATGAGGGAGAAAGATGAAGGAGGGAGATGAGGGGGGAAAGATGAGTGACTGAGATGAGAGAGCGAGATGACGGAGTGAGATGAGTGGAAGACTATGAGATAAAAACAAAAATTAAGACGAAAAATGACGGAGGGGGAAATGAGAAAAAATAAGAAAATATGAATTAAAAAAGAAAAGGATGTAGGAAAACTGGAGAGCCATAACTGCAGTTTTTATGGTTACAGAAAAAATAATAAAGAGAGAAAACGGCAAAATAAATGAGAGGGAAAGAGAGAGAGAGAGAGAGAGAGAGAGAAACCACAGGACACTAATAAATGCGCATACCTCCTCCCACTCATAACATTAAGTATACGCTACTTCATGTCGACCTTGCAAAAAACTCTAGGGGGGTGAATCTCCACATCCCACCCACACATATCTCCATTATATTCAACCTACAAGACGATTTTATTCAGCTGTAGGAAAATCCCCTCCAGTCACCTTGAGATATTTCCAGAGCCGCCTTGAACCATCGTATACCTTCTATTGTCTTGAAAGAACGATTGTATCCTTGTACGATTACTTCACGAAAATAAAAGCACGTCATCCCATTGTAAACAGACATTTCCCTACAACTCTGCCTTACCACTTTGTGATTAGTTTGTTTATATTTAGGTGAAGAGATAAACATATATACAGACAGAGTGACAGACAGACAGACAGACATAACCTCCGTCAGTCCATGGTGAGCGGCAGAAAAATGAAAAAAGAAAAATGAGAGAGAGAGAGAGAGAGAGAGAGAGAGAGAGAGAGTTAACCCGACCACAAACCACATCACGGCCAATTATAAGGAGGCAGAGAGAGGGGTGAACCAGTTTGGCTATGTAAATGTTTTTTCTATCTGCCTGTCTGCCTATTTATCTACTGTCTGTTTGCCTGTCTATATTCTACATATCTATTTGTTTATCTATTTGTACTTCTATTTATTAATGTATCTATCTATCTGTCTGTTTGTCTAACATACCGTCCATTTCTCTCTTTCTCGCGTTGCTGTCTAACGAGGTTTGTTTTAAATTTTCTTTGCTATTTGAACAAGGACTATTAAGTAACGACGACGAAGACGACGACGACGACGACGACGATGATAATGATAATGACGATGACTGTGATTTAAGTACTGTAGATGACGATAATGATGATGATAATGACACACAGTGACAGTATACTGAAATGCCGACAGCTTTGGCCCCGAGCTGTCGACGCAAAGAGTCACTGGGTATGCCTCCACCAAGCCTTGCGCACAAACTCATCATACAGCCTCCATGACCTTGCTGACCTAATCAGTTCATCGTCCCATCAGATTGTATTACTGATAAAAGTTTGGTCTAAATCCGCCGAGGGGTTAAGGAGATATCGCGCCCACATGGAAAAACTAAGTTGACCCTACATGACCTTGACCTTTGATCCCCTGACCTAGCTGACCTAATCAGTTCATCATCTCCTCATACTGCATCACTAATTAGAGTTTGGTGGAAATCCGTCGATGGGTTTAGGAGATATCGCGCCCACAACAGAGTTAAGGATTCACGAACCCTCGAACGCATGGACATACAGACCAATCATTTCATCCCTCCTCCATCATAGGTGGACGGAGGCATAACAGTGATAATAAACATGGTGATAAGGAAAAACTTTAGATGCTCACAGTCACTGTACCCTACTTTCACCGTAAAAGAAAAAAAGGAAAACAAACATTCTTACGCAAACCCTTGGCCAACTTTGCGTATATAAAGGATGCGTATATGAAGAGTGGATGGAGGATTTGCGTATATAAGGCGGCACGTGTGTCTGTTGGTGTCTGTGGCTGGGACCAATGAGGGGCATGACGCAGCGCCTAATTACTGCCTTCCACCATCATGCCGTTAGTAGGCCCCGGGCAGCGTCGTATTTCTCGTTGCCTTTCACAATTCTCCTCGCTTTCTTCTACCTTTTCTGTTTCTTTCAACAATTCCTTCATTTATCTTTTGTTTTAATTAACGTATATATCTTGTATCGTTTTAATTTCTCGTTTTCTTTCTTACTCTTTTTATTTTTTTCCTGTCTCTTGCTATATTTCTCCTGTTATAATCTCATGCCTTTCTCATTTATTATAGCTTTCCTTCACTTTATCTTTTTTTTTTTTAATATATATCTTTCGTACCATATTTTATAGCTTTCTCTCATTTTCCCTTTTTTATATATCTTTCGTACCATTTTTTGTGGCTTTCTTTCATTTTACCTCCTTTTATATATCTATCGTACCTTTCTCACACTCCTCTCTTTCCCTCTATCTGTTTTTCTTTCTTCCGCGTCCATTTAATTTTTCCTCGCATTGATTATACATTTTTCTATCATTTACCGCGTGTTTTAATGATCTCGCTTATAACATATCTTTTTTATTTTTCGTGTCTTCTCTTGCTTACCAATTTCTTAACTTAATTCGCTTACAATTTTACTTACTTGTTTTCTATATGTCTTGCTTCTAATAGGACAGAGAAATAATCATATGTTAGATCCTTATACTTTCACCTGCTTTCTTAGACTATATCTTTTATCCTGACATCATCTAATTCTGTTTCTTTTTTGCTTACTCCAAACGATTGTATTTAAGTAAGGATGAACCTCTATTAATAAAGGAGGTAAGTGATGCCATATATAATTTCTCCAGCTTGAAAAATCTCTTAAGCTATGAGAGAGAGAGAGAGAGAGAGAGAGAGAGAAATCGTCAGGAAATAGCTACAGTACACCAAAAACGCTATCCTCGTCCTGAAGTTGTTAATGAGTACCCTCCACCATAATGCCGTAACGTACCTAGGCCCCAGGGAACGTGCTGTGTCTCGTGCCTCTCAGTTTCCTCTCTTTTTGTCCCTTTTTGTGTGCCATTTGTGCAACGTCTCTTTAATTTTATTTTTGTACTCCTTTTCCCTCATTTCTCTCGCGTAAATTGTTCTTTCGTATCTCTTCTCTTGCCTTTTGATTCTCTTATTTATTACGAGCAAGCGTAGCGAAGCGATGTTTACGTTCAGCTGAGAAATGAGCGGCCTGACACGACCCGGCCCGGCCCGACAAGACACGGCCCGACCGCAATGGTTTTCAGAGGCTAATAACCTTTCTACTATGTGAGATAGAGAAAAGATTCTTTCAGCAGGTCGTAGATACATTTAATAAATTTAGTTTTTAGCTATATATTTACTCATAAGACCAAAGAAACCCCTTGGAATCCAACCTTTCCAAGGAAATGTACCGTGTGCTTCAAATGACATGCTTCACCATGAAATCGATTTAAAAACGATTTACTGTTTTAACACAATGTTTTCTTGAATTCATACAACTAAATATTGGATATTACTAGCGCGCGCGCAAGCGTGTGTGTGTGCGTGTGTGTGTGTGTGTGTGTGTGTGTGTGTGTGTGTGTGTGTGTGTGTGTGTGTGTGTGTGTGTGTGTGACAGAGAGGGGAAAAAAAATGAAAAAGTAAATATTTTAACTCATTTATTATTCCTCTGTTATTGTTCAACTTCCTCACTAAAAATGTTGAAAGTTTAAGCCAAAATGAAATCATGATGATAGGGGTCACGCGCTCACGCAGAGCACTTTACTGGCTTTTACCTCTTATCATTATGCTTATCGTTCACATAAAAGTCACTTTTCTATCTATTACTGATTGCGTTATGGCTTCCCCACTACATATGGTAAATTTTGTCTCTATCTTTTATTATCTCTCCAGTGTTCTCCTTTCACTCTCATTTTTTTTTCTTTTCATTATGCTATCTTTCGTCTGCGGTAAACAACGTCATATATATACTTCAGAATAAGGCATAAGTATATATATATATATATATATATATATATATATATATATATATATATATAGAGAGAGAGAGAGAGAGAGAGAGAGAGAGAGAGAGAGAGAGAGAGAGAGAGAGAGATAGAGAGATATACTTATGCCTTATTCTGAAGTATTCTTTTGTCTCGAAATATATACGAATTGTTACAGTATATTGCACTTTCCTTTTAAACGCCAAGTCAAGTGTACCTGGAAATAGTTAAGCATATTCGTACCCATCACTTAAATCAGTGGCTGAAAGTGTTTAAGTGTGGGTAAGGTTTGGCTTTTCCTTTCAATTCTTGTAAATGATTCTTGGCGACATTTAACTACATCCACCTCCTTCTAAGTATTCCTTGAGTATTCTTGAGGGATTTTTTAAAGGTATCTCATGCTTCTAAACCTGAAAAAGTCGGAATAAATTTAGTGTTATATTCCAGATAAACGATATTATTCAGCTGAGAGTGAGTTACAGAAGAATGAGAATATTCAGCAATCTTGGAAATTCTACCTGAGAAAAGTGTGGTACGGTAAATTCGTCTCTCTCCCCCCCACACACACACACTCTCTCTCTTAATGTAAAGATGGTAGTCAGTGATAGTTAAGCAAATATGTCATATTTATCATTTGGAAGTTTGTCCTTTGCTTAAAATTTTCTTGAAAGCTCTCTTATTATATGCATGGTTATACTTTTCCTCTAAATAATCTTGTAAGTCTACGTTTATAATTATCAATCATGTATTTGCTCCTAAGATAAACTTGTAATTTTGAATGTTACTTCCAAATTGACAGTCTCATGGTCAGAGCATCTCTACTATTTTGGCCATTTGAGAGTGAGTCATAGGACCTTGAGTATTAATCATTCTCCTTTATGTATTCATGAAAGTCCTGTTCATCATTAGCAACCTTACACATTCCACACAAAAAATAAAGAAAAAAAGACGAAAGTGACTTGTAACTTTCGACTGGTATTTTCAGATTCGCCATTTCCTTATAAATAACCAGCGTGCTAATGTGTGCAAAATATTCGACACCTGCAGCCACCACATTGTTTTATTCACCTCCACGACAATGGCCATCAAATCACGGTGGCCCAACAGGACAAAGGACGCCTCAATATGGCCCTCTCTCGCCCCAGATGGCCAGCTCCCATCCATCTTAATCCAGCGACGTGTTTGCCTCCACCTCCTTCACTCCCTGTACCCTGATCCACTGTTCCACTTGATTTACTTGTCCACTTATTTTACCTGATTACTCCTTTACCTTATCACTCTCTACCCGGTAGATCGATAATGGATTCGATAGACTCAACGACTTGTAATTAAAGGAACAGGAGCAAACTCGATAAGCGGCCAAAGTCGTGTACCACAAGACTCTTCTTTTTAATCAGCTTAAAATTTGATATGGATGATGAATTCTGCTTCAATAAATCATGCTTAATATTGAAACAGAAAATGTATTAGAGTGGATACACACCTTATTAAGACCCATGAGTCAGAGGTCAAAGGAATAATGATGGGCTATTGAGATGGTCCCAAACAACGTAACTAATCTTAATGGCTAAAAATGTGTTAATTATTATCCGAATTAGTGAGTCCCTTATATCATGAAAATATTCGATCTGAGAATAAAAACAAAGGAAGTAGTAACAAAAATAATGCTAATGAAAGAGAAACTGTTCAGGTCATCAGCGTATAGAGGCAGATAAGAGTTTCAGAAAGTGGGCTTGATAAAGGATCCATTCATTTTCAAATTTGATAATATCTTTCTTACCTAGAACAACTGATTAATACGTTTACACTGAGAAAACTTGGAAGAGGTACGGGGAAAGTTTATTCGAAGGTTTTCCTAGATTAACAAGTTAGACATAAGGACCAGGTTTAAAAGAAAATTAATATGCTCAGTTATCAGGTGGTACTTACAGGGAAACGGCATCCATGGAGCTATGTAACATTTTCCAAGGACATTTTATGACAATTGAAATGTACTTCACGACAGACAATTCAAAGTACTCTGTCGAAATCGGCTATAAAAATACTGGCAAACATTTACAGTCAAGTGAAACAAAACACTTTTCTATAATAGTGTTGCAAACAAGTAGAAAAAAAAAATTACGACTTGGTAGCCTGGGACGCAACACTAACTTTCAATATGTGCTTGGACAAAATTCGGTCATGCACAAAATCATGCACAAAAATTCACTAACTATTCCACTCCTTCTACATTCTCCTTACAGCATGTCCGTTACTTTTTGTCCCTGAGGTATCGTACAAATAGGATCATCTATGGGCAGAGACACATCCCAAGCCTCTCTTACCCTAGGGATAACAGCCAGCAGACGAAAATGAGAGAGAGAGAGGAGGTAAAGCATTAACAATACTTTTGTCCCAGCCAGTACCAAGCTACAGCTCCCAAGTTAAGCATCTTCTTTTTCCTCCCTGGCGATCACGATAGACACCAGCCCAACCCAGCATCGTGAGGTAGTTAACGTTGCCTCCACTGCTGATTAAGAGGGGGTAGAATATAATTATTTTCCTACCATCTTTTCCTTCGTGGTATTGCTGGTAGAGGTCTCCGGTCAGAGGTGAGGTGTGCAGGGTTCGAATTAAGAGGTGGACGTGGGTTTTCCCGCCACCTAAACATTGCAGGGGACGTAGTGTAGACTCCTATGTTTAAACTGATATTGACTACAGCTAACCACGAGACCTCCTACGTCTCCTAGACCCTCCGTAACCCTCCGTGGCGTGATAAAAGATTGGCTGTTTTATCTTTTTTCTTTTCCTGTAGATTTTCGAATGAGGGAGAAATCTTGGTTGACTCTCCGTTTCTTGGGCTCCTAAAGAAGGTACCAAAGGCAAGATTTATAGTCTAGGATTGATTACCTCTTGCTTTTCAATTTGCTACTTCATGTCTTCTTAACTGTCTTCTTTCTCTCTCTCTCTCTCTCTCTCTCTCTCTCTCTCTTTTTCGTAACTAATCACTTTTAATGCCACGAAAACACGAATTCCCGTATTAAAAATAATTGACAGATAGATAGAGAGAGAGAGAGAGAGAGGGAGAGAAAAAAAAAAACAGACAGACAGACAGACAGACACACTGAGAGACAGACAGAGAGAAAAGTTTAAGGAGAGTCTGAAAGGTTAATTAAGGAAAGCATGTGAGAAAAAAAAAAAAAGAGGGAGAGCAATAGAGAGTGCTGAGAGGTATAGAGTAAGGAGAGAATTTTAAAGAAAGTGTGGTAAAGTAAGGAAGCGTTTGGTTGTGGGAGAAAGGGGGTGAGACTATATGAACAGACAGATGCTGCGTGCCCGCCATAATGGGACAGGCATGCAAGGAGAGGGCTGAGAGAAAATTGCCATGTGTAGAGGTAATTTTAAAGAGAGAGTGATCCAATACTGCGGCCAAGAGTGACTGAAGGAGGTCAGTGAGGAAAAGCGGACAAATTAAGACGAAAATTAATGACTCCAGCCTGTTCAGAAAGGCTTTATGCAGTGCTCTCTCTCTCTCTCTCTCTCTCTCTCTCTCTCTCACGTGACCTTCTCTTTTCCCTCCCACGACCCGCTCCCTAAGAGATTTAAAGCCAGACCAAGAGAACGAGTTATGTACTGTGGAGTCATGTATGTTTCGCCCTTCTTTACCCTCAAACTCTTGGATATTCGAATGTGTGTGTGTGTGTGTGTGTGTGTGTGTGTGTGTGTGTGTGTGTGTGTGTGTGTGTGTGTGTGGACACATACATAATTGGATGGATGGATGGATGGATGGGTGGATGGACAAGTAACTGGATGGTATACTAAATGAATGGGTGGACTGATGGGATAGTTGATTGGATGGATGGTTTAAACTTTGTGCGGCTGCTTGATTGTCTGTGCATTATCTTCTACTACCTGGCTGGCTGATTAACTGAATGGATGGTTGGATGGATGGATGGATAGGTAAGTAGGCTGGTTACGTGGATGATATATTTTGGAAAGAAGACTGCCTGACTGGATGTTTTAATGGCTGAGTAGTTGTTAGTTGGGTTCCTATATGAGGGGTTCGATGAGAGACTGGTTATGGTTGGTCTGTTGACTGTGTGGTTGGGTGACTGGTTGAGTACTTGAATGAGTGGCTGACAGTCTGTATGGTTGAACGGTAGTATGGTTGGCTGGATGGTTGAATGGTTGGATGAGGGGCTGGATAATTGTGGAGTTGGATAGGTGGTTGACTGGTTAATGGCTGGTTACATACTTTATTTGGTCGAATGGCAATGAAGCTTACTCGTACAGTAGTTAGCGAGCTCGATGAATGGCCAGTGGAAGATTGTTTAATACGGTGGAATGATAGGTCGGTTGAATAGCTGGCTGAATGGTTGGATGAGAGGGCTAGTAGGCTATCAGGTGGGATGGTTGTGTGGTTAGACGACAGGATGAATGGTAAGCGACAGTTTATTTGGTGGATAGTCGGTTGAATGGTTGGCGGAGAGGATGGTAGGATATCTGACTTCATGGCTGTGTGTTTGCCTGTCTGGTTGAATGGTTTTTGACTCGGCTATTAAATAGGACGGTAGTATGGCCGGATGGAGAGGCTATCTGGTGTGCTGGAAGGTAGTGGTTCTCTCTCCTTTGTGGGGCAAGCGGGTAGCCACAGACAGCGTGATAAAGGGCACCACCAATCAATTATCCGGCTGCCTGTGTGAGACCAGGAAAGGGGGTCCAGGGTTCGTGAGGTCTGTGTGCTTGTGGTCTGGGTTCTCGTCGGTCCAGGAATTCTCTCTCTCTCTCTCTCTCTTCTATAGTATTTACACATTCTGTTTCGATTCTTAAAGGTGTATTTTGCAGAATAAGTAGCAGTGGAAAAGGCGTTTGACAGTCTCCTAAGTTAATAAGAATCCCACTCTGTACGCGTGCATTGGGCGTGAATTTGTGTGTGTGTGTGTGTGTGTGTGTGTGTGTGTGTGTGTGTGTGTGTGTTTTATCCAGCGTAAGATAATGCAAAATAATTAATGAGCAAGGACAGTTATAATTTTGCTTAGGAAAAGGAAGATTATTACCAGATCAGGAAAAAGGGAGGGAAATATTTACAGCTTAGAATAAAGAAGAACTAATGTGTGTGTGTGTGTGTGTGTGTGTGTGAGAGAGAGAGAGAGAGAGAGAGAGAGAGAGAGACAGAGAGAGAGAGAGAGAGAGAGAGAGAGAGAGAGAGAGAGAGAGAGAGAGAGAATAATCTCCAATCTAATGCCAAAGAAATGTACTACAGAATCATAATGAACTCACGCTCCCAAAATTATCTCTAAAATCTCTTCCTATTAGCCAGAAAAATTACCCCTAAACCTCGTCATCACACTGAAGGGATGACACAGAAAATCCCGAAAAAAAAAAAGCAAGAAGAGATAAAAAAAAAATTACATTAAGACTTTCGATTCTCATGAGCAAATCGCCTGGAAAAAGAAAGTTAATTTGAAGAGGAAATATAAGGCCAAAAAAATTTAATATAGAAGTTTTTATTACGTTTAACATGTCACCTGCCTTACGCTCCTTAGAAACATTATTATGTGATATGAGAAAATACACTTAGTCACTATTGAGCTTTAGCCAAAATAAATAAATAAACTTTTTTTTTCTAATGCGAGGAAGAAGGAACCAAAGGCCATGAGCCCGCAGTAACAGTTCCCTCAAAGAGAAAAACAAAATACAATAGAGAGCCAAATTCAAGATCCGATCATTTTGAGATGCCTGGACACACTGCGTTTGAAAGACTGGAGATCACAGGCAGCAGGAAATACAGACAGAGGGAGACAGTTCCAGAGCTGACCTGTTGCATGAATAAAAGATTGGGAGTAACGGTTAACTCTAGCATTAGAGAGTTGGACAGAAAAGGGATGAGAGTTTGCTGCCAGACGGATGCTACGCGCCCGTCGTAGAGGTGGAGGAATGCATGCAGACAGTTCAGAGGAGCAGTGACCATTAAAGTAGCGATAGAAAAGAGATAAAGATGCAACAGTGCGGCGAAGAGACAGAGGTTGAAGGGAGTCAGTAAGAGGAGGAGAGTTAATGAGACGAAAAGCCTTTGACTCCACCCTATTGAGAAGGGCTGTATGTGGGGAGCCTCCCCACACATGAGAGTTGTACTCCACACAGGGGCGGATAAAACCCCTGTATAGAACCAACAATTGTGCAGGGGTAAAGAAAGAGCGGAGTCGGCTTAGCACACCCAATCTCTTGGAAGCAGATTTTACAAGAGATGTACTACTACTACTACTGAAAATTATAACAATAAAGTGAGATAACCCCCTAATAAAAAATAGCAGGCAGTGATAATAAGCCAATAATAATGATAACAGGCTATTTCTCCTGAAGCACCTGATCATTACTGTCTGCAGATTCCAACCATCTAGATTATGCAGTGTCTGAGAGTGTACTTTGAGAGGCAGTAAAGTGGGTCTAAAGAAAACAAAGGCAATGACGACAATTTATAATAGAGAGAAACTACGGCTCTTTGCAGCGGGCAATTCTGATATCAGAGAGAGAAAAAAAAATGGCTCGTTCTTGTATGCACGTAAGAATTAGATATAGAAAAAAAAAATTAGACCAATCCGGATCCGAATAATAGGGAGAACGTGGAGAAGATGCTGACTCACTCACCATACACCGTGTTCACCTCTCGGCTTCCTGTATCAAATGGTAACTTTGATGTAATAGGTAGAATTAGACGATCACTCAAATGGAGCAAAACACGAAGTACACGTATTTTTTTTTATTCCTCTTATTTGTGTCTATTTAGCTATGTCTATCTACCTATATCTATATCGATATCTCAATCTCTCTCTCTCTCTCTCTGATATATATATATATATATATATATATATATATATATATATATATATATATATATGTATATATATATGTATATATATATATATATATATATATATATATATATATATATATATATATATATATGTCTCTATCTATTTATCTGTCTGTCTATCTATCTATCTATCTATCTATATATATATGGAGCCTCTGTGGTACGGTGGTAGAGTGTGCGTTTCGTACACAGGTGAGCCAGGGTTCGCCCCCCGCCAGGGTAATAAACTTTGGGAGTGTTCACACGGCCACGTACTGCGTTGGCGGACACAAGGGGTGCTGTGGAACCAGTGTCGCTTACTGTAAAGTATGCTTCCACCCAGTCGGCTTGCGCGGGCCGATTACACTTGATTCACAGACTACACACACATCCAAAGCCATTACAATAATACAATTACACTTAGAAGCACTTCTCACCCTACATACAATCTCTACCAGACAGCCTAAGCCACTTGGTAGAGATACATTGGTTGTATCGTCCCGAATTCGGTCGGGATAGGCCGGTCCTGCAGTGGATACTCAAACGGCTGATGATGATGATGATATACTGTATATATATAGAGAGAGAGAGAGAGAATTTTTATTTAACATAGGTAATGTGTAATCGAATAATTATATCTTATGGAATATATATTGCAGTATAAAGCTAGAAAATGAAGTTATTAATGTATGTTATTTATCAAAACTGACAAGACATAATATTTCATAATTACTGTAGGTTCGGGAGCACATCTACGCAGAGGCACGGAGTGGTCACCAAACATGCAACGTGTGAGGGTGAATTTTTCTCCATGGTGTTGGTGAGGTCACAGAGATAGAGGGAAACTTCAGGGATGAGCAGTATCTAGAGATACTAGAGGAGGTGATGCTGCCTGTTGTCCGCGCATACACCTTTCCGGATCCTGAGAACATCATTTTCATGCACGATAATTGTCCCGCGCACACAGCGAGAGTTGTGCGAACATGGTTTGAGGATCAGCGCCACCTAGAACTTTTGCCTTGGCCTGGCAACAGCCCTGACCTAAATCCCATTGAGAACGTTTGGGCCAATGTTGTTAATGTTTGTGAGCCCAGCGAGGAAAGGACGCCACAGCGACTGTTGCGTCACATGATGAGGGAGTGGAAGGTCCTCAGGAGAAAGCCTCACATCATTCACAATCATGTGGCGAAACTACCTGGCCGCCTTCACGATGTGGTTACCAGCAATGGTCTCAGGACAAAATATTGAGTGTAATTATAGTGGCAGATTTATTTTGAGTTAATATTTTCATCCAATGATGTTTTCATGATATAATATTACATTCGTTTGCACAGTTTTCTGAATAAAACAGGAGTATTATTTATTTGTCATATATAGATCACACGTTATTCTGGAGTGAACATTATTTTATAATGCCATGATGCATGAACATTTTGTCAGAAAATACTTTTACTGTATATTATTATGAATTTGTTCTATGCCTACCAATGATGAGATATAGGAGAATAAACTTACTGCCAATTATTATAATTTTGTTCTATGCTTACCGATGATGAGATATAGGCTAGTAGAGTTGATATGCTATCAACATTTGTGACAAATATATGTTAGGCAAAAACAAACCCTCATAATCGATTACCATGTCATCCGTGTTTTCATTTTCACCACGTTAGAAAACATGTCCTATATAATGATTGCGATGAATTTTCTTGGAAAAGATAAAAGGAGATAAAATCGTTGTGATACATGTGTTGGAAGCAGCGCCGTGCTCATCTCGCAGCTACATCGCACACGGTAAAGATCCTGGTAATCGATAATGATGCCAGTAAGCGATACACAAATAAAGTCAAAGCAATCATATGATCTTACAGCCCGTCATCGAACAGTTTGTGGCAGCTTTGATGGGCAAATCAGCAGACACCCAGTGCCTGTAGCTGAGGGAAATCATCAGACATTTCCCGGTCGTCTGGCGCCAGACATGAGAGAAGGACCTTGCCATCCTCAGAAAGTTACCTCTTTAACCATATTGTTTTCCTCCACTCTTCATTTTTTTTTTTTTTTTTTTTTTACAATTGCAACAATTTATATGCTATACTGAGTTATTTCTTTTTCTTTTCATCTGCATTGTTCATGGTCATATCGCACTCAATCGCTGGCGACCATCTACTGACTACTGGTCGACTTCACTGCCTGACCAGCTAATCAGCGGTGATGCCTGACAGACTGTGCCCGACGAGGGCACAGTCCGCCAGTTACTGCCCGATAGGCGAGAGTGTGGACGAGGATTTACAACTTAGCCTACATCCGGTGACTGGTTAACGTCAAGCAACATAATTATGTATTAAAATGAGGGAACAACCCCACGGCTGCCAGTGTTAATTGACTTTAGTTACCCATTTGGTAGCCTCTTCATTCCATTGTCTTCATCGTTGTCTCTTTCCTATCATCTCCTCCAAACACTGTGGGGGAGGGATCGGTGTTGGTTAGATGCTGCAAATTAAAACTGGATATTTGGTTACCTAATCCCTGTTTGATGTTACAGAACGATGTCTTATGCACCCCGTGGACGTGAAAGTAATTAAGTGGAGCTGCTAGGAAGAATTTTAAGGTAACCATCTCATAATATATGAATGTTGCTGATTATCTTACTATATTTTTGCGTGTCTAATGCAATTCATTTACACTGAGAATGAGCCACGTGAGGGGGTATTGTCTGCAGAGGTGCTGACGATACTTAAAGGGTTTTGGCACCCCTTTGGTCCCGAATCAGTCCTTCTCAGCTCTTCAACTGTCTCTCGTTTCCTTCTTTTTTTCCTCGTGCTTGCTTTCCCTCTCTATCTCCTTCTCCCTTGTGCTACAAGGTCTTACTGCCTTAGTACAGTCTTCTCTCTTCTTATTTCAATATACTTGGTGAAATATACAAAGTAGTAAGGCAACGAATAATTTAGTATTAATTTACTGCCTGTGCATATTAACAGATATCATGTGTCGTAGAGCATAATAACCCTTATAACTGATGAAATGTAATTCCAGTATTACATTCGTTAAAGAAAGCATTGCCGGTTCTCTTCGTTAGAGGTCAACATCTATTAATCTGATTCACTAGACTTCGTTTCCACTGCTTCGAATATCATGAATAAACGAAACTATATACCAGCTGACATGCTGCTCTTCTGTGCCATGTTGCGAGTTATGTTTAACAGATTGGTGACGCTTATTACTCTGTTATACTCCACGTTCGATCATTAAATACTGTAGTATTCTCTATACGTTGTTTCATGCCACATATTAGTTTTTAACCTTGATTTACGTATAATATGATGAGAATATTTGCTTCACCACCACTCAAAAGTTCAGCCAATCACGGTCCACCTTGCACAGGCTCTAGGTTCTGAGCGATTCATTCATAAAAATGCGTGGACTTACTACAGGGAACTGCCAGATGCCGCCATATACCCCAATATTTTTTCTCATTATCTATTTGCTGAACTGTACTTGAACATGCATACAGATACACACACACGGACAAGAACGAGTACATATCCACGTTCAGAATTTTCCTACATTTATACACACACTCACGCACATTACGAACCGTAGTATCCTTTAAAATACACACACACACACACACACACACACACACACACACACACACAGAATTTTCCTACGTTTGTACACACACTCACGCACATTACGAACCATGGTATGCTTTAAAACACACACACACACACACACACACACACACACACACTCAATTCCAGTACTCTTTCAGCAATCAAGTTTATATAACAAATTTTGGCCTCATTTTACCGAACTGAAGATTTCACTTAGCGTTGACGATTGTATTTTCGTTCTCTAAAGTTTCAAAGATAAACTATCAGTACCTATGTCTTAGTAAACGACTTTTTATTTCTTCATTTAGGAATTTATAACTGAACAAAGGAACCTGGGGTGGGAAAAAATATAAAACATCTTCTGCAAACAAATCTACTGGAGTAATTAAAAGAAAATTCATATTACCATTGTCTCTCTGCCCAGATATCACCCTCCATTCTGACCCTCACCTCTGACATATTATTCTCTTGAATTTGGGACACTCGTTACCCTATTTACTGCATTACAGACTGTTCTAATATTAATCAGCTTAAAACCAACACCGGCATGCAATTGTTACCGTAAACTGCAGCATGAGATTTTTGCGGTTCTCAGTAAAAACTGTGGATTTCTTATGGTATCGTGCCCTGAAAATAAAAAGGAAAGAAAGAAAAAGAAATTATAAAAGTGCATAATAATCATAACGAAATTTTCGTACTCCTTGAACATAATTTGGTATTGATATCATAGTTTAAGAGGTACCCGAGCTTATTATCGCGGCTACTTCTCTCTCTCTCTCTCTCTCTCACACACACACACACACACACACACGTATAATGCTGTAATATAAATAATGCAAATATTACCATTGTTACTACTGTCTTTCATCAATATCTATTTTTAACATTCTACTTTGTAAATGGCAATCCCAGGCCTGCAACAAGGGGCAGTGCAGGTCTCCCACTCCCACTCTGACCTTCACCGTTGACTTCTATACTGCTCTATACCGTTCTATTAGCCCCTATATTGCAAATTAGTCAGAAATTACGCCTATTCATGTTAGGAATTTAAATTTATTTTAGGAGAAAGGGGAAAGGATCGGAATGGTTATGATGACATACTAAAAAGAATGACAGTATTATGTAAAGATAATCAATAATATGGTTCTTAAGCAAGACTAAAATATTGTACTAAACTCATTTTCGTCTCTAATAATGAACCGGTATTATAACATTAAAAATAAAGCAGTCCTCTATACAATAACTACGGTATATATTTTTAAAATATTACCATTATTACTAAACAATATAACTACAATATATCTGTGTTTTCCCATTTCAGAATATTACAAAGCCAGATCTGCAACAAGAAGCAGTGCAAATCCCCCACTCCCACCCTGACCTTTACCCTTGACATACAACTCCAAAAATTAATGGGGACACTCCATAATACGTCCTGGATTTGTGGTGTAATACGGCCGCGATAATCAGGATCTTTTGAGTTATAAATACCATGTTCTGTTATTAGGCTATATTTTTTTCTCTCTCGGCACGATCTTATTTCAGCTAAGGAGAGAGAGAGAGAAAGAGAGAGAGAGAGAGAGATTCCAGCAGCGGAGACTTCTTTATAAAATCCTCCGTCTTGATGTAAAGGCGTCTCTTAGTACTGTACTTAGAAAATGGGGCAGAGGAACAGAATACTTCTCCATCTTCTAGGTATGTCCGCCATTTTATCATGCGTTTAAGGGGAAAATAATCCTACTCTTCTCCTACGTCAGTTTCTCCGCATTAAATATATTGTAAAATGCCCGTGAATTAACCAAGACGACAGAACTAAAATTACAACAGTAACTAATAAAGCAATAATTAATTACATATCTTGCATCAGGTTGAGAGTAAGATTGTTTTGCTGCGACCATTTCGGCGAGTGATTGAGGGATATTGTTTTCTTTCTTTCTTTCGGTGTTATGCCTCTTCAAAAAACTGAGAAAAGTTCGATCCCAAAGATCTGGAAGATTCCCCATTCTTTTGGTATGTGTCGTTCCAATAGGCGAATAATTGTTATCAGCCTGGGTTAGTCACGCGTTCAGTTCCGCCGTCGACATCCACCACTTATAAATAAAGCAACTGTAGAAAAAACATTTTTTTTTTTTAACGGTCCGTGATATAAATCCTTTTCATTTGGATCAAGAAATACAGTAATATTAATAAGATATTGAAGCATTGTGTACTATCCAAGAAGAATGATAATACGGATTACATGCCAAAACATTTTACTTGTCATCAACCAGTTGCTGTGGCTCCTGAGGTTTCCCGATTTATCTGAAACTTCCGACGTCTAACATGACATAACGAGCCTCGTGAAAACCACAATAATAAACGATTTAGATCAAAATAGGGATGGATCATTAGTAGGAGATAATTAAAGTGTATGACTGGTAGGTGGCGGCAACCATCATCCACTCAATTGATGTAGTGCTGCCTACTTCCTCCATCTTTATCATTCTTTTTCTGTGTCTGCCCTCCTATCTTCAGGTTTCTCCCATCTTTTCTGTCACTTTTTATTGCTCCTCTTTCCTTTTCAGGTGACTTTACATTGAGTGACAGGCCTAATGGTTTCCTGTAAGCCAGGAAACCATTTACAAAGCTGGGTGGTAACCATATAACCAACCCACACGTGTTCCCTATGTGACAACAAGTAGGTTGGCGGAGGGTTAGTTCGCCTCCCTGTAAAGCAACTAAAAGACAAACAACCACTCCCCACAGGATTATGGCGTCTGGCTATAGATAGACTGTAAGGAATGTGTGTGTGTGTGTGTGTGTGTGTGTGTGTGTGTGTGTGTGTGTGTGTGTGTGTGTGTGTGTGTGTGTGTGTGTGCGTGTGCGCGTGCGCACGTTCACACTATAGTGGAGAGAGAGAGAGAGAGAGAGGCAGTAGGACAGTTTGCCCATGCTAGGAAGCTCCTAGAAGAGTTACTGAACTACTAAAATGAGATAAGGATAGCAAAGAAGGCTCTCCCCAGCCCTCCAAACCCTCCAGCTGAAGCCGGGAGGAAAAAGTCAGAAGGAACTCCACCTTGCATAGACATTTTATAGGAAAGTGAGAAAGGAGAAAACGAGATTATCATAGTGTAACCTGAAATGGAAAAAGAATGAACTAGTACTGGTTATGAGATTTTTTTCTTTTTCATTCCCACCCCTCACTTGTCATATCCCTATTTAACCTATATCTGAAACTCTCAAAGGAATGGAAAGCCACTACATTACTAGGTAGCTTATTTCATTCGTCTACTGCTCTATTGCCAAACCAATTTCTACCTAATTCCTAAAACGGAATTTGTCTAGTTTGAAACCATTACTTTCAGTTCTATCCTGTATGTTCACTTTAAGTACCATGCTAATATCTCCCTTATTTATTCCCTTCATCCACTTAAACACCTCAGTTAAGTCTCCCCTTACTCTATGCTGTTCTTGTGAGTACAGATATAATCTGTTCTGTATGTCTTCTTATGAAAAGTCCCGACCATCGTGTATCATTGTTGTCATTCTTGTGTGTACATTTTCTAATGAATTTATGTCCACCCTGTGGTACGAACACCAAACTTGCATGGTCGGGGCGCCTTCCAAGCGTCAAAACTATTCCAAGGGTGTCAGCCCTATCAATACGTCAAAAAGCCAATCTTTTCAATGCATCCAAAAAGCTGGATCTTATCAATGTGTCAAGATGCTGAAACTGACTGGATATTATCAAAAAAAAAAAAAAAAAAAAAAAAAAAAATGTCTTCAAAGCATCAAAAATGGATGAAATCCTATCAATGCTTCAAAGACTTCAGATCTTTGCAAAGTGTCAAAAACATCTCCAGATCTTAGCAAAGCATCAAAACACATTACGTACTGGTACCGTAGATTAAGCAGGATGCGGCACGATATGAACACAAGATGCATATCAATGTCCGTCTTTATTTCAAGTACTTTACTTCAACAATAACATAAGAATCATAAAATTGAGATAAAAATGTCATACCTCCTTCCGAAGACAGGAAACTGAAGCGGGTAGTGACTAATCGGCAGCTTTCAAGGCTAAAAATGAAGTAGTATTTCATCTCTTAGTGAATAAATATTTCGAATCGCTCCTGCACCGGGACCCTGCAGATGGGACATGAATTTCCCATGGCTTCCATGACGTTGCTGCAGCCTGGACAGTCCTGTGCATGATTGCAAGGCCTGAAACAGATCATTTTCTCTCTGGGTGCCAGACACACAGCTCAGAGACGATGATTCTGTTGCTGAGAAGGTTGATTTTTTTGGTCAACAGCAACTTCATCAGCATCAAACAAGTCTTCTCCGTCCCAAGTTGGGGTCGTTTCTAGATGCAGAAGATGTGTGTCCATCGTGTGGGCCACAGCTGAGATAAACTGCATGTGATTGTACTCCCCTCTTGCATATTTCTCCTTGCATGCGTTTCACCTCTCCAGGTTTGTTTCATAGGCCTTCTTCCTCAACCTGTTGAGGTTTAAGCCCCTGTCCAGTTTCTCGAGATCCTTCTCCGTGTCTTATATCATGTGACTGATGTGCCCGACAAAAGACCACATGGACGGGTGGTGCACTCGTATTCTTGCCTTCAGCCTGGAATGGAACGACTCGCAAAGTTATTGGTTCCATAAGGAAAATCATAAGCTGAAAATTTCTCTGGAGTCACAGTGTTGAGCCAGTAATGAAAGAAGTACTGCTGGAATTTGCGGATACTCGCAAGGGCGAATATTCTGATCTGATTGGCCGGCAAGTACGGTGTTGACATGAGCTTTTTTCAAGAAGGTCTTAAACTCCTGGTTGTTCTTGTGCAGATCAGTTTATCATAACTTCTGGCACTTGCACCACAGGGCTTGAGAGTAGTGAAATTGACATTCACAGAATCTGACAGCGGGAAAGGGTGCATGGAGTGCATTTCTACCAGCCATGTCATAATCGCCCTTGAATGTATCAGGTGCAAAGTAGGGGCTAACTCAAGAATTTTGTCAGTGACGTTTTGATACAATGCCGGTGACTTCCCTGTCATCAGAAAGCTGGTCACGGGTAGAGCCTTGTCTCCAAAAACTGCCATGATGGAGAAGAACTGGTAGAACAGGGTTGGAACACAGAAGAACGTTGCGTCATAGATGGCGTGTTGCACCTCTGCCAGCCTTGGGATGATGACGGTGGACATGAAGATGATCGCCGGCTCTATCCCATGTTCACAGCCCCCTTGAAGTGCTGGTTGTAGTTCTCTGCGAAGGGGTCAGACATCCACGAGACGAACTCAGCTGCTGTGCGTGGAACAGGTGGCTGAGCACGGCGCCGAGCTCTGTACATTCCCAGTTCCACATCACGTAAAGTAAATGAAGATGCACTGTAAGAAACCTTTGATCGTTCTTTCATCATTGATGCAATATACAAATAACCTAATATGTAATGGGTACAAGCTGTCATTGCAGTAACTCATCAGGGAAAGTGGTATTATATATATATATATCTATATATATATATATATATATATATATCTATATATATATATCTATCTATCCATATACCTAGGCTGCTTCTCCCAAGGAAAGGAAGGTAGCCGAGACAGGACGACACACTCCCCATTTACTCATCCATTCAAACACATTCATTCGCATCTTAGCCCCAAAGGGGAGAACGGACAGATCTTCACCGCACCACACCGCACAAGGGTCAACTGCGCAATGCAATCAGTGACATCTGCAGCAAGGCCCGACAGCAGAAATGGTTTACCCCTGCCACATCATAACAGACCCATCCCCTTACCCGCACCTGACCTGACTAGTTGATGAGACCAAATGCGGGAGAATATCCCCTCAGGGCTGCGTCATCACTTATTCATTCACAATTTCTCTCCATTTATTTCTGTCACGCACAGCCACTCTTCCTTGCTCAACAGACGTCCCTCTCGCATCCAGCGCTCTCTTCACACTGTCCATCCATCCTATTCATGGTCTTCCTCTCAGCCTTACACCCCTCACATCAGATCTAGTTATCTTTTTCACCAATCGCTCATTATCCATTCTCTCCATATGCCCAAACCATCGCAACACCCTCTGCTCAACTCTACCAGCCATCTCCCGAACAACTCCAGTTCTCCTTCGCACTTCATCATTTCACACCCGATCCATACGCGTCACTCCACACATACTCCTCAGACACCTCATCTCCATTACATTCAAACTTTTCCTCTCTGCTACACCCATATTCCATGTTTCAGCCCCATATATCGCAGTCGGTACCACAAAACCCTCATACAGCCTTCTCTTTACATCCATTCTAAGCGAACGACATTTAAACACTTTTTTCATTCCTACCAGCACATTTTCTACTTCATTTATTCTAAACTTCACTTCTGCATCTATTCTTCCATCCACAGCAACATGTGACCCTAGATATTTAAAACAATCTACCACCTCAAGCAACTCACCATTCAAAACTATATTCATCCCCCTACCATCTATCAACCTCGTACACTTTATCACTTTACTCTTATTCTCATTTACTTTCAATTTCCTCCTTTCACACACCCTTCCAAACTCCTCTACCAACTGTCTCAATTTCTCCTCTGAATCAGTCACCAGTGCAGTATCATCTGCAAATAGCAGCTGCTTCAGATTCCACTCTCCACCATCAACATTCACTAGACTCAGACCTCCACCTAAAACTCTTGCATTCACCTCCCTTACAACACCATCCATGTAAATATTAAACAACCAAGGCGACATCACACATCCCTGTCGCAGCCCCACTCTCACGGGAAACCAATCACTCACAGTGTAAGGGTTGTTGATAGAGCTTTGATGGACTATGTGGTTGTGTCTAGGAATGTAATAGGAAGATTGTTGGACGTGAGAGTTCTGAAAGGGGAGGGTGGAGGTATGTCTGACCACTACTTGGTGGAGGGAAAGTTAAGAGTAGGTAAGAAATGGGTGAGAGCTAGGAGGGTTAGGTGTGGCAGGGAGGTTTTGAAAGTGAGTGAGTTGGATAAAAGAGAGAAAAAGATAGAGTATCAGGAGAAATTGAAAGATGAGTGGAACGCAATGAAAGATCAGGAAAATGGCAGTGTGGAGGAGGAATGGCAGTTGTTTAAGAGTGCTGTGGTGGGGCATGCAGAAGAGGTGTGTGGTGTGAGATGTGTGGGTGGTGGTGTAAGAAAAGGAAGTGAATGGTGGTGCGAGGAAGTAAGTATGGCTGTGGCTGAGAAGAGACGTGCATATGAAGTGTGGCTGCAGAGGAAGGATGAGATGTCATATGAAAGGTATAAGGAAAAGAGGAATAGAGCGAGAAGGGCTGTGCGTTATGCTAAAGTGACAGCAGATGAGAGGTGGGGTAGGCGGCTGACAGAGAATTTTCAACAGAATAAGAAAATGTTTTGGAAGGAGGTGAAAAGTGTGCGAAAGGGAGAGTCTGGGAAGAAAGAACGAGTAAAAGCAGAGGATGGAAGGATGTTAATTGAGATGGATGTAGTAAGGAAGAGATGGGCAGAGTATTTTGAAAGACTGTTAAATGTAGAGGAGGAAAGGGTGGCTGAGATTGTGGGGAATGGAAGGGTGCAAGGAATAAATGTGTTGGGAGAGTTGAATGATTCTTTGATCACAAAGGAGGAAGTGGAGAATGCAGTAAAGGAGATGAAAACAGGGAAAGCTGCAGGTATGGATGAGTGTGCTGTGGAATGCCTGAAGGGTGGTGGAGTGACTATTGTTGACTGGTTAGTAAGATTGTTGAATGTGTGCTTTGAGAAAGGTATGGTGCCAGTTGACTGGGCAAGTGCTTGTGTGGTCCCGTTGTATAAAGGCAAGGGTGATAAGCATGAATGTACTAGCTTTAGGGGTATAAGTCTGTTGAGTGTTGTTGGTAAGGTGTATGGTAGAGTGTTAATTTTGAGAGTTAGAGAGGGTACAGAGGGAGTGATTGGTGATGAGCAGTGTGGCTTTAGGAGAGGGAGGGGATGTGTTGATCAGGTGTTTGCTGTGAGACAAGTGTGTGAAAAGTATTTAGCGAAAGGCAAGGATGTGTTTTGGGCATTTATGGATTTAGAGAAAGCGTATGATAGAATTGGTAGGGAGGCTTTGTGGACTGTTTTAAGATTGTATGGACTTGATGGTAGGTTACTAAAAAGGGGTGAAAAGTTTTTATGTAAACAGTAGAGCGTATATATATATATATATATATATATATATATATATATATATATATATATATATATATATATATATATATATATATATATATATATATATATATATATATATATATATATATATATATATATATATATATATATATATATATATATATATATATATATATATATATATATATATGATTTTTGATATACATAATACGACTGATTTGAACGTTGCCAATATATATATATATATATATATATATATATATATATATATATATATATATATATATATATATATCATTGCTAACCCGAATGCAACTCTGCCACCATCTGGATGATTTCTTGTGACATCACTGAAGATGGTACGAAGGGAGTTGTTTGATCGGTCATCCCTGACTGCTTCTTTCAGGCGGTTGCGGATGTCTGTCAGAGGGTTGTAGGATTCTGTGCCGCAGTTGTGTTCCCTCTTTTCCGTCAGTGTGTCAGTCGCCTTGATGATACTGCCAGTCCCTCTGCAGTTTTTGCTGGCACACTTGAGATACAGCGTGGCGCCAGTGTTGTTGACAATTTTGTACAGCCAGCCCAGGGAGCTCTTGTATATGGTTGTCTCATGGTGGATGTTACCTCGGATAATGGAGTAATTGGCCGGCATCTAAAAAATAGATGGCACTTTACCTTGTTGCTGTATTTTGTATCGATAAGTGGCTCCAAGGATGAGACCCCATTCTGATCTGTCAAGGGTATGACAGAGGGTTTCCTGGTCACCCTCATGACCACGAACAGTGTATCATTTGTTGGTTCGAGACTTAAGTTCCCAAGCCGGTCCCGAACTTACTGTGTCATACTGCTTCATTAGTAGATGTAGTGGTACTTGCGTTAACGGTGGTTGTGATGGCTTACCATTGTTACAGTCATACAGAACAGAGTATCACTTGTTGGTTCGAGACTCAAGTTCCCAAGCCGGTCTCGAGCTTACTGTGTCATACAGTTTCACTCGTTTATGTAGTAGTATTTGCGTTAACGGTGGTTGTGACGGCGTACCATTGTTACAGTCGTAACACCCCATATCATCATCACCGAGTAGGTTTTTGATGCTTTGATAACTTCTGGTTTTTTTTTTTCTTTTTTTTTTTTTTTTTGCTGACTCTTGTCAGTTTGATGCTTTGATAACCTCTGTATTTTTTGATACATCGATGACTTCTCACTTTTGATGCTTTGAAATGATATGAACTTTTTTGACACATTGATAGGATATGAGGAAAAAAAATTTTTTGACAAAATGAAAACATCTGGGAAATTTGGAATGATAACTTTTTGCAGATCTGATGAAGTGATAGGATCAGTTTTTGACGCTTTGATGCTTCCCCGCATGGTCTACTCTAAATGTGGCCTTACTAATGCTAGATAAAGTTGCAGTATTACTTTAGATGTCCTATTGCGCAGGTTCCGCGAAATATATCCAAGGACCCAATTTACTTTCAATAAATCCTAGGACCCTGTTTACTTTATTTCTCGCACTATTACACTCTTGTTTTGGTTTGAGGCCTTTACTAACCATAGCTCCTAGATCTCTCTTGCATTCCGATTTACTAATTTTTTGTCAGCTAAGTTTTATTTAGTACCTTCGGTGGTCTTGCCTGCGTTAAGTACTTTACATTTTGCAACGTTAAATTCCATTTGCATTTTTTTTTTTTTTACCATTTGAACAATATATCCAGATCCTTTTGTAAGTTAAGGCAATCGTCTGTTGAGTTAATAATACGCCTTAATTTTGTGTCATCGGCAAATTTGCCAATACTGCAAATTATTCCTAACTCTAGATCACTTACATATATATACATAATAATATCGAGCCGAGTACTGAATCCTGGGTACACCGCTAGTTACTAATCCCCAATCCGACTTAGTTCCATTTATTAACACTCAGCTTTCGTCCCTTCAGCCAGGATTCTATCCATTTTATGATATCGCCGTCTAAACCGTGTGCTCGAACCTTTCTACCTAACCTTTCGTGTGAGACCCTATCAAGAGCTTTACTGAAGTCCAGATACCGGTATATAATATCGTACGCTTTGTTGCTACAGTATCTATTGTACTGCCTCATAGACCTCCGAGAAGAATGAACAAGTTTGTGAGACAGGATCGTCCTTACCTGAATCCGTGCTGACTTTCATTTATTAGATTAAATCATTCTATGTGTTCCCCAGTTTTATTTGCCAACATTGACTGTAGCATTTTTCCTACTACTGACGTTAGGCTTATCGGACGATAATTCGACGCAGCTGCTTTATCACCGTTTTTAAAAATGGACACTTCGTTTTCGGTCTTCCACGCCTCCGGAACTTCTGAATTTAAGGAATCATTAAAAATGATTAAAAATGGCTGACATAACGATTTTTCTGTTTCCTTTATAATTTTTACATATAATTATATCGTCCGGACATAGCTATTTTTGAGGTCCGTCCTCCTTAGTAATGGTTATTTTACTAAGAATATTGCCCGCATTGTCATCGTAAAAATTTGCTGCTTCAGGGACCAGGTCTCCATTTTCCTTGGTAAATAATAAGAAATAATTATTTAGGACGGAGGACATTTCTTTATCTTTACTGGTAATGTTACATGATTCTGTTCTTAGAGATCCAATCCTATCTTTATTCTTCGTATTGTACATTTGGTAAAAATCTTTGGGGTTATCTTTCGATTCACTAGCAACCTTCATTTCATAATCTCCCTTTGCTTTCCATATCTCCCCCTTTACATCTCCATTCAAAATCGCGTACCGGTTGCGTAGTGTTCCTCTCCACATCTTATTTTTCTATATAATCCATTCCTTTGGCCTATGAGAGATTTTAATTTGTTGTTTAACCATCTTGGGTCTGAATTATTCGCTCTAAACGGTTTTGAAGGGATATATCTATCTTGGGGAGAGAGAGAGAGAGAGAGAGAGAGAGAGAGAATCCTAAGAAGCAACTACCTGGGAGTTAAAATGGAATAACACAAGCCAATTAGCGTTCTCAAATGGGCTGTCTAATGGCGGCCCTTCTACTCAACCACTACCACGCCTTATTAAGAAAGTGGAGGACTTTTTATTACTTTATTTTTTTTTATCTTCTCCGTTTCACCTGCAGAGAGATAGTACAGGAGGAATGAAGTCAGACTGGGGACCATAGTTCTGTCACTTTATCTTGGCCTAGATTTTCGCCATTTTGCTGCATATTTCACGTAGCTTAGTGGAAGAATAAGATGATGCTACGGCTGTGCATCCTTTTGTGACTCGCGGTATGTCCTTGTTTATCTTTAGGTGGAGCTCAGTGTATTTAATCTGGCTAATTATCAATACACTCGTCATTTGCGAAGCGGATGTTATATTTTGAGCGTCGCCTGTACAGTAAATGTGTGTGTGTGTGTGTGTGTGTGTGTGTGTGTGTGTGTGTGTGTGTGTGAATAAAATATATAGCGCAAATATATTTAAGCAATTATAACTCAAGCTGGTGGAATGGTTGAAGGTCTGCTAAGGAGTAAACATAATGGTTTGAGCGCACTAGGCCAAGGGTCATAGTCCCAGGGTTAGGCCCGACTTTAACTCACTAAAATAAGCTTAAAGCAGTTTTCTCTACTTTAGACCAGACTGAGGCAGATCTTGGGAGTAAAGCAAGAACGAAGGGATAAAAGTTTGAGAACAGGCATACGTTACAGTCACGAGACAAGATCGAAATTCGTCCCTTGCAATTGTGTGTGAAGAAAATAAAAGTTTTGACCTGATTTAGATCTATCTTGGTGAGGAAGTCAAGGATCACCTAAAAGGTTGACCTACAGGTATTGTTCAAAGGTCAAAGTCACATTACATGGTGAACTTAAGCAATTTTTATCTGATGTATGGTAAACTTTGTTGAAAGGTTCAGGTTAAACATAAGGATATAGTGCACTGATTGTGAAAACACTCAGTCAAAGGTCACGGTCACTGGGCAAAGCCAAATCAGAAGATATTATCTGAATTGAACCAAAGCAAGTGGAAGGACTAAGGGTTAGGCAAGAATGAAGTAATTTGATTTTAAGAATAATCACTGAATGGCAAAGGTCATTCAAATATTCTGTCCTCAGACCAGCTGGTGTTCGCGTGTTGTAACTCTGAGTGCTCCTTCTTTAATACCGTTATTTTTTTGTGGGGAGGGGGACTGCTTCTAACCATTTTTAGGCGATTTTATTCTCTTCAGCGGAGATTTCTTGTGGTGAAAGGGTTAATCATTGTAATATCTAACTCTTTTCTATGTATTCAGTTTGAGGCATAAGCTTCACAGTCCGTTCCCTGAGGCCCAGCAATCCTCCTACGTGCTACACATCTCCACATGCCATCACTTTAGCACGAACGCCCACCGTCCACATTGACTACAGTACATGCAAGGTATTAGTATTAGCGGGGGTATCTTTACATGTCGGAGGGTCTTACGATAGAGTAGTGAAGACTGCTTTTGCAAATTCATATCCTTAACCCATTAGTCCCCAGACTTCCTGTGTCAGGAATTTTGCTGGATGGTTACTAGGCTTTCGGTCCTCTGCCTACCTGCTCACAGTCGCAAAGCTCATAAGTCCCTACCCCGGGGTTCCCGTCTTGGTTAACTTTTGAAAATTCCCTGTTCTGTCCTCAACTGAGGACACTGGGAGGAAACGGGTTAAAGTGTTCCTGGAACCAGCCAGGATTCGAAGCTGAGTCCAGTAGAACTGTAGGCCACGTCTCTACCGACTCGGCTACCATCACCTCCTACTTCGAGTGGTCTCTGCTGAGTTGGGCAGAATCACATGGAGAATGCAAAAAATATTCGTTGTATATAAAATAAGTAATTGGACTGAAGAGTGTAGTGGCTTAAATCTGGGTACATTTTTTGGCCTCTTGTTTACAATACACACCAATTATAGCTTATACATCAGTTTAACTCACTCAGTCCCATGGCGTACTTTTCTATTTCATTCTTGTTGCCAACGGGCGATTTTTTTTTTCTTTTACTTAGGACGCACCTATAGTCATCAAGGGTATAATGAAGATTGTAACAAATTCTTCCAGTTAGAAAAGTCTTTGTAAAGCTGAATGAAATCATCTGGAACTAGGTTAATAAAAATATCGTCGGAGTGAAGGGATAAAGAATAATAATATTCCGTTCATATTTACTAAGCAGAGATTTTCGTCCTTTTTGAACCTTTTTACTGTAGCTCAAAGGCAGAATAAAACAATATACCCAGAGGGCAAGTAGGGTTCAGCAGTCATGGATTGTTATGTAAGACTGTGGCATATCATTTTAATCCTTGGATCACCAGGAACAATATCCAGGTGCACAGCCTTGGAAACCAACTACTGCAAGTTGGGAATCCAAGATGGCATCCAGGATGGCTGCCATATCCAGAAATGTTCATAAATTGGTCATAACTGCCAGCAATTTCAGGTGTAATACAGGTTTTTTAGGGCGTTGGGGACAAGAAATTCATTTTCGATAAATTCAAAGTAATTTGACATACCACAATCAGTTAAATCAACTAGGTAAGCTTGATATTGAAGATGGCTCCAAGATGGCTGCCATATTTATAAATGTTCGTAAGCTGGTAATATGTGCTTTACACTAATTTCAGTGCAACAAAAGTTTTCTATGGTTTTCAGGGAAGAGAAATTCATTTATAATAATTTCTAAGCAATCAGACATACCTTTACCTGTAGTTGCCCTCCATCCTTATTTAATGAGGATGACACAATGTGAGCATGTGAAACAAAACTAAGTCTTGTGAAAACTATATAGGAGGATACAAGCTTAAGCAGTTGTGAAAAGCTGCCACCTTTCAACAAAGCATGTGTATTAGTGATCGATGTCATGCACTGGGTTCATCGTTTGTCATTTGTGAAAGATGAACATTCTCTGATATTGCACTTAGATACAAACAAGTAATTCTCGGTGAAGTCCCAGTTAATGCAGTGGCCGTTCAGTTGTGCTTTGGTCGCTACAGAAGTCCAAATATGAACGTAGCAAGAAGACAGATGATGACTGGTAAGCCAAAAACAATAAAAATATTTGATGCGTCAGACCAGCACAAAACACCAGATCTTTCCGAGTTCTTTGCTTGTTCTACAAACAAAGCACAGTTACTTGCCTACTTGTGTGATATATGGTGTCAATTCCAGTCTTCATGTTCCGGTCACACCAAAATTTATCCGGGTGGTGGTTTCATTAAAAAAAATAGAGTAATGTTGCAAAGTGGAACTGTAACTACAATCCCTGCCCTTGAATCAACATATAAAGAGGCACACTGTCTTATTATTTTGCATGCTCTGAAAAGTTTTCATGTAAACAAAGCTAATTAGGTTATTGTTCACTCTAGTGATGTATATGCTATTCCTGTCTATCTTTATTATGCACCCACCATGTTGAAAAATCTTCCTGAACTTCGGGTCAAGACAGCAACAGACAATTACCTTCCCATACATAACATTGCTTAAGCACTGCAACCACACAGATGCCTCTCACTTCCAACTGATAACAGTTAAAGTGGCAGGGATACCACCAGCAATTCCCTCCGCCCTCTGTTCGCCTTTTTTTAACCAGCAAAAACTGAAAGATGGTTAGCAGCATTTTAAAATAATCACCTGGATGTTTTGGAAGACCGGCACTGACAACAAAGCTATCATAACTGAAGATATTATCAGTCAGGCTAGGAAGTTATTTGTCACCGTCTACACAAAGAATGACAGATGTCAGATGTTTCTTTGAATGAGATTCGCACTAAAAATTGTTCTGCCAACAAGACCACACTTCTCAAGCTCCTTCCTCCTACTGACGATGTTTTATGCAGCATCTGAAACTTTCTGCCTTGGCACCAATCACCGATAAGACAGCACACATTTTATGTAAAGCCTGTATTCCCTTGCTAGATGAACCTGGAAGGAGAGTAAGGTAAGAAGAACTTGTGCCAATTCCAGTGACTGCAGAATTGTGGCCACCAGAAATGTCTACATCCCTTTCTTGTGGTTGCAGAAAAGCTTGGCCTACCGTGTGACAGTAATCGATGTGAGAATACTGCCAGGGTTGTGTTAAGAATTTACTCCTAGCCAGCCACTGAATATCCAGGAAAAAAGGAAAGAAAAAATAGAGGATAATCAAGATGAGATGTAACCAGGCCACCAAAACAAAATGAGATGGCGATAAATTGGCTGTGACAGAAAATGGCTTGAGAGTAATGCACGGGGGTTCTGGAAAAAATTTACTCGCTTTGAGGAACAAAAATGGAAAGACAGACAGCCCTTTCTAACAAGCTGATGTGGAAAAATATTAGTTTAGAAAATTATAAAATAACAACCAAAGAAAGTTGCTGAGAGGTCAGACCGATATATGCTTGTCAGTGATTTAATTTTTCCAAATAGAACAAAAAGAGTAAGAAAGTGAGCACTTCTGTTCTTTTTACAGCTGGTTTCTATGTTGCACATGTAAAAAAAATCATATATATATATATATATATATATATATATATAGAAGGCGAAAGAAAGATCAGATCCGTCGAGCAACAATAGGTAAATTGCCTGACAGAGAGGTATATAATGAGTTGCTTTAACTCTCTCTCTCTCTCTCTCTCTCTCTCTTTCCGTCCAAAGACTCCTGCAGCATAGAAATAGCTTTCTAATATATAACTAAATGGAGATGTACTGGCCTGCCCATCGACACAGAACGGCACGAAGGGTTTTTACTACTACCTCTCCAATCATCTACCCCTCCTCTCTCCAGCCACTTCTCCCTCCCTCTCCAAGCACTGTACCCTCTTCTCTCCAATCATTTTTCACTCTCGCTAACACCCCTTTGAAAATGCCACGACTAGTGTGTATGAGCGAGCACGGCCCTTAGTACAGAAGCTCTACCATCATCTCTACCACCACCACTATCTCTACTACCATCCTTGCCACTATTGCCATTCCGACCGCTACCATCACTACCTTACCACCAGCACAACTGCCACCCCTACCATTCCATTACTGCTACTTTTACCACTACCACCACTTCTTCGTCCAGACCATTACCACCCTTGTAACCACTACTGCTACCACTACCACTAACATAACCAACACTACCACCACTACCCACACTACCATCACCACTGCCCCTACCACTAACACCATCCCTACCACCACCACCATTTTCACCACCACCACCACCTTCACTAGTAGCACCACCACTATCACCACCAAAACCACTATAGCCATGAGCCCCAAACTATCTCCATTATCCCTACTAATTCACCGTCTCCTCCACAACCTTTACCACTATTCTCTCTCTCTCTCTCTCTCTCAGCCATTACACGTGCCACCAGCGACTGTGCAATTACCTGCCATTACCGCCAGACCTTTTGTACGTCCCTCTCTTCTCTCTGTCTCTCTGTCTCTTTCTGTCTTCCTCTCTCCCTCCCTGTGTGTGTGTGTGTGTGTGTGTGTGTGTGTGTGTGTGTCGCTCAGCTTGTATCTATGTTTGTTCTACTCATCTCCTTCCTCTCTCTCTCTCTCTCTCTCTCTCTCTCTCACATACAAGTGTACATACATACACAGGCACATACATTCATACATACATACATACATACATACATACATACATACATACAAGCACACACACATATATACACACGTAACACGCATCAATATACCAGACTTTCTGACACATTCGCTTATACAGGAACGCTGTAGCACATGCAATTACGCACACACACACACACACACACACACACACACACACACACACACACACACACATACATTCACAACGACTAAAGCTCTCTAAAATCTTCCAAAGAGGTTGGGAGTGAGCAAAAATGAAGAAAAAAGTGTGTGTGTGGGGAAGGGTGTTGAGGAAGGGGCGGGAAGGGAGAGAAAGGGAGACTGTAAGGGTGAGGAGGGAAGTTATAAAGAGAATATATGAGACAGGGAAAGGGGTGAGAGAGAGAAACAGCTGAGGGGAAATGAACGTGAGGGAGGGAGAGAGGAACATGGAACAGAGAGAGAAAAATGTACACGGCAGGTGGAGAAAGGAGCATTGGGCTGAAGATGAAATACTTAAGGACAGGTGAGCAAACGGAAAAGAGAGGGGGAGGGAAGGAGAGCAGGAAAGGATGAGGGGAGAGGGAGGGGAGTTAAGTGAGAGAGGGATATGAAAATGGCGGAGAGAGAGAGAGAGAGAGAGAGAGAGGAAAGTTTTGTGCGTGTATGAAGTGTATGTGTAAGTAGATATTTCTGATGATCTTCTCGCCAATTCGTATTGAGTGGTCAGCGATTCGTATCAGTGCTTGTATATCGGGCACTCTCTCGTTGCCATATATCACCAGACAACATAATGCTAGGCGTCAGTGCACCGAAGCAAGGGCAAGAGTAGGAGTGTAAGGCCTGCCCACCATCAATTCTGTGCACCACTCGGGAAGCGGGCACTCTCAGAAATAATAATAAGGAACATCGTATTATTTCTTTCTCCATTCTGATTGACTGACGTGCATCGCGTCCAACATTCTTATGCAAGAAGGTTAAATAATAGCGGCTGCTTCACCAAAACAACGCACTTGGATACTCTGCTCGTCACTCAGCATCTTTTGGCCGAGAGAAAATGTTTTACTCTGACATTAACTTTCTTTTCCACTGTGCAATGTTTGGTTGTACCCCAAAGTGAAACTCATAAAGAAAAGATATCGTTTTGGCCCGATTGAGAGTATCCAATCTGAGACGACGAACATTCTGAAGAGCATTAACAAAGAAGAGCTCCGGCGATGCTTCCACTAGTGGCAGGAAGGTTGGAACAAGAGTGCGGCTAAATGGGAGGGTTACTCTGAGGAGGTTTAGCACTTCTAGTATTCAATAAAACTTGATTTGTTAACCATTATGAGAAGTTTTAATCACACCTCATAAATAAGGAGCCAGAGGCATTCAAAGAAGACACAGAAAACCCAAAAAGAAAAACCAGAAAGACTAAAGACAAAGAGAACCACACAGCAACGGTCCACACACATCCACATGACTTACTGCTCTGCATGAAAAGCAGAAAAAAAAACAAATGGAAAGGTTTAAGAAAGAAATTCAAGGAACACCTAGCAAGACAACCCAGCAGACCCACTAACATGTCAGGCTAAAGACAGACCCACGTAGCAGGGGTCCATCCAACCAGGCACTAGCACGCACACCTGAGTTATGTCCCTGGGTAGTCTTAACGGAGGGGCCTTGGGGTGTTCATAACTCAAACCCCACGGAAATAACAGCGCGGGGGAGGTTATTATTTACTAGGCCCCTGCATTTGCTTAACC
This sequence comes from Coenobita brevimanus, assembly GCF_032717465.1. Lineage (NCBI taxonomy): Eukaryota > Metazoa > Arthropoda > Malacostraca > Decapoda > Coenobitidae > Coenobita > Coenobita brevimanus. The sequence goes on from NC_136977.1 coordinate 23,710,563, forward strand.
ACGTACGTTTTTAAGCAATTTCTTCATTTATTCGTGTCTAAGTACGTCGTGCGTTTGATTTACGGTGGCCCCGGAGAAGTAGTGCTCGGGTGTAGAGAGGGTATTTACTGCTACCATTTTTCTCTGTTGGACAGAGAGAGAGAGAGAGAGAGAGAGAGAGAATTAATGGAGAATGTTAAACTCCCTCATCATCGGAACAACTCTGTTTATTACAGGTAAGGCCAGGTAACTTTATCCGGGTAAGAGCGTCAGAGGAGCCAGGGAGTGTCAATAATGTTACCATTCCCACATCAACGGGATAATTTATCCATGTAAATCCAGGTAAAGCAAAGAGATTTCATTTACCTGTCATATGAACCTGGGAATATGAACATTGACACCAGGTGATTTTATGTAGATGAGTGTCGTAAAAGCCTAAAAGTCCTATAATTTCTGCCGACAACTCTCTCACCGTCGGGACAACTCAAGTATTTATTATACAAAAAGACGGATACTTCAGACGACAGTGCCTGATTATTACCTGTTACGGCTTCCCTTGGCTGCATAAGACTCTCCATCGCAGCGAATCAGATAATGGATATTGTTTAAGCAGTTTATTTATCTGATTGGCCTTCATCTACGTGCCCGGGAGA